>NC_139345.1:97390827-97705318 GCF_055883805.1 Amblyomma maculatum
GCAGGTTCACGCCGAACAGCGGGCTCAAGGAAGGCGCGGCGCCCCAGTTCGCCGATGAGGTGTATTTCCCGCCGCTGGAGGTCCCGGCCGTTCAGGGCTCCTTCCTCGCGTCCGGGGAGGTGCTAGCCAGTGCCGAAGACAGGGCAGCCTCCGACGCCGCCACGTCCCTCGCCGCCCTCAAGGACGCCCTCAAGGCGCAGGCTATGAAGAGGAAGGCCAAGGTAACTCTCTCGACACGGCGCCTTCGTCGAATGGTTTCGTCAACTTCGTCACGCTGAGCGTTAATACATGTTTTAAGGTCCTTGGCTATTTTGCAAGGGTATGCAACCGTGAAGTCTGCCACTCATAATGAAGCCAAAGCCATTATTAAAAATTTTTATATATCGAAGATACAGTTGAATATTGAATAAAGCAGCACGAGGGGTTTGATCCACCACGCATAAACAAGCAACTAACCAACCACCATAGAGTGTGAATTAGGCATTGTATATGGCTTAAATACTTTACTGTTGCGTGTGTTCTCAAAATAATGTTGCGGGTGTCCAAAACGTAGTGCCTCTCATTCTTTTTTTTTTTCCCGAACCCTGGCTACGAATATTATAATACCCTGGCTGCAATAATATGATATTCACAAATATTACAGCCGCACATTCGCTGGACCTAAGGTCCTTTTCAATGCAATTTCGCCAATGCCTTATGGCTCTAAGCCAGCTATGATCGAGGACATGCAAGCCTTGTTTGTAACAGCTTTTGTTTTTCCTTCAGGGTACCAACACTGGTGACAACGCCCGCCTTCATAGTATCATCCCTCATGTAATGCCCCACAACAGGGGCCTTTGAGGTACAATAAATAAATAAATAAATAAATAAATAAATAAATAAATAAATAAATAAATAAATAAATAAATAAATAAATAAATAAATAAATAAATAAATAAATAAATAAATAAATAAATAAATAAATAAATAAAATATGTGACAGCCGAATTCAACTGGTCTGTAATTTCTTATCCTCATTACAGTGCTTGCTCATCATAATCTGAGTTTCATCTTTGCGCTTCGTGGATCAATATTTTAAAACGATGACAGCGTCATCCGCGCAGGCTGAACCGGGCGTCACCAAAGGAAAGTACAAACAAGGCGGACGTGCCCTTGCTCACACGTGGCACAAAGCCATACAGCTTGGACAAGGCTCTGTTACAGAATGATATAGGTACCGCGGATATAAGTCTGCGTTCTTTGCGAATGTTTTAAATTTCGGATAACCTGTGCTCGAGAAATAGGATGTGCACTACTTTGGGGATACCGCTCGAAATTTGTACGCCTGTTCCAAAAGCATTTTCATGGGCATATCATAGTTTCGCCGCCCCGCCGGGGTGGCGCAGTGGTTACGGCGCTCGACTACTGTTCCCAAGGACGCGGGATCGAATCCCGGCCTCGGCGGCCGCTTTTCGATGGAGGCGAAAAGCAAGGTGCCCGTGTGCTGTGCGATGTCAGTGCACGTTAGAGAACCTCAGGTGGTCTAAATTTCCGGAGTCCTCCACTACGGCGTCTCTCATAGCCTGAGTTGCTTTGGGACGTTAAACCCCACAAACCAACCAACCAACCATAGTTTCGCCAAATATGGTGCTGCATTAAATTAGTACTAAAAGTTTTGAGATGCGGCACGCAGTTACCTATTCGGCCATCACTTCATGACACACACACACACACACACACACACACACACACACACACACACACACACACACACACACACACACACACACACACACACACACATACATACATACATATATATATATATATATATATATATATATATATATATATATATATATATGCTGAAGAATTTCACAGCAGTAGCCCTGCCTGGCTTAATATATATTTATATATTTCTCTTTTTTTCTGGATTCTTTTCTAGTGGTATTAGATCAGCCAAGTAGCCCTGCACGTTTTTTTTTTTTTTAAGTTCATTTCAGCTTGACTGTATGTCTCCGCATATATTTCGTACTCTGCAACGGTGAGGTCAAGCATGGGATGTGTTCTACATTAACCTCGTAGACAGCGGAAGTGGCGAAGGACGACTCGAACGAGACCGGCGACGCTTCGGCGGAGAGCGAGGACGTGATAGGTGTGCTGAACTACTTGCGCCAGGTGGCCCAGGACACGGCGTCGTTGCTTGACGAGAATAAGGACCGCTACGACGTCTTCATCCCACCAGATGTGAGTGCAGCTGCTCCTCTCTTCACCGGCATCGAGAAGCCCGTTTGGCGGCGCGCTATATAGTGACCTCGAGATGATTATTCGCTGAATAATAAGACGAGTACCAGTCGATGCGGTGCTAAACATGTAGTATGTTCAAGCATGCAGATGTTTACCGCTCCAGATTTTAATATGCTCTAATAAAGACGGTGTAATCGAAGGCTCCGCATGGTGTGAAAGTAATAAGGAACGCCTAAGTAAACCAATTATGTTTTGTTCCGATGAGCGTGGATGAATGTATGTTGAACGGCAGATGCTACATAATTCCTTCTTGCAAGCAAGGTAACTGCTGGCGACTCGCGCTTAAATACGACTATCACAACATTTGTAGCTCTGTTTGTTTCTAAGCAAGCTGAAGAACAATACCTGTTACAAGCTTGACTAAGGCACAGGAAAACACACCTGTAACTTAACAGCGCCCACATTCACTTTACGTCCAAGTAGCGGTCCAGGGTGATTATGCTTCTAATTCTCAGAGCACAACAGCCGCCTGGTTTACTTCTAAGCAAAGGCGAATCGCGCCGTGTAAGCACGCGCTGACCTTTATTAGCGGAGGATAAGAAAAAGAAAAGCTGTGACGCCCGCATGAAACGAGTGACCAGCTTAACCTGAAGATGTCCGCGAACCGCGCGGACACGGAGGCGCTTTTTATTTTATTTTCTTCCTTCCTTTGTTGTGTGTGAGGCCTTTTCCTGACGGAATTGTTTCGTATTCCTCTTCCCTCTTCTGCCTTCTCTTGTACTCCGAGCCGGGCGCAAATCGTAAAATAAAGGAATGCAGCGGCCCTGTCTTTGCAGGACAGGAACACCTCGCATTCTACGGTCATTCCTTGCTCGCCGCTTTCCGTTTTGTGCCAAAGTCTTTCCTTCTTTTTGCCCGTCATGCAGACTCAACCGTAAAACTTCCGAAAGAAGAATTTTCACGACAGTGAAAGATTGTGATTAAAGCCGCTGCGAGCAGCAATCGGAGAACGCTGGTGGGAGGAACCAAGGAATCGGTACAGGATGAGGGGAAAGGATGGCGAGAGAGGAGTTCATCGTCTTGGGCGTGCACGGAAGCAGGCAATGGGGTAGGAGAGTTCCCGCTCGGTACTGGAGGGACTCTGGGGAAGCGGTGGACGGAAAGGAAGCGGAGGGAAAATCGCAGAGGGCACAGTTTCACGAGGGAGCGTTCAATTCCGTGCTCATTAAAGGGGATGTCCGCGAAATGGGACGACGGCCGGAGCTGGCCCCGGAGTTCGCTCGGCCAGCCTTAGCCGGGACTACGACTGCCAGTTATATCCTATTCATTCGCGCTCGCTCGCTCGTCGACGCCGTCATTCGCCGATGCGTGGCGCTGCGCGTTGTTTCTGGCTTTTTCTGTGACCGTCGGGCTGGCAAGCGGCACCGTTGACGAGAAATTGAGCATCCGGTGGCAGCACTGCGGTGTCCGGATTCCCGAAGTGCTGTTTTGTCGCGCGATAGTTTGCCGGGTGGTTGCTTCTGTTATGCGCTTGGCTTCCTTATCCTTGGTACCTATATAAGAGAGAGGGAGAACTGGCGTGTAAGGCTTACCTTGTCGGAACAGGAACGTGGGATGCTTCCAATAGGCGACTGGTCGACGCCAGTATTAGGACCAGCGTTGGGCGGCTGCGAGCTTCGCATGGGACCAGTTCCTTTGTTGCCTGCCGTAAAACGGTTCCTTCGCTGCTCGTCAAACCGTGTACGACGCCACCGCTGTATAGAATGGTGCGCGAACGCTTTGAGCGTAGAACACCCGTTCCGGTATGTGGTTCTCAGTTGTTTGTCGGTAAGAGAGTTGAGGTTTGGCTGAAAAGCCCATTTGATGGCGGTCATTGGGGAAGAAAAATTGCTAGTGATCTAACGAATTGAAAAACAATGGTGCCTTAAATTTTCTTTTTTGTTTAGTGATGGGTATTGTTCGTGCAATGACCACGTCGGTGAACGAAAATAAGTCAATTTCGGATGCAACAATAATGACTTTCATCAGAGTGGAATGTATTTTTTGAACATCCGAGAAACCCGCAGCGCGAAATAACAAAAAAACAGTTTGACGAGGAGGTAGCGTGCAACGCATGGCTTTGTGTTGGCTAATTCTCAAGCGTGCTCACTACTCTCAGGCCATAATTATATTGCAGCTGCTTTAGTACATTTTTCTCATATTTTGAAAGCTACGAATTACGCCCCTATCCTAGTAACTTGGTAATCTATTGAATTTTCTTTAGAAGATTCATTTAATAGCAAAGAATAATAAACATTAGCTGCCTTACAAATCACTGCGGCTGAATACGCGCCACTGCTGTATGTGTCGTCACCCTGCTGTTTTGTATGCGGGGTAAGGAGTATAGAAAACAGAAACGACAAGCGGCAGCCTGGATCAACGCTACCCATCGGCGATATATTCAAAATTGGGTCAAACTATGCTTTCAAAGATGGCTTTTTGCATCCGAAATCACGGTTTCTTCCCTTCTGCGGCAGATAAGAGCTCGTTACGAGGAATGGTTACGGCACACGCAAGTCACGCATTCGATGGTTTTTTTTTTTTTTTTTTTTTTCTCAGGGAGCTGAAGTGTTCGACCAATGAGTTAATGCGAACTCGATAAGAGTGCTATAGTCAAGCACTGTCCGTCGGAGTCGCATTCTCCGTCAGAAGCCTCTGTGCTGCTCTCGTACACATGCATACAACGTGATCAGGTGAGATTATAAGAATGATTCTAGAGCCACAATAGAGGGAAATAATCACTAGTGGCTGTAAAGCAGTGACTAATAAGTAATGACTATTTTTTTTAAAATGACTGGTGTGTATAATATGCGTGTGTTGTATGATCAGATTAAATTAGTACATGGATGGGTGGAGAAATGAGTAGTATACTAGCGAATAAAAGACTACTGGCTATAACTTGTGAGTAATATGACTATGATAATGATGGTATGCACGACACACCGATATAACGAAGCCACGTATAACGGTATCTTGGATAGAAAGAATGCTTGGACACAACGAAAACTCACATAGGATGATACTCCGCTATTTATATGTTCGATATACCACTAGCTGCAATGCAATACGGACAACAGTCAGAATTAACTCGTACAGAACGATACATCGCTGTACACTTATACCATGTACCACTAGCCGTAGTTAAAATACTGACAACAGTAGAAAGTAGCATGAATCACAATGTGAATGAAAGTTATGTAAATGTCGTTAATGTGGCCTTCATCTACACATAGTATTGAAAAGGCGAACACTTTTCTGTTTTCTCCGCGTCAACTGATTTGTCACTCTTAAGGTTTTTTAAAACACGCATTTCGAACTAGAAGAGCACTTTTTCTGCCGCAGCATTGGCAGTGGTGCGGTGCATCAGAATAAAGCTAAGCCGTGCTAACTAGTTGGCCGTTTAAGTAATATTGCATAGGTCCCTTTGCACCTATTTCCGATAGGCTCCTTATTTAGCGAGGGGCTTGTAGCCCACCATAAGAAATATCCATACCAGATTTTAGAATTTTGAAACTTCTTGTCTCGTCGACTTTTCAACAGGTTTTATTTTACTGGTCTCGCGCGGTCAACAGCAAAACTGCGCGGTCAGAAACAGTGCTAGCCCCACCCACAAGCACGCATCATACAGCGGCGGTCTTATCACATACTCTCAAACCCTTACCGCTCCGAGCCGGGCGCTGAGATAAGAGCACGCGACGTAGGGTGATGCGCACTCGTCGGCGTGGCTAGCGCCGGTTCCTTGCCGCTCGGTCTCGCTTTCATCTCGAGAGGCAATGAACTTCCTTGTGCCGCAGCTGTGGAAACAGTGGCATTTCCGGACAGCTGAAAACTATTTCCCCATTCACAGCCGGCTAAAATCATCTGGATAAATTAGAATACTAAGAACATTTCATAATTCGATACATTCAATTCAAGGGCATTCAACTATTTCACAGTCAACTGTTCAAAATGGTTACTCAGTCTTATGATAGACCACCCCTGGAAATGATACGGCACAAAAAGCGTAGTTCTGACTAAAACAATCATATTTAGCCTAGCTCTCGAAAAATATACATTTTCGAAAGTTATCGAACATAATTTTTTTTAATTTTTTGCAAAGACAGTTGTCACGTAATTTATTTGTTTATTTGAATTTGAGATGGGTAATTAGTAATATAATAAAAGCACTTTTCTTGAGCAGTTTTGTTATGGATAAGTAGTTGCTACGCAAACTTAAATCATTAGAGCCCGCTGCGCACGGCTGGTTCTTTTTTGCTTTGTTAGACATGCACCATTCATTTCGAAAATATTGTTTTTCTGTCTTATAAGAAACGTTATTTAGTTAGTAGAAAAAGAGTACTGACCGTGGCTCGCCCTATACTCACGAGACACGGCGCCCTCTCGGGAGTGTCAGAGAATTCCCCTGGTATACAGTAAATGGGTTTAAAAGACATGAATGTGAACGCCGCAGGCTCAGCTTGGTTCCACCAAGTGCTCTATGTACTCGACAAAAATTTCCAGGGCGTGTAATCAGGAACAGTAGCCAATAGATCTGTTGTTAGCCGCTGTCCAAATACCAAGCTTAACGATCTGACAGTCGGACTTTCATGTTGTAACATCAGCTAGTGAAATCAAGAGGCCGCCAAACCATGCGGCGCTTGTATGCCAAATTTACTTTTCTTGTGTCCTGAAGACTTTTGTCCCCAATAGTACATGCGGGGTGGCAGGTATGCGGAAGCGGCCGCCCTTTGCACCTCTTTTCAGCACTAATTACACATGCGTGGTACATGCGGTACATGCTGGTCGTTTGCATTCAACCTGTGGAGTCCAAGAGAGGGCTTTTGAGGAAATGCGCTCATTAGCAACCAGGGAGAGTGAAAACTCCAAGTTACGCAGTGCTCCTGAGAGACTGGACAAACTCTCATATTCGGACCCAGGGGTCTTCAGGCAATGCCTCCTGCAGGCTTTGTGCTGAAGTATACGTTTCTATAGAGATTAATTCGGCCCTGAAGAGCTTCGATTTGAATAACAAACTGTTATGGTGTCTCGCAATTCCCATCATGCACATGCGCGTTGCATTGAGACTTTGCCCGAGAATTTTGTTTCGAATGAGTAGTTATAGAACCAGCTCATACCACTTTAGAAATTGATATCGGGCATCCAGTGACAGTATTAAAAATGATCCCCATAGTAGTATTTGTGTGACTGTTTTCAAATGTATTTATTTCCCTAATTACAACCTGCATTATTCAATCGTCTTCTTATGTAAGATGCATAATCAACTCTTTCTGTATCTACATTTTTGGTGTTGAAGATAACTGCATGATTCGCGGGAGAACCAATTGAAAACATCCTGCTGATTTACATAACGCTGTTGGAAGCACGATTGGGATCGGAATGTACGACGCAGAGTGGGCGGTGGCTGCTCATTGTGCTCGCGTAATGGCAGGGCAGCACGCCTGCGACGCGCATGCGCTGAACTCCCGCCGCAGGAGCGAGGCCACCGCTCAGTGTAGTAAGACGGTGGAAGATACTTCTGTGTTGTGATCTAAGTCTCTCTCAGTGTTGAACATTTACGGACAGACTCCAGGGAACGTATACATGTCAAGCAATTAAATAGCCTTCTGGAACGTAATGTAGATTTAGCTAGGTATGTCTTTTTTACTATGTAGGCAGGTAATTGTGGTTCGTGAGATTGGAAGCTGGAGCTACTTCTCTTTAAACTTGTTCACTTTTAAACATTGTTCTTCTATTTCAACTACCGCAATGACCTATCTATTTTCTTGTAAGCATTCGAACTAAATCCTGCGTGTACTTTGTTCGCCTTTGGAGCAATAAGCTCTTGCCTGTCTTCTGCGAGGTCGTGATTATTTCTTGTACACAGGGTCGGTGCAAACGAGTATGATCCTTCATCGTTCGAAGTTTCCAGAAAGATACAGCTCCGGCGTTGAACAGTGAGACAAGTCAGGAAGGGCAATGTTCAGACGTAATGCGGGTTAGATGCAGTCAGCTGAAACCGTCAAGACACTGGGCACGACAGAAGAAGACCTTCGGTCCAGTGTGTCGTGTCTTCTCGACCGTGTTTTCCGTGGGCATACCGACGCTCTAACAAGGGTGCGTGCGGGCACGTGCTTGTGCTTACAACACGGCGCTCACACACACATGCGAACTAGCAGCGGTGGCCGTCCGACAGGGCCACTTATGCATACCTGGACGACGCGCATTAGCCTCGTCGCCATAGAGACCAACTTCATGGCGGCGAAGGTGGAGGCGGGGAAGCCGCTTTTGTCTCCGTCCGACCGAGCCTCGCAGCGACGACGCGGTCGCAGCCGTCGAGCCTTCGCGTACTATAAGCGCGGTGGAGCGTTACTCTTCTCTCGCACTGAGCTGAGGAGTCCTCGGGGAATAGCGTCTGTCTGATGCTACTGCTTCTTTTGCTGCCTTTCCCCCACAGTGCGCGAACAACAGCGCGTTTCCAGCGATGTTAGCGAACGATGTGCGGGCCTGCCCGTATACATGGGTCGTCTGCAAACCGGTGGCGTGTGAAACGCCGCGCGCGGGGACGTACGGACGCGGAAAGCTGCAAGGCCGGGAAAGGATGCCGGTGGCGGGAGACGGCGCTTCGCCGTTGGCTTGTGTCGGCTTGCTTGTCAACTCGCTGCTGGCTTCCACCGGCCGTCGCCGTCTCCCGACGCCCGTCAGTGACGTTCTCTTCGCTTTTTCACCCACTCCCTTCCGTCTTTTGCCCTTCCCGGGCACACTCTCGTATTTGGAATTCGGCGTAATGTTGTCACCTGTCGAGGAAAAAGACAATAAGCGGAATCGATGGCCTGTGCAGCCTCTTCCCGCGTTTATTTTACGTTCCCCGTGCGTTATCGCGTGCGTTGTGTAATGTGCGTCCTCGTAGAGGCACACCAGGCTATCGTGCTATGTAGCTTCGCTTCCTGGTGCTTTCTCTCTTTAGCTGCGCACGGACGACGCCCGCATCGCTGAGGCGTGCTCGCCGCGTGAAAAACTGTGTCACATCACGCTTCCTCGCTCGCTCGTTCTCCCTTTCTCCCGCCTTTCAGGAGTTCTATTGTGTGTATAGACACTTTTCTTGTCTTTGCGTTCTTTATTTTTTATGCCGGTAGCCTCGTTCGCAGATGCTGCCATGGTGCCCGTACAGGACCTTTGTGTGCCTGTTTCAAATTCTTACGCATAGCGAGAAAGTGTTGAGCCAAATTTCAGTCACGCTCACGATCGTTGCTGCTTCGAGCTTTGTCGGCAAACATAACATAGTGCCTGCCTTCTTCTCTCGATTCCACGGAGGCAGATAAAAAGCGGGAAAGATCGCTCTTGATAAGACTGCTCCTCTACTACTAGAACGGCCAATACAGTGCATTTATATTAACAACTTCATTCGGACCGCGTGGTCTCTGAGCGCACACATGTATCCTGTACAGTTACATTCCTGATGAAAATGTTTGAATGGCAACTTAATTTCGAGCCTAGTGTGATAGTTCACTGATTGAAGCTTAACCTATTCATTTCCTCTATGGGCAGTAGGGCTTCGCGAATACAAGCCTAACACTTTTTTTTAGCCATCAGTACTTCCTTCTTCTGTCCCTTGTCAAATACGCACGAAGAAGAAGAAAAAAAAAAATCTACGTCACATAACCCTGTTTCAAGTTAGAAGACTTCAAATGCAGGAGCAGGACATGGGCAGGGCATGTAGTGTGAAGAGAGGATAACCGATGGTGGCTTAGGGTAATAAACTTGATTCCAAGGGAAGGAAAGCGTAGCAGGGGGCGGCAGAAAGTTAGGTGGGCGGATGAGGTTAAGAAGTTCGCAGGGGTCAAATGGATACAGCTAGCACAGAACCGGGTTAATTGGAGAAATATGGGAGAGGACTTCGCCCTGCAGTGGGTATAGTCAGGCTGATGATGATGATGCTCGAGATAAAATTGGTAGCCCTCCACTACAGGGTATTCGTTGCCCAAGCGCTGTTTTAGGACAGAAAGACTCCATACATCTCATTGTGCCTGCTGCGTTGTATTTTAAAGAGCATATCAGGCGCACCTTCTTACTCAACAGCAAAATTGCCGATAGTGGGACTCCGAACAGTCCGTGGCCAAGCAGTGTCACACACAAGTAGCCATCAGCCAACCAGCAAAAGGTCATCAAAGGGCGCAAGTTTCACTTAGAGCGCAGGAAACCTGTAGGAAAGAGGGGGGGGGGGGGGGGGGGCAGGTATTTCGGACCGCCAGATGCCACCTGGCACCTCAGGCTTCCCGGTACAAGCCTTTCTGTGGCATACGGTAAGCGCCAGGTGGCAGCGCTGGTGGTATACGCTATGCTAAAGCTCTCTGCTTTTGCCTATGACAGTCCGATGGCTTACAAGACTTTGGGTGTCTCTCCAACAATATTTTTTTGTTGTTGTTGCATAGCTTCCTTCATTTACCTACGGAAAGGGAACCGATGTAAGTGACACTATTTGCAAACATGGTTCTTGTAGTGATTACTTATCCTTACAGAGGCACAATTCACTGCATGCACCTCTTCTGAAAGAAGCTCTTCGTCTTCCATCTGCAACCTGCGCAGGGCAGTGGCACCCTACGTTGAAATAAATAATAATAATATTTGGTTCACAGGAAGGGAAATGTGCAGTATTTGTCACACTTGCTTTGTGGACACCTGAACCGCGCCGTAAGGGAACGAATTCATTGCTGCATATTGGTGTACTTATAACCGCGTGGCACTGTCTTAGTCCATGCTCGTCAAGCCGCATCTCAGCGATAATAGCCACATCAGACTCTCCGTCAAAGCCGAAGAAGTAAAAAAAAAGAAAATAAGCATTATGGCAGGAAATAACCTGAGGTAAACAAGGTAAAAGGAAAAGGAGAGAATGGGGAAAAAGATTCATTCCAACTCAAGCACAACGAAGTTTCTGCTCGACCTTCTCCGATTTCTTTTAAAAACTTGCGGGTTTTTATTGAATTGTCAAGCCCTGTTTCCCTTGATATCCTTTGAGAAAATTACTCGTCATGTGACAGTGCTATTTTTCCAAATTAGTGCGAGGCTAAGAAAAATATACTATTCCTTTTCTTACGCTTCAAATTTTTATTAACAATGTACATGTGTGTTGCTATTTTATTATGCATCCGCAAATCGCCAGTACATTTTTTTCGTTTTTTTTTTCTGTCTATTTTATGATGCATTGTTTTGCAACATTTTAAGCACTGCGCGTAAAATTAATAAGCAATACAACACTTTTAATATTGTTGACATGACATGTACTGCTTGAAATATAATATTTATGCTAAGGCTGAACGGAATAACTTTCAGAAGCAAATACCAAATATGAAAAATGAAGTGCGTTGTATTGAGACGAAAATTTCTTACTGAAGTTGGCAGTGCAAAATTGCAGAATGCAATTAAATTAATACCCAGTTTTATTGCGACTGCATTCAGCAATATTTACTGGGGCTTTTTGTTTTAGTCGCGAAAAAGTTTAAGGTTGAGTGCCGCAGCACTGGCCGTTGTTTCCCCATACTGTCACTTCACTGCAGAACACACCAATATACCCTAGGTGCTGCCCACACAGACCTCTTTCCATTCCTTCACACATTCAGCCGTTGCTAATAAAATAAATAAATAATAACCAGGATTAAAGAATTACCAAGAATATAATTTTCCCAATATCGGCTCAGTGGGTAAGAACACTTTCGATGGGCTGGCGACACAATGGACAACCGTGAAAGACTTTACAAAGGCCGAATCATGATACCCTGTCGGCTTTCCACGTGGGTAGATGCTATTGTAAAGGCTACTGAGACTGTCTGGACTCCAGATAGCGCAGTTAAAAAAAAATAGCCCAGCTCATTTTGATCAGAGGTTTGTAATGGCGATTCCAGTAAACAGCACATGGACATTCCATTGTTTTATACTCTAACCCCTCAGTGTTGCTCTCAGTATAGTCTCATCTTTCTCGGAAACAAAGCCGTTTCTGGTATCGAAGGAAGTTTACGGGCAGCCACTTTCGCCAAATCACCTGGAAATTTGACACCGACCACTTTCAGCCACGCTAAAGCACAAGAACAGTGGTTATTACTTGTTAGTCGTTAAAGCTCTCCTTTGAGCAAGGTTACGATGTGAAGAAAGGACGACGGAAGGCAGGTAGGCAATTATCTAAGTTAATGTTGTTTTCGCGTAAAACAGTACCTAAAATAAATTATCTGTATCCGCTCTTTTTTGTTTTCTCCCTCTTATCATTTGATTTCACTCTAGCGTGTCGCTAATATTTTAAATATAGCACGCTAGAATGGATGATGCCGGCAGCGTTCAGAGCGGATAAGCGATGCCTCAGCACGTCAGTGGACTGAAGGAAGGCTTTTTTTTTTGTTTGTTTGGGCTGCGCCAAACCTGTGCGCCAAACACTATGAAGCACCCACGACTGGTGCTTCAGCGTTCGTCTTCAAAACGTTTTTCCCGACTAAAACAAAAAGATCCAGTAAATATTAGCTATATCACAATGAAAGAATATACGTATACGAGAAGACACGCATTTTCCAGTCAGTACGTGACTATGAAATTTAGTCCAAATACGCAGCGCAATGTAATTTTCTGCAACTTTGTCAGTTCATAAAATTTTTAAGTTCAATTTTAGTATAAACACTTTGCGCAGTGCTCAGGCGGGAGATCTAGTTTTGCACTACTCTAGAAACCTGAAAAGGCTGTCACATAACGTGTGAATTTTTTTTTTCTGGGAGATATTAAGGGACATTGCTCTGGACAGTTCAGTAAAAAGCAATACATACTTTGGAAGAAAGTGCCGATGGTTTAGTGGGAACTCTGGTGACGTTTGTCATGGAATGGAACAATATATCAATAAGGGAAAAGTTTGGATTGGAGTAAGAGGGAGGTAGGCGGGAAAGGGGTGCATTTTTTGCCGTGGATTTGATGAGCACATTTGAGGCAGTCAAATCACAGCCAGAAAGACAATGACTGACGCACGATTTTGTGTCCAAAAGGGTGTTCTTCTCAATAGTAACTGGCAAGACCCTCGCGCTTTTCACAGCGCTGCTCTAACAGCTGTCAGTTTATCTTAAAAGCTCCTGTAAAGCGTGCTTTTTTGCAGCTAATGTAATATTGCGGTAAAACCGGCTTTAAAAGAACATGCTGAAAGGCCAGTTGAAAGGACTGCCCCCTTAGCAGCGTGAAAAGGAAAAGAAAAAAAGCGAAGCAAAGTTTTTATTTCTCGTTATCACCTGAAGACGCATATTGAAGCGTATGCAGATACAGAAGAATATAGCATGGGAGGACTGTAAGCATGCGACAGGGGCTGTAATTCATAATTAAAATTGTTACGTGGTGGCATGACAATCGATGGAACACGGCGACACAACAGAAACAGAACGGCATGATGACATGACGATGAAATATGCTTTAATGGCCAGCGTGCCTGGCGCGAGCGCTCCGCCCCGCGCCACTTCCCGCTTCGTCATCTTCGTAGCAATATAATTCACTTCGAAGTCTAATGGGATCCTTAAGTGGAATGGTTGATGGCGGTTGAAAAAGGAATATTTGGGGTAAGCAGTTTACACCCCCTGTGTCGGGGGACAAAAAGGAAGGCGCCAGAACCGAAGTGGTGTCAGGAGATGGTACCTGCTTGCGCGCGTTTTCCGAACGCCGGTGAGCGAACGTTCGCAAGCGTGTGTGTTTGTACGCGCGTGGTGTGTTTGCACGTGCTGACGGCCGAAGCAGATGCGAACGCCCGACTGCCCACGAATACAAACGGACAGTAGCTTGTAAGACGCAGACCGAGACAGACGTCGATGTGAATTCGTGCACAGTTTTCTTTATTCGTTTAGCCATTAAATTGGTTGTTAAGTTTACCGGAATTTGCTTCTGTACACTCTTAATCTGGTTCCACATACGTTTCGCTTATAAGTGGAACTTTTAAAAAAGTTGCACTTATTAAGCGGAACGTTTTTGAAAGTTCCACTTATAACTGGTACCTGTGTGGAACGAGATAAAGAGCGTAGCCAACGCATTCACGACACCCTGTTTTTATACAGCAGTTATAATTGGAAAGGCTACATGAGCTGGCGTGGCAGAATAAGCAGCTGCAAAACTTTAAAATAGCCTCACATAATGTGAGAGCTCATAGTTGTGTATAGCTGTGAATTCATAAAATTATCGCAGTGACTTAAATCATAGTTAAAAAATGGGAAGGGTCATTTCTCCCAGATATCTGCTATGTCAGGCCGTTAGGCATGCATACTTTTTAGGCAGCAGAAAGGACGTGGTAGTTGTTGTAAATTTATTATGGCAAATACGAGTGCTTAAAAAATTGGAAGGGTCATTTCTCCCAGATATCTGCTATGGCAGGCCGTTAGGCATGCATACTTTTTAGGCAGCAGAAAGAACGTGGTAGTTGTTGTAAATTTATTATGGCAAATGCGAGTGCAACAATCCCAGTCAGTTAGTCTATTTTTCCATCGTTTCTTGTGTACACATCATCTTGTCTTTGCTACCTGCTTGGTATCAATTAAACAGATGGCGGGTAAAAAAACATAAACGGCAGCGCAGGGCAATAACACGTGTGTGCGAGACCTCCAAATAAGGTATTTTTCAATACGAGAATTCGGGGTGCCAACGTTGCTTTGTTATTTTAGTGGCGTTTTTTGCCGCATTTTGAAGTAGATGCATTCACCTGCTGGGCAGTGCCGATAAGATGTAAATGAGCATTTTGAGCCGGAAAGCACTGCAGTCAAAACGTGCGATGTTTTGTATAATTTATACACTTGATCTGTCTTTTTTTTTTTTTTTTTTGGCCTGACAGTGGACATAAGAAACCTCCGCAGCGATTGATGCTGGTTTTCTGCTCCAGAAAAATATAGAAAGCTGCGGGCCTGCACTTTTGTTTTTCACATTCAGACTGCCATTGATGAACCTGTTAAACTTTGTCATTTACAGCTAATGATTTGGCATGGCTATCTGACTCGTAGATTATGACTAGCAGCTTACCGGTATCGCTCAAGAGGAAAGTAACAACAGTTGCATCTTACCTGTTCTCACCTATAGGGCTGGAACGTGGAGGCTAACCAAGAGAGTTCTACTTAAGTTGAGGACAACCCAGAGGGCTATGGGACGAAAAATGGTAGGGGTAACATTAAGAGATAGGAAGCGTGCAGAGTGGGTCAGAGAAATAACTCAAGTTGCCGACATTCTAGTGGAAATTAAGAGGAAGAAATGGGCATGGGCAGGACATGTAGTGCGAATAGACGATAATCGATGGTCGCTTAGGGTAACAAACTGGATTCCAAGGGAAGGAAAGCATAGCAGGGGGCGGCAGAAAATTAGGTGGGCAGATGAGGTTAAGGAGTTCGCAGGAGTTAAGGGGATGCAGCTAGCACAGGAGCGGGCTAATTGGAGGAATATGGAAGAGGCCTTCGCCCTGCAGTGGGTATAGTCAGGCTGATGATGATGATGATGATGATGATCTGTTTATTAACTTATTGGCTCTTAGATTAATGAAGCAGTAAATAATCAGTCGATTGAAGCAACCGGCTGACGTCGAGAGCCTTTCAAAGAAGAACCTGCAAATGAGAGAGTTCCTGTGATCATGCAGGTTCCTGTGGTGGAGACCGAGTTGTCCTCCGACCTCAACCAACGTCCTATCTTCACTGAAGAAGGAATCCAGTGGGTGCCGTTGAACCAGGCTGATGAAGCCAGGGCAGACGACGCAGCTGCAGCGCCCGCCGCGGAGGAGCCCGCAACAACTGCTTCGGCGACGGCGCCTGGCGACAATCGGGAGCAAGGCCGCGCGGTGAACGACGTTGTGCCTGAAGATTCTTCCTCCACATCATCCCGAATTGGCGGAAACTCGGCTGGTGTCGGAGCTTCCAACACCGGCGTATCCGCGCCCGACACATCGTCGTCCGCGGCTTTAGACCGGCCGGTACCTCCGTGGGAGTCGAAGCCGCATGGCTGGACTGACAGCCATGAGGATGCGCTGAGACTTGGTGCGTGTACAAAGATCAGCATACACAAGATATTTTTTTTTGTACTATGTCACGGAGGGTTTGCGGAACCTAGATCGTTGTAATAGTTTGTAGTGCTATGTTGTGACCGGAAAACATAATGACATAAAACTTAACTAGTAAATGAAGCCCATGTCAGTTCCTTGGCGATTGGCAATGCTGGTTATTGAGGCACGAGTGAAGAAATCACTCGGAACGGAAAATGTAGGAGGTGTTTTATATGCAATTTAGAAAAACAAAATGATTAGCGACATCGTTATAGTTCTCGCTGGTAAACCGGATCAACCAGAAAGATATATGGAGGTTTCGAAAGAAAACAAACCAGCAAACTGTCGACTCTTGGAGCGATATTGTACTTTTGTCCCAGCTACAGACTTTACATTGCTCAATATTATATTGGTTTTGGAAGTTTCAGCTGTTTAGAAAGCAGAGAGTAAGTACCTACTCAAGCTGCAATTGTTCGATCGTACGATGGTGCGATAATATTTGGCGAAAAAAAGAAATGAAACATAGACTGCAAAACGTTGTACAGCTTAGACCCGCAAAGCTGCCGTTACCGTAACTAAAATGAAGACTCATAAGGGGGAAGGCGCGAGCATCTAGAAAGAATTTGTTCTCCAAAATTTTGTCATTGCACGAGTGAGCTCCAATATCACCATTGTCGTGGAACTACAAAATACAAATATCAGGCCTCGAAGTGCCGCCTGAAAACTGGAATCTAAGAATAAAGAGCTGTTTTCCCGCGAGGAAAAAAAAAAAAAAACAAAGACGCTTCGGCCGTCACAGCTATTATGACATGAAAATCAGTCATTTGATCGAAGATTTAGTTTGTGCTCCTTTAAACTTGATCTTAATACTCTCTTTGATGCAACCATGCCCATATTTCGAGCAATAGCATGCGTCGTTGTGCATGTGCTGTGAAAGACGGCTGGATGGAGTTTCCAAAGGAGACACTCTACCCGACGGGAGCCTACGAAGGCGATGAACTGCTCGACATTGGCGTGCGGCAAGACCCAGCTTTCCGGAGGCCCATGCGTTACGACACCAAGAAGCCAGGGCCAACGTACTTCTACCACGAACCAGACTCGTCGGAAACGTCGCTTGAAAACGTAAGTCTGCTACGCCCCAACCGACACGCTGCCGCTAACGAGTCATTAGAAAATTATTCCTAGCATCATCTGTGCAGATAAGACGGTGCTCGTGAGCCATATATTCAAAGCAAGAAATAATGTACCACAGCAGGCCAGAGGTGTAGAGCTGCATGATGTCAGGTGCACATATTAGTTAGCCGAGAAATTTCTTTTCAGTATATGATATACAGGCCAGTAGTCTAGCTCATGAGGATCAAAGTCTCAAACGTTTACGAAGCTTGAGCACTTCACTGCATTTAATTTGAAATTTGTTATCAATAAAAAAGTGAAATAATGCATGCAACGTGGAATTCACTCATTCAGCCATTCCATTGCACATCAATGTCCCTGTAACCTCGATAGCTTCTTCAGTCGTCCACATACACGTTCATTCTTTCACGAAGACTCACCAAACCATCAACTGGCTTCCACATTTGCTATTTCACTCTCTCATGCTGTCGCTATCTCTCATTCATTGATTCACTTGCGTGGTCACTCTCGTCGCTTGTCGGCACAGGCTCGTGCTTTATCGTTATGCAATCATTTGCTGGCTAAAACATTCGGCTGAAAGGAAGCAGCTTTTGATATAATTTCACGTTGGGGTAACAAGAATAGTAAAATTAATGTTGAAATTAGGGCGTCCCGTTTTTATCATACGGCTGTTTTGAAACAGCAGGCTGATGGTACATGTTGTTGCTCAGTCAGGTCACTACGACAAACTGCAAAAAATTTCCACTTAATGTTTTATGTTTTTCAAGTGTTCGCAGAAACCATATATTTGATCGCCAATTTCTGAGTCGTTTATAATTATCGCATATGATCCTCTTCAATTGCGCAATGAACGAAAGTGCAAATTCGGATGGAAGTAGCGTACTTGTGGTAATATTTTCCGCTTTAGTTCTTCCTGTTTAAACTCCATATTTGTTTCTCTGTATGGACATTAGAACGAATAGAGAGAGAAAACAAGAAAGAAGTATTAACACCGAGTCTTTCGGGAATCACATTAGCTCTGGGAGCAGCGGAGTGCTTTACTCTCTTTCCAATTCTCTCCAGGGCTTTTCAGTGATCCGATTAGCGAATGCGTTGAACCGACTCTCAGTCCACATGGTATGCGCCACTGAGTACTTTTCAGCTAAAAGAGTGCTAGGAGTATGGAAAGAAAGGACAAATGAACGATCAACCAAAACTTCCTGAAGCCTAACTACGTTTTTGAAAGAGTGGCTTTAAACCGACTTTTTTTTTTTTTAATTCTGTTGTGTTGCCGCGTCGTGCCCAAGAAGCCTGAATTTATCTTCGATTCATCCGGTATTAGACTGGCCTTACATATTGCTTTTAATCTGAGCCCGTAAAAGAAACAAAAATGTGAAACATGGACTCACTTGATCCGGCTGCGAGAATCAGCTGCTTGAACTGATCAAAGCCTTCTAAGTACGCCATCAACGTGTTGATACATATATATTCTACCATTTGAAGAGCGTCACATTTGGTTTCATCTATTGCGCAAAAAGTACCATGATTGCTTAATGGGAAAAGTGTTCAAGAAATCCATTCAGGCCATCTTTGGTAACTGAACGCTATCTAGTGATGGTTTTGCCTAAGCCGGCTGAAGAACAGAAAGTGTTTCCCAACGCACTGGCACGAGGAGGAGGGGATATGAACCACTGAAAACACTTGAAATCTGGTAATATTGTTACATTATGCTGAGAGACTCGCAGAAGGACGGTGAAAAGTAAATACTAATCTCGAGTGGTAACGACGTTGTCCAAGAGAAGGAGTCTGCACATCTACTTGCTGCTCGCCCACATTTTTCAGCTAGCCTATGGAGGCAGAATAGTCAGCACTCGCGAATGCATGCTTTCTATGATGATTCAAGTCTGATTTATAATAATGAAGAGATACGCATTCGCTGAAAGGTCAAGTACACGTGCACCTTCGAATCGAATAGCAATGGTACCAAATATTCAGTGCTCTTGGCAGACTTTACTTTTCCTAATGTTTCGCGTTGGCGTTAACCCCATAAATTACGCTAGAAGTGACGACAAGTTGCCAAGAACGCATGATTGAATGTAGGGCCAACATGTGCCCGTTATAAAGGAAGATCTATTTAACGGCGGAGCTGACATTCCCGGTCAGCACATGCGGGAGTAAAGAAATGTGGAGGGGTCACTGATTGTCAGAGCAGCTGGGAGAACAGGAAAGGGAAGGGGTGGTGACATTGCAATGCTTTTTTTTGAACTAGTTAAATATTTCAGTGGGCAAATAGTGTAATGATGGTTTACTTTCAGCGAATGAAGATGAACGTAACTGCAATACGCTTGTTGTCTACTGCGAAGATTTAATGAAGCACCTATAGAGCGCATTCCAGTACGTGGATGAAGCGGAAGCAGAATATGTCGCTGACTAGCGTTTTTTGCTGCCGAAGAATAATGGCTGTTTTTATTTAACTTTACTCAGAGTTATTTCTACTTAGCTCGAACAACAGCCTTGCTCTTCGCCCCCTGAAGAGCTTCCACTGATGCCTTTTACACAAATTTAAAAAAAGTTAAAAAATAACGCTGAATTTGAGGTAACGCTGACGAGTAGGTTCCGTATTAAATTTGCCGTTTCACGGGTACATAACGCCGCATGATGGTTGCGGCTTTCTTTTTTTTTTTTCAATTAAGGGATCGCATACATGCCTCTCAGTGTCTGTAATACGTTTTCTTCTGCTCGCTGTTCGCAGGTTGAGAACGTGCGGCGAATGATAATGCGGCAGCAGCAGCGTAACAAGATGCGCCATGGGACGCAGGAAGACGTTGGACAGGAGGATGCCGTGCTTGACCACCTCAAAGAAGTCGGTGAGTGGTCCCCAACATGCATTCATATTCAGTTTACACGCCTCGTTTAAACCGTCGTTGTGTACTCGCAAATCGGATCCGTGGAGTGTCCGTAAAAAGATAAGCGCCGTAGTGCAGTGCTCAAGTAAGGAGCCAGCAAGATTACGTCATTTTTTATTTTCACTACGGGGCTGATCGATGGAGTGTCTGTAAAAGAATAAGCGCCGTAGTTCAGTGACCAAATAAGAAATTAGTACGACTACGTCATTTCTTTTTGCTTTCACTACTGGGCTACATATAGATGGTGCATTATCCTACAAGAACCGTGGAATAACTTCAGAAGCACGATTTTATTTTTTTTTTCTCAGTCGATAAGGTTAACACTGCATACACGTGGGTATCATAGCTTCTGTAGTGCTGATTTTTTTTTCACTGTATTGAAGAGCTGATAGAAATGACCACAATAAATATATCATCACCTTGTCATGACTTTTTCCTTTTGTTTTATTGTTTTGTTTTCTTTATTAATACTTCATATGAATTCAGAAGCCCGATTTTGTTGCCTGCGTTGAACGAGGATTTCGAGGAGGAGGAGAAGGAAGAAACATTATTCTATTGAAAAGGTTGTTGGTCCCGTTGAATAGCTTATTATACCAGGGCTCCAGGGGCCTCTGCTGCTTTTTAGATTCTGTCCGCGATCTGAAACTGGTCCTCTGGGTCCTTTCTTCTACACGGTTTCCCTCTGAGTGAGGGTGGTGTTGGGGATGGGTGGGATTGGCAGATAGCTGTGACATCCCCACGTGATGGGATAAAAGACGGCCAGAAATTATAGTAGGGGCATGGGTTGCGATATTGCATAAGCGGAGGTTTGATTTAAAAGATGAAGTGTAGAAATGCATCAGTTTCGCGCGGACGCTAGATGACAGCCTTCTCTTTCGTGAGGCATTTATGCGGCGGTGGAAGCTTGTAACAAGGGAATAGGTACTAATTGGCATCCACCTAAGCACAGCCACACAGGTACAAAGAGAATCTACGTACTTAAGAGAAATCCATCCTGGTACGGCAGTCAAACTCAGAACCTCCGCCTTTCCGTTGCATTCGCTCAGATTAGATGGTAGGGCTAGAGAGAATTGATCAATGACTCAAAGTGGGAGCCGTGCTGATTGAATATTCAGGAAAAAGTGGAGTACATTTGTAGTAAGGGAGTAATTACTTATTGACATCCACATAAGCGCTGCCATACAGCTTACAAAAGAAAGCTATATTTTCCCTTCGTATCATTTGCAATCATAAAGAAAGTAAATCATGCTAGGTAATCGATCGGAAATGTGATGTGGTTAATGCCAACGCCATACTTGATCGCATATTTACCGATAGTTGCAAATGTTCAAAAATGTCATACCTAATAAATAACATAATACCATTGAAATAAAATGAAAAGCAAAAACTATAAATAATAATAATTAATTTAAAGTTAACAAAAGCAAATCCCGGAGTGTCATGTGATAGTCATTCGTAGCTAAAAAGTGATTAGTCATTGTGCCGTAGCCTGTAGCACTATATGGGCTGAGTCATTACCGTGTCGGAGTCCGTCGTAACTAAAAAAGAAAATGAACGAACGCATTCAAGTTCCTAAACTTTTAAGGTGAAGTTTAAGCTTCCTCTTAATTTTTTCTTTATCTGCTGCTAATTTCTGTTATTGCATCGGAATATTTCGCTGGCCATCAACGATATCGACGACGGCTCCGTATTTTCCGCGACACGCGAACCTTAATAGAGAGATTTAGCTTACTGTGATCTGTGATCCGCCACTGTGACCCTCTACCGCGCGTGGGCGGGGCGCAGAAGCTGATTGGTCCCGACGCGGCAGGTCTATGTGCCGACATCCAGTGTGGCGCCATCTATCGGCGTCAAGGAGGTCTGGGCATGCGCAGTGGAACGCGCGGTGGCGGATCACGGTAGCGGATCACGGATGGATCACAGTAGTGGATCGCGGATCACGGTAAACTAAAACTCTCTAATAATGCTGCGTTAAAATCAAGACCACGCTACGCATCACATGGTTAAACTACTGTCATCTGTATGTTAATAACAGTATCGTACAATATTCCACAGTTGTCTTAATTTGAAAGTGATGTCTACGAAAGCTCTACTTCAATAAATAAGCAGTAAATGAGATAATTTAGAAGACACACAGATGCAGACTTCTGGAGCAGCTTTATTAGCCAAGATGCAAATGAGAAGCATGCAAAGTGATCAGCTCATAGCTAAGAAGTGTAAATGAAGTGAACCCTCCCAACATTTTAGCGCGATAACGTTAAAGATCCTGTTACACAGAAAATACGGTGCCGCCGGTGGCGGAAGAGTTCTGAGCGAAAAGTCACGGGAATGGCGTTGCCAGGTGGTAGCTGGCAGCTGACATCGCTGAACCCTAATTCTTCGATGGTATCTGCAATTAAACGAGATCACAGCATACCAGAAAGTTGGGAGGAGTTGTCAACCCGGGTTCTTCCTTTGGAATGGGAAGTTGGAGTAAGATTCAACCTTCCAGTGGCTCTTAAATGCTACTCCTTGACCACACAGGCACATTCATACGACTTGGTTGAAGCGGGGGTCTATATATCGCCTGGTTGTCTACACTATCGCGTCATACTCTTAAAGGCGGAGTTTAGGCGTCCGCCTTAACTTTTTTTGTGGCTTCAAAAATACGCCCTTACGATTTTCATGCTTTCAAACATAACGGCGATACTGCTCGTGTCTACGAACATAAAACTGAATAAGGAAGCTTCCCTGCCGCTAAAATTATTCCGGCTTCACGCCAATTCCTTAAGCATACGCGCCATACGAAATGTCATTTCAATAAATGTTGAGTGTTCTGGCTGTATCGAGTCAACCAGTTCCAGCTTTGCAAGGTACGCCACAGCGCTTACTACTTTGTGAGACAAGTAATCAGATGCTGGAAGCTGAAGATTATTAAGCAAGACCACATCGCGCCTACGCGCGATTCAATTGTGATGGAGGCGTTTGTGCGCTGTGACGGGGCAGTTACTTTAAATTTCTTCATTCACGGTGCTACAGGAAGACGAACGACCAACCAATTTAGACGTCACTCACTTCCTTGATGGAAGCGTACTCGGAGATGCGGGGAGGAGTAAAGAAAGCAGATTACGACAAAGAGAACAAAATTATAAAATACCATTTCTAACTTGGCGGCTAATTACAATCTGGTAGAAAATAAAAAGAAACATAAAACAAATTGTTCAGCGGCGCCAACGGCCGAGCCTATTTTAAAAGTCCACTGGACAGAGAAAGGAGCCTTATTACACGCGTGGGCCCGCACAATGGGGCGCCCGGACCGAGCGCCGCGGCCTCTATTTGCCTAAGACTTTGGATGTCAACAGAGTCCCTCGGCAGTGCGTCCCACCTCGTGTCGCCACCGGGCATCTCTTCACATTGGCAGCCGTTTGCTTAGCGCGGCGTTTTTTTCGGCAAACTTGGGGCCTTCAGCAACACTCTGCGACACCGTTGACGGACCCTCGTCGTTTTGGTGCGGTAGCCGTACTTGATATTCGGCGATGAAACGAACACGATTTGTGTCCGTCCCAAGAGCTCTCTTGTGTGAGCTGGGTACTTCGTATGCGAAAACTCAACAGGCTTTAGCGGATGGTCGATGAGAAGGCAATCCACGTGCATCATGTAGTGGAAGGTATCGAGTATGCATGATTCGAGGGGATCGTGGGCACCATGCCGGTACTCTCTGAGCCTTTGAGAGAAAGAAAGAAAAGGGGAGGAAAAAAGTGAGGGAGGAAGGTGTTGTAGGGGGCGTTACCAGCCGGCTACAGTGCTCTACGATTAAGGGAAGAGGGCGTGTCAAACAAAAAGGAAAGCGATGGAGAGTGTGAGAACCAAAGGGAGTCTGGAAAGGAAGGAATTGCCGCTGATTAAGCGCCGTGCTTACGTTCTGAGACAAAGTGAACGAAGAGTCCTAGGTGAGTTCCGCCGTTCGAGACTAAATGCTACAGCAGAACTATTACTCCCAAACAGACCAATCAGCACATTCATAGAAACAAAGATTTATACATTGCAGGGCACATTCAGTTTCTTCACTGACTAACCTTTCATTGCGAGGGCTTAAGTGGGGAAGTTAGTCCCAGTGCAGCCATTTTTTTTTGTTCTTATAGTGCGGGCATGCCATAGGAGATATTTGGTGTGATGCTGTCACAAAGACCGTAAGGAAAGTGATAGAGAGATAGACGACGGTGGAGGGGGAGGCAGTTGCGGCACAACTCTCAGTGTCATCTCCCGAGCCCTTAGTGGAAAGTGAGAAATTTGGTGCCGTTCTCATGTTCGCCGAGACATAGGGTCATGTATTTTCTGACCCCAGTTTATTTCCGTTTGCCTTTCACTTTAGAACATGAACGCTCATAAAAGGATACCATATGAAAATACATATAGCGTGCTCTTCATATTTTACAGCACTAAACATCGATCGAGTGCGAAATGAGTGCTCCGATTCATAGTGCTTTTAGAGCGCTTGCTATTTCGAGCATATGCAAAAAATTAGAGAACGTTAAGCTACGCCGTTGAGGGTATGATGCGATAGCGTTTCACACACAGAGCAGGATGTTTCCCACTTTATATATAATGTGTTTTTTTTTTATTTTAAATTTTGATTTGTCCACACACACACACACACACACACACACACACACACACACACACACACACACACACACACACACACACACACACACACACACACACACACACACACACACACACACACACACACACACACACACACACACACACACACACACACACACACACACACACACACACACACACACACACACACACACACACACACACACACACACACACACACACACACACACACACACACACACACACACACACACACACACACACACACACACACACACACACACATATATATATATATATATAAGCAGATAAATGAAGGGAAAATGAGGGTGCTCGTTTTAATACATGAAGGAAAGAAGCCAACAGTCGGCTAGGCCAAGGAAAGCATTGGGGATTATGTTTTATGTCTTTTTTTTTTAATTTTTACTTAGGTAATCACAGAAATGAGTAATGTAATCTGCTTAGGGGAAAGATAATTAAACACAAAGTAGAAGAAAAAACAACGTGCCAATGGTGGAGACCGAACCCACGACCTCCGAATATCGCGTCCGGTGCTCTTTCAACTGAGCTACATCGGCCGCTGTCCCCCCTGTTACTTTCTCGGGTATTAATGTTGTCTGTATACGAACCTTCAGAGTGTTCACCAGCGCCACCCTCAACCATAGCGGAGGACGTGGAACGTCCTGTGTTACCGCCAGCGTCACATAGAACGTGATCAAGAGCGAGGGCGAAAGCTGTGCTAGAACCCTCTTATGCTACCTATGGCTTCAAGACTGCCAGAACCGAGACCCCCGTAAGCTACAAGCAGATAAATGAAGGGAAAATGAGGGTGCTCGTGATCACATGAAGGAAAGAAGCCGACAGTCGGCTAGGCCAAGGAAAGCATTGGGGATTATGTTTTATGTCTTTTTTTAATTTTTACTTGGATAATCACAGAAATGAGTAATGTAATCTGCTTAGGGGAAAAGTAAAAATTAAAAAAAAAGACAAAACATAATCCCCAATGTTTTCCTTGGCCTAGCCGACTGTTGGTTTCTTTCCTTCATGTATTATAACGAGCACCCTCATTTTCCCTTCATTTATCTGCTTGTAGCTTACGGGGGTCTCGGTTCTGGCAGTCTTGAAGCCATAGGTAGCATAAGAGGGTTCTAGCACAGCTTTCGCCCTCGCTCTTGATCACGTTCTACGTGACGCTGGCGGTAACACAGGACGTTCCACGTCCGCCGCTATGGCTGAGGGTGGCGCTGGTGAACACTCTCAAGGTTCGTATACAGACAACATTAATACCCGAGAAAGTAGCAGGGGGGACAGCGGCCGATGTAGCTCAGTTGTGAGAGCACCGGACGCGATATTCGGAGGTCGTGGGTTCGGTCCCCACCATCGGCACGTTGTTTTTTCTTCGACTTTGTGTTTAATTATCCTGCCCCTAAGCAGATTACATTACTCATTTTTGTGATTATCCAAGTAAAAATTAAAAAAAGACATAAAACAAAATCCCCAATGCTTTCCTTGGCCTAGCCGACTGTTGGCTTCTTTCCTTCTCACATATATATATATATGCGTCTAGCTCCGATGACAGTGTCCAGCACAAGCGCGCCGCTCGTGCCAACAACCGCTTCGTCGTCGTCGGCACCAAGCACGGCTGTCGCGCGGCGCTAGGCACGTGGAATTATCCCCCCCCCCCCCCCCTTGAAAGAAAAACATCGTCCCGATGGCGAGGTGAGAGGAGGAAAAAAATTAGGTGTGAGGTGAACTGTACAATAACGCAAGGTCTCACTAGCAGGAAGCGCTCAGTCACGCGAAAAGTACGGCTTTAAGCGCACCACATGTACAATTTCAGGCCGCTGACGCCGAACACTGACGGTCACAGTTCCATCCGTAATGACTTCGCAATTAACGCTTTTTAAGCGGCGCAGGACTTTATATGGTCCGAAATAGCGGTGGAGCAGTTTCTCGCTCAAGCCTTTGTGGCGCACGGGGGTCTACACCCACATTTGGTCCCCTGGTTCGTAGTGGACTTCCCTGTGCCGAAGGTTATAGTGTCGAGCGTCGGTGGCATGCTGCTCCTTGAAGTGCAAGCGGGCCAGCTGACGGGCTTGCTCGGCCTGTTCTGCGAAATGGGCGGCATCGGCTTCGACCGCTTCATCCCCGCAGGGGAGCATCGCGTCCAACATCGTGCGGGCCTCCCTGCCATATACGAGACTGAACGGCGTAAACTTCGTGGTTTCCTGCGGCGCCGTATTGTAGGCGAATGTTACATATGGCAGGATCTCATCCCACATTTTATGTTCGTCGATGTACATTGAGATCATGTCCGCCAAAGTTTTGTGTGATACGCTGTTGTTGTACGATGCTCGGTATGGCTGAGAGTTAAGGTGTCCCGCAGTAGCCGAGCTGTAAACGCCTTTCCTCGGTCAGTAATGATGGTCGACGGTGCACCGTGTCTGAGCACAATGTCCTTCATAAAGAATCGAGCAACTTCGCCTGCAGTACCTCGGGCAAAGGCCTTCGTTTCAGCGTAGCGCGTTAAGTATACGATCCACGTGTCCGTTCGAGGATAAAGAAAATGGGCCTAAAAGGTCCATGCCTCCATGCCCACTTGCTCGAAGGGTGGGAGGGGTGGTTCGATATATTGTAACGTGCCGGATGGCTTGAGCGCGGGTTTTTTTCGCCGCTGGCATTGTCGACAAGTCTGTACGTAACGCCTAACGCTCGGAGAAAGATGTGGCCAGTAATAGTTCTGCCGGACTCGGTTTAGGGTGCGTGTAAAGCCAAGATGCCCTGAAGTTGGTTCGTCGTGGCAGGCCAGGATGATTTCGTGCCTTAGATCAGCCGGTATGACTAGCAGGTATGTTTTTGCACTCGGCGTAGAATTCTGCTTATAAAGCATCCCATTGCAGAGGCAATACGACGACAGCCCCCGAGCAAGATACCGGGGTATTGTAGAGTGCTCACTTTCAAGATGGTCAATAGTCAGTCGCAGCTCGGCGTCGGCACGCTGTTTGGAAACGAGGTCGGACGTAGTGACTGCTCCAAGGAAGCTATCGTCGTCGGTGGCATCTGACGAAGGAGGGCCGACGGGCGCGTGGGACAGGCTATCAGCATCGGCGTGCTTTCGACCAGGCTTATAAATAACATTGAAATCGAACTCCTGCAGGGGCAATGCCCAACGTGCTAAGCGGCCACAAGGATCCTTTAAATGTTTCAGCCAACACAACGAGTGATTATCAGTGATGACACGAAACGGTCGGCCATAAAGATACGGGCGGAACTTGGCAGCGGCCCATACTACCGCGAAGCATTCTTTTTCGGTGGTGGAATAGTTGCATTCAGCACGGGAAAGTGCACGGCTGGCGTAGGCAATTACTTTCTCGAGCCCGTCTTGGTGCTGAACTAGAACGGGCACCAAGGCCGACGTTGCTCGTATCCGTGTGTAACTCTGTGGTGGTGGTGGTGAAAAACTTTATATTTGGGAGCCTTAAGGGATTACATTCTAATGACGGGTCGGCTCTTGGCTGCGTGTTGTGGCCGAAAGCTGGTGCTTCACAGCGACACCCAAAGCCCAGTCTGTCAGCCGCTTTTGAACGGCCGGGTCAGAGCTGGACACCGCAGCCTCCCATCGCTCGAGGTCGGAGAGTTGCCATGTGGCTGGAGGGTGGAATTCCGAGCATTTGATCATAATATGCTCAAAATCAGCTTTAGGTGCCCCACACAGGGTGCACTGCGGCGAGAACAGTCCTGGATGGATCAAAGATAAGAAAGCGGGGGATGGGAATGTACGGGACTGAAGCTGGCGCCACGTCACCTGTTGTAGCTTAGTCATAGATTTATGAGGAGGAGGGTAGATGGTTCGTTGATCACGGTAATGGAGAGAGATTTCGTGATAGGATACCATGCGCTCGCGAGCATCTCCCCAGGCAGTGGCAGTCCCTGCTCGGCTGACGTATCCTCGAGCAAAAGAGTGAGCTGCTTCGTTGCCTGGGTGACCCGTGTGAGCGGGCACCCATATTAGTTGAATAGGGTGTTCGGGTGGGGAGAGGGAGGCGAGGAACCGGAAGGCTGGGGTAGAGATCCGACCGCGGGCGAAGTTCCGTACGGCGGATTTAGAATCGCTGAAGATGGTTGTGGCTCGGGTGGTAGCTATGGCGAGGGCAACCGCCGCCTCCTCCGCTTCCAGGGAAGTGGAGGCAAAAGTTGTACCGGCCGCGACCAGTTGCAAAGAGTTGGAAACAGCGCTGAGGGCGAACGCTGGGCGGGAGGGGTATGAGGCAGCGTCTACGTAAACGGTATCTGGCTGGAAGCCATAGTTTTTGTGAAGAGCTTCTGCGCGTGCCTTGCGGCGATCGACATGGTGCTCTGGGTGCATATTCTTTGGCAGGGGATGCACCTTAAGAACGCGGTCTATCGCAGGGGGAAGTGTATGTTGTGTAGAGCAGTGACCGGGAGGTGAGAGATGGATGCGAGCAATGATGTTCCGGCCGGTGAGGGTAGATGATAATCGCTCCAACTGGGCTGAGCGGTGGGCTTCTGTGAGCTCAGCTAGGGAGTTATGGATGCCCATGTGAAGAAGGCGTTCATTGGAAGTGTAGCGGGGTAAGTTGAGGGCGGCCTTGTACGCCTGTCGGATAAGGGCGTTAACCTTGTCTTCCTCCACCCGCGTGAGGAAAAGGTAGGGGAGCGAGTACACAACACGGCTCAGGACAAATGCCTGTACCAGGCGTCTGAGGTCATGCTCGCGCATGCCGCGATGGCGATTGGCTATGCGGCGAATGAGGCGGATTGTTTGATGAACCATCACCGTCAGCTTAGTGATGGTTGCGGTATTCTTGCCATTGTTTTGTATCAGAATACCGAGAATCCTGATGTTGTCCACTTCTGGTACCCGGGTGTTGTCAATTGTCAAGAAGATGGGGGGAGGAGGGCCTTTGTCTGTACGACACCTAGGAGGTCGGAGTATGAGAAGCTCCGATTTGGTAGGGGAACAAGCCAAGCCGACATTTGCGGCAAAAGATACAACAATGTCTGCTCCGGCCTGTAATGTATCTTCCATGGCGCCAATGCTACCTGTGGTGGTCCACAGTGTAATATCATCGGCGTATAAGGAGTGGGACAGGGCAGGGATTTGGTTGAGGGCGTGTGCCATGGGGATAAGGGTAATATTAAAAAGCAGTGGAGAGAGGACAGAACCCTGTGGGGTGCCAATGCTACCGAGTTTGAAAGATGGAGATGAGAGCGAGCCGATGGTGATTTCTGCTGTGCGATGACTAAGAAAGGCGGATATGTACTGGTGGACACGCGAGCCGACTTGAAGCGATGAGAGAGCATCTAAAATGGCTGCGTGACGGACATTATCAAAGGCCTTTGTGAGATCTAGGGCGAGAATTGCTCGGGTGCGCTTTGCGTGGCGGGGGTGAAGGACATCTTCTGACAGTTGCAGCATAACATCCTGCGTGGAGAGATGTGGCCGGAAGCCGACCATTGTGTCAGGGAAGAGGTTGTGGTCATCTATGTGGTTCTGGAGGCGTGCCAGCACAACATGTTCAAAGAGTTTGCCAAGACAGGAAGTTAGAGATATGGGTCGGAGATTCTTGATGTCGAGTGGTTTGCCGGGTTTAGGGATAATCACGGGCGTGTGTCCACTGGGCCGGAAGGGTTCCCGTGCGCCAGCATTGGTTGAAGAGGTCCGTGACCGCATCGACAGACGGGTCATCCAAGTTACGAAGCATCTTATTTGTGACTCGGTCCGTCCCCGGAGCTGATGTCGTCCTGAGGCGGTGCATCGCCGCCCTGACTTCAGCTGAAGAGATTTCCTCATCAAGGGTAGGGTTGCTCTGTGTCGGCATCATCGTCGAAATGTGCCAGGATCGGGGGTGACTGGAGCCGGCGTCGTAACTCGTCGAAAGCCATCTGCTCCTCGGCGCCCCAGGGAAATGATGCGTCATCTCGAGTCAGGAGTGTCAGAGGAATGGCCATCTGTGCAAAGTTTTTGATAAAGCGACGATAATAGGAGCATAGCCCCCAAAACCATCGGACTGCTTTTTTTGTGGGCGGGGACGGGAAAGGCAGCAACGGCAGCAAGTTTCTCAGGCTCAGCTCGAACGCCATCAGCACTCATGATGTGCCCAAGAAACTTCAATTCGGTGAACCTGAAGTGGCACTTTTGGGGCTTGAGAGAAAGGTTGGCAGACCGGACAGCTTCGAGAACAGTCCTCAGGCGGCGCAGGTGTTCCGTGAACGTCGGTGAAAAGATTATCACGTCGTAGAGGTAAACAAGGCATGTCTGCTACTTAAGACCTGTGAGCACAGTGTCCATCATCCGCTAGAAGGTGGCAGGAGCACAGCAGAGCCCGAATGGGAGGACGCGGAATTCATAGAGCCCATCTGGTGTTACGAAGGTAGTTTTCTCACGGTCCCTCTCATCAACTTCGATTTGCCAATAACCACTCCTGAGGTCAATGGAGGAGAAGTACTTGGCTCGGCGAAGTCGGTCGAGAGAGTCGTCGATCCGTGGAAGCGGATAGACATCCTTCTTTGTCAGGCTTCCGGTAGTCAACGCAGAAACGCAGTGTTCCGTCTTTCTTTTTGACGAGGACGACCGGGGACGACCATGGGCTGCTTGACGGTTGAATGACGCCATCAGCAAGCATCTCTTTGACTTGCTGGTTAAGCTTTTGGTTGGTGGATAGCTTTTCTTTCCCGAGGAGACACACGATAGGGCTGTTGATGGATAGGTCGAGTGCCTTCATGCGTGATAATCCGGTGTTTAATGACCGACGTTTGCTGCACTTTAGACGAAGACGTGAAGCACGCACGAAACTCCAGCAATAGATCCTGGAGTGGCCTCTTTTCAGCGGAGTAAAGGCCAGAATTGATGTCGACAGCGTGTACGGCATCATCCGGTTCGGTGCTAGGCGTAGCTTCCTCAAAAGCAAAACATTCGGCGACTTCTTGCAGATGATCAAAGTAAGTGATCGCAGTGCCACGGAACAGATGTCGATGTTCATTGGAGAAATTGGTGACGAGCACCTCTGTCTCTCTGCCATGAAAGAAACAAAGACTTCTTGCCACAGAAACTCCCACGGCGAGTGAGAGGGACACATTAGGCTCAAAAACTCGGAAACCGTGATGTGGCTCGTCACAGGTAACACTGGCGAGGATGCTGGCGCGTGGTGGCACTGTGAGGCTATCATCGGCGACTCGCAGCGTGGAGTGGGACCCACGGTACTCATGCTTTTCGGTGGCTAGTTTAGAGGAAAACGTCACCAAGCGATTCGGGAGATCTATAGTGGCACCGTGCTCCCGAAGGAAGTCGATGCCAAGAATAACATCGCGAGAGCATTCGCGTAGAACAAGAAACGTTGCGACAAATGTGTAGCTTCGCACCGTAACCCGAGCCGTACACATACCCAGTGGTGCAACCACATGTCCGCCTGCCGTACGTATGTCTGGTCCGTTCCATGGTGTCATCACTTTTCTCAGCATCCTTGTAAGCCGCCCGCTAAGGATAGAATAATCGGCTCCCGTATCGACTAAAGCACTGACCTCCTTCGTGTCGACGATAACAGGGATGTCCAGGGAGACCCGGCCCCGACCAGGGCCTGTCGACGTCGGTTCGGAGTGAAGTGAGCGGTGCGGCGACGGAAGCTGGGCGGCAGTTGGATGGTTGGCGTCGGGGCGGTTCAATGTTGACGGCGGGTAGGAGTGAAGCGAGTGGTGCGGCGGTGGCGGAAGCTGGGCGGCAGTTGTGTGGTCTGCGTCTGAGCGATTCAGGCGACACAGCGGTGATAAATGTGGACGACGTCGGAACGATCTGGTCTGTGTGGCGAAAATTGTACGGGAATCCGGCGTTCGACGTCGGGGCGAATTGAGTGGTGCGGCGGTGGAAGTTTTGTGGCGAATCGGTGTGCGGCGGCCTCACCCCCAAAGGTCGTCGGAGCTACTTTTCCCGATGAAGGCTTGAAGAACCAAGGTATGCAGCGGTATAACGTGGCCCAGAGGGCGAACAGCGGCGTGGCGAAGGCGATCGCGACTGACGACAAGGAGAATGTGGCGTACTACGCTAGCGGGTGACGTACTCGGTGATTTCCTCAGGCCGTTGACCAGGTCGTGGACGAGGGCTGTCGGGAGCAAATCCTCTCAGGCCCATCTGGCGATAAGGGCACTGCCGGTAGAGGTGACCAGCCTCGCCACAATGGTAGCATAAAGGGCGGTTATCTGCAGCGCGCCAGATATCAGTCTTTCGGGGCGCCTGGCGCCGATATGCCCAGAGGGTCGGCGGAATTCCGCAGCGTGTACAGCGACCTCGGGTGGATTTTAAGGAGAGGAAGTAGGAAGCAGAGCTGGGCGGCGTGTGACATCAGCATAACTCATCGGCTGCGTGAGGCCCGGATGCGGAGGTTGAAAGACTGTTCTTATCGGTGGCGTAAGTGCGTTGTGGACCTCTTCACGGATGACGCTGGCCAGAGAAGCCTGACCTGGGACAAATGTCCCGTGAAGTTGCTGCAGCTCGCGAACTACGGTGCGAATGAGGTCGCGAAGGGAGCTCAGGTCTGCCCTGGGATTGTAGTCGGTGCGATCAGTCGGCGGTGGTACGGAGGGGAAATTCAGTGGCCGAGCATACTGACTGCACCGTTGCTGTAGCAGTTTCTCCATGATCACAGCATCAGACAGAAACGTCGCGACGGTGGTGGGCGGGTTCCGCACGAGGTCGGAAAAAAAGCTGATCTTTGACGCCGTGCATCAGGTGCCGCACCTTCGATGGCGCGATGGATTACGTCTTCAACGTACATTGCGACCCCTTCGTTCTGACGCTGAACCCGAGAGGTCAAGGCACGCTCCGCGTTCTCCTGGCGGTCACTGTTGGCGTACGTACCGAGGAGTTGGCTTCGGAAGGCCGGCCACGTAGAGAATGTGGTCTCACGGTTCTCGAACCACGTCCGAGCAGCGTCTTCAAGGCTGAAGTAGACGTTTCGCATTTTTGCAGCGTCGTCCCAGCCGTTAAATATCGCGACCCTTTCGTAGTGAGCTAGCCAGTCCTCGGCGTCTTCAAACTGCTCACCGTGAAATGGCTAAGGGGTACGTGGGGTCTGGAGGATGAGACAGGACGAAGGGGTGGTAGGGACAGTCGTGGTATGGGCGGTCGGTGTCGTTGCCATAGCTAGGTTAGAAGCTAGGGGCTCTTCGTCAAGAGGGCAGGTTTCGGGAGGTATATCTCGGAGCCGCCGGCTTACACGATGAACTGGAGTGGTCACGAGAGGCGGCCACGTCGGGTCGACCGCAGGAGAAGGGATCACAATGGCACCTCCACCAGTGCCACGACTCAAGTAACAGGGAGCCGTCAAGGTACACGGTACCGTGAAGGTAAAACCCGAGAGTCAGGTTTGCGTCTAGCTCCGATGACAGTGTCCAGCACCAGCGCGCCGCTCGTGCCAACAACCGCTTCGTCGTCGTCAGCACCAAGCACGGCTGTGGCGCGGCGCTAGGCAAATGGCAATATATATAAACATTGGTTTTTCATTATGTGCAGTTTGACAACTTTGACCGCATTTTTCATTTCATTTGTCGCTTTAATGACGAAATTGATCAGTTAAACACTTTAAATTTTTCGAATTAGAATCATCGAGCATTGCCTTTTCATTGTGAGCGTCTTTGTCATCTTTGACCTCCTTTTTCATTTTTTTTCGTTTCTATAATACCTAACTAATCAATTATTTCATTGATTTTATTAAATTACCATCGCTTGTTACATACCAGTCAACACTAGAAGCATAATTTAAAGTTCCACAATTTGGTTTTACCCAGCCCCGGATTATTTTTGACGCGCGGTGCCGACTACTACTATTAATGCACCGGTGGCTCTTTTTTTTCGAAGGAGCTGTATAAGCTATCGCTTAAAATGACTAATGCAAAGGAACGGGCATACGCGATGTGATCGCTGACTTCCGAAGCACACTTCGCGTCTAGTCGTCCAACGTAGTTGTCAACCGTCTGCTTCAGAGAATACACGTTATCAACGAACTTTTCAACCTTATGCAAGTTAGTTTACAGAAACCGGGGGTCAAGCAGGCAGATTTGAAGCGAAAACTACTGTAGCCAGCTCGAGCCTTCAGCGTCAGTGTCAGTGGGTGCCTGAAAGAGCGTTGACTCAGGTCGCTCTTTTCATATGGGAGGGTGACATTAGAATCAGCCTGCTAGAATCCTTTGCATTCACGTTACCCCTGGGAGACGCAGGCATGTCCATACGGCTCGGTTAAAGGCGGACTTTATGTCAGCTGGTAGCTTACACACTCGGGTCATACCATTAAAAGCTCAGCTTAAGTGTCCCCAATAATGTTTTCAAGCGGAAGCTTCACAAAACCACAAATTAAACCACAGCTTAACCGCGTGTTTAATCACGAGTTCGTCCATACGTGTGGCCTGGCAAAAGTAACTTTCGCTTCCATCCAGGTTTAACCATAGCTAAACCCCAGCAAATATTTTTTTCTGAAGTCACGACGTTGACGGTACACTGCTACGCGCCGCAGATGCAGCGTGAGAGCTCTGCGCGTGCGCGCAAGAGAGCGGGAATGCGGCAGTGCAAGTACAATGCGTGGCTGGGAGACCGGCCGTGCCCCATATTCCCAGTTTCTATTTTTCTGCCATAGATGGCACTTCCCGTCAAGAGCAGCAGCACCGCTGCGCGACGCTTTGGGAGCCTATACGCGTTTTTGCAGAGGGGTGAAGGGTGCTGCCATGTTGGGGAGCTCTCGTAGCACAGGAAAGTGTTGACGACTTACTCCCTTAGCACCCCAGTCAAACCGGTTTCTCCAATGGTCGTAAAATGGACGTTGTCGTATCGGGATGACTCAGCACGATATCCGTCTGTGAAGAACATGTGATAATTTGATCAAAGACGAAGAAAGAAACGAAGAAAGAAGAAAGAAGAAGAGGAAAACGTGAAGGTTGGCTCGAGGAACGCGAGACACGAGCAGGGGAGAACAGGCGAGCAGCGGAGCCGATCGGCTGCCCAAGGAGCTCGAAGCGGTGCGTCTTCTGCCAGGCCTGACCCGGGGATCCAGACCTGGGGCCTGCCGGCCGTACCTGTCTTGTTCTCCTGTCGTCCACGAAACTCGGAACGGTGGTCGGGCCCGGAAGTGCCACAGCGCCAGCTCTTCACTGGCACGAGCGTTCGGCGCCGTGCTAAGCCCAGGCACGTCGGGGAGGCCTGACGCATCGGCCGTGGAAAGGCAACTCGAGGCCTCTTGCCTCTACTGGGCCCCGTCCGGTGGCCTAGCCTTCCGCTGGGCTTACCGAGGCCCTACTGCACGGACCCTTCAAAACTCTGACTACCCGGAGTGTCTGCACCGGCTTCTCCATCCAACAACTTGGTGACCTTTTGACAATTTGTGTTTTGCCATCGTCCCACTTGCTCATTCTACTTTCGTCCCGTCCATGTCTGTACATAAAAGTATTCGTTGTTAGCTTGGTCAGTCTGGTCGTCTATTTAGATTGATATTTCTGAATAAGCCACAGAATAAGGTGGCCAGAAGATTCAAAGAAAAGAACCTCACAATTTTGGCGTCCACGGCAGGACCAGGCCGGCCAAGCAACGTTTTCCCGCGGCTAGAGATTTGAGAAAAATGAGTGCACCAGAGTTGCTCGTGGTAGGGGAACGTATAGGTTTGCAGGGAATCGAGTTGCGCGAGTGGGTAGAGAAAGAATTGCAGAAGGCAAGGGAAGACAAAGGTGCCGAACGGGAAAAGAGCTAAAGAACGTGAAGCGGCGAAGCAGCGCTTGGAGCAAGAAAACCAGAATTTGCAGCTACGAGTACGACTTGCGGAATTGGGAGAAAACGCCCCTACTGCTGGAAGCGCTGAGCAAGGTACCGTACCAGCTCCGTCTTTCCCAATTAGTCCTCATGGATTGATCCCACTGTTTATTGAGGAATGGGACGATTTGGACGCGTATTTGAAGCGGTTTGAACATGTCGCCATTGGCCAAGGCTGGCCGAAAGAGAAGTGGGCCACGGCTTTGAGTCTGTGCCTCGGCGGAGAAGCTCTCAGAGTCTTTGGACGACTCTCTCCTGAGGACTCAATCAATTACGATGTAGCGAAGCTTGCCTTACTTCGGAGGTTTCGGTTCACGGCTGAGGGCTACAGAGAGAAGTTTCGTGGAAGCAAACCGCAAGATGGTGAGACAGCTTCCCAGTACGCCACAAGGCTGTTAAGGTTTTTTGACCGCTGGGTTGAGATGCGAGGACAAGGTCGCACGTTTGAAGTGGTTCGGGACATGATAGTGGCTGAGCAGTTTTTAAACAGCTGTCACAATCGTTTAGTTCTCTTCTTGCTAGAACGTGATTGTAAAACGGTGGACGAGATTGCTGAGGCCGCCGATCACTTTCGAGGCTCAGCGAGAGAATAACCTCGCGATTTTTAAAGATAGAGCTTTGCAGAATTCTGCGAAATCGCAGGAGGCAGCCCCGAACCCAAAGACTAGAATTCGATGCTTCATCTGTGAAGAGATCGGACATAGGTCGGCGGATTGCCGTACAAGACCGAAGCCCCCATATTGCACATTATGTCTCACATCTGGGCATGAAACCCAGTTGTGTCGATACGGAAATTCAAATGACCGGGAGACGTCTGCTTGCTGCACGTCCCCTCGAGATTCCCGCCCTGGTCGTCAGCTGGGAAGAACATGCCTAGATGTTCGAAGGTACGATTCGGCTCTTAGTCCATCTCAGATTATTAACAACATGCCAGTGAAGCATGGAGAAGTGTTCGGACAAGCAGTGTCGGTGCTGCGCGACACTGGTTCTAATGGCATCGTGGTGCGTCAGGCTTTGGTGCCCGAGGCTGCATATACCGGTGAGCGAGCATCTTTGCGTTTAGCGGATGGTTCTGACATCGAAGCGCCTGAGGCGGAGGTTATTATCAAGTCGCCATACTTCACAGGCAAAGCTATTGCTAGGTGCCTGCCGACGCCATCATATGACGTAATTATCGACAACGTTCCGGGTGCAAGCGTCCCATTCGCCGACGCTCAAACAGTCTTGACGGGCCAGAGAAGCATACTTGCCAGTGATGATGGGTCCAGTGCTTCTTTCCAGGTTCTGGCGGCGAAAGTTTCAGGGATTGGTTTCGATGCCACTCAAACCGTACTCCACTTATCTCGGTCTGTTTTTCGCAAGAAACAAGAAGAGGACGCCAGCTTAGACGTGTGTCGTCGCAAGCTTAAGAAAACCTATCACGGAAAAGGGCAGACGGCCTACACCTTCCATCTAAGTGATGGCATTTTGTACCGTACCTATCAATTTTGTCCAGGAAAAACAAGTAAACAAGCGGTCGTTCCGAAGGTTTTGCGCCGTCAGGCCCTCGTGCAGGCACATGGGAGTGCACTTGTCGGCCACCAGGGTGTCAGAAAAACTACCGCAAGAGTGCTTGATGACTTTTACTGGCCAGGGGTGCAAGCTAACATTAAGTGATTTGTGAGGTCGTGCGATGTATGTCAGAGGACTGTCCCGAAAGGAAACGTGAGGAACGCTCCATTAGGACGCATGTCCATTAACACAAAAAGCTACGAAGAGCGCCAGCCAGTGAATGACCTACAAACTTCATCCTTCGTAGTTCTTGATAACGTCGAGTCGAGAGCTCCCTTGTCAACGTTCAGTGAAGAACCTTGTTCCCAGAGTGGACTGGGGAACCGAGACTCGATACATGATAGTCAACTGTTGAATCGAGAATGATACGGGAGACAATGTTAATCTCTGAGCTGTCTTCTGGAGGTGTCGTCGTGCTGTTCATAGTATGTTTCTAAGAGTTTATTTCTTCTGACAAGTGTTGAGTGTTAATGTTACTTGTATTAGTACGAATGTTTTTTTTATTGTTTTTATTTTGTGTGCGCGAGTGCCTCAGACTCTCAGCAGACAATAGCAATGGTGTGGCCACTCTGTGGGGTGTGCAGTGATGGGTGCAGCAGTGTTGTGGTGTGCCGTCGTCCTCCGAAAGAGTGCATCAGTGTCATGGCCCCAAGTTTTTTTTTCCCGAAAAAAAAAAAAAACTTCTCTCAAAGGGGGGGCATATTTGTGAAGAACATGTGATAATTTGATCAAAGACGAAGAAAGAAACGAAGAAAGAAGAAAGAAGAAGAGGAAAACGTGAAGGTTGGCTCGAGGAACGCGAGACACGAGCAGGGGAGAACAGGCGAGCAGCGGAGCCGATCGGCTGCCCAAGGAGCTCGGAGCGGTGCGTCTTCTGCCAGGCCTGACCCGGGGATCCAGACCTGGGGCCTGCCGGCCGTATCCTGTCCTGTTCTCCTGTCATCCACGAAACTCGGAACGGTGGTCGGGCCCAGGAGTGCCACAGCGCCAGCTCTTCACTGGCACGAGCGTTCGGCGCCGTGCTGAGCCCAGGCACGTCGGGGAGGCCTGACGCATCGGCCGTGGAAAGGCAACTCGAGGCTTCTTGCCTCTACTGGGCCCCGTCCGGTGGCCTAGCCTTCCGCTGGGCTTATCGAGGCCCTACTGTACCGACCCTTCAAAACTCTGACTACCCGGAGCGTCAGCACAGGCTTCTCCATCCAACAACTTGGTGACTTTTTGACAATTTGTGTTTTGCCATCGTCCCACTTGCTCGTTCTACTTTCGTCCCGTCCATGTCATTACATAAACGTATTCGTTAGCTTGGTCAGTCTGGTCGTCTATTTAGAATGATATTTCTGAATAAGCCACAGAATAAGGTGGCCAGAAGATTCAAAGAAAAGAAGCTCACACCGTCATACGATGACTCGACTCTCTTGCGTCAGGCTCTTGTAAATGAGGCTACGCTCGTCTCGTTTACGTTCTAAACTAGAAAGAGAGAGAGAGAGAGAGATATTTTAATGGCAACAGGAGATGTCTGCCTGGTGGTAAGCCTAGCATGCTACTCCTGATGAGGGTTGAGGGATGAGGGTGACAGAGTGTGGGAGGGGAAGGGGAAATAAATGAGAAAAAAAGAGAATCGTTGTCGCACACTTTCACACGCACATAAGCACACACAGATGAGTTTTAAAGGGTATTGATCAACCCTGTGTCCTTAAGAAAAGTTAAGTTTCACACGCACATAATCACACACAGATGAGTTTTAAAGGGTATTAATCAACCCTGTGTCCTTCAGAAAAGTTAGTAAGGCCTTGGTAGCTCGCGCAGCAGACGCTCCGTCGCACCAAGGACCCAGGACATGCTCAAGGCGCAAGGTTGTTTCTTTAGGTAAGCTTAAATTATTGCGCAGTGTCCTGCGATGTGCTGTAAATCGCTGACAGGAGGTTACCAAATGTTCAAAATTTTCACACACATCACATGTAGAGCACAGAGGCCTGCTCGCTATGCCTATTTTATGTAGGAAGTAGTTTGTGTATGACACATTTAAGCGGATTCTGTGGAGACAGTTTTGATGCCACCTGTTCAAATTGTGAGGAATTCGAAAGACGCAAGTGGGGTCTATTCGGTGTAGAGGTCGATATTGATGGTTCGGGTCACACCACAGAGAGCGTTGCAATCGCCATGATTCAGTTGCTACAAGTCTTGCTGCATCTCTTCGTGAGAATGGTATTGAAATTGTCCTTGTGGAATCTTTTAATTCTTTTGCAGCGGCGTCTGCGAGGTCGTTACCCGCGATGCCGCAGTGAGCAGGTAACCACTGTAGCACAATGCTGTGACTCAGGTCATAGGCCTCTGTGTGTAGCTTATTTATGTCAATGACGAGCTCTTCCTGAATTCTTGATGATTTAAGCAATTGTAGTGCAGCGCGACAATCGCTGAAGATAACCCATGCTGCAGGGCGTTGTTGTAGAATATATATAATTGCTTCTCTCAGAGCTGTTAACTCAGTAGCCACAGCTGAAGTGCGATGACTGAGTGTTGCCGAGATTGTGGTGTGCATTGATGGTATCCACACGCCGATGGATGAAGAAATAGCTGTGACAGAGCCATCAGTATAGATGTGGCAATGATGACTGTAGCGTGCACAGATGTGCTCAAGGGCGAAGTATTTAAGTGCGGGCCCTGGGGTGTGGGCTTTTTTTTGATGCCAGGTATAGTTGTCGAAATTTGCCATGAAGCAAACCTCCATGGTGGGAAAGATGACGGTACTGCGCGTTGATATTGCGCAGGCAGTAGATTGGAGAGTGATGTCATGCTTTGCTCTGAAAACGGGTGGGTAGGTTCACGTGCAAAGCGCAGCTGGGCGCGAAGCAGCTCCTGCGGTATCAGCACGGTTACAGATAGACGTCTGCTCTCCGCCAGAGTGCCCACTGTGGAAGTGTTCTTTGGAAGACCAAGGCACACTCTCAAAGCTTTGGCCTGCATGGCTTCAAGTAGTTTAATGCTTGACTGCGGGAGGCCTTGAAGAACAGGGAGGCTATAACGCAGAAGACCTTCACAAAGTGCTCCATAAAGCCGCAATAAGGAATCGGTAGAGCAGCCTCTTCTGGTCGTTGACAGCATGCGGAATATAGGTACGTATGAAGAGAGTTTGGTCTTAAGTTGTTGAACGTGTGGTGACCATGAAAGAGACCTATCAAAGGTCACGCCTAGAAATTTTTGATGGTTGACATACGGTATAGGAGTGCCAGCAACTTTCAGTACATAACGGGAGAAATCACGTCGTGAAAATGAAATTGCTGCGCACTTTTCTGGAGATATAACAAGACCTCGCTTGTTTAAAAATAATGCAATGCCAACTATTGCTTTTTGTAGCCGAGCATGCACAATGCGCCTGTTTCTTCCGGAGCACCATATGCAGATGTCATCTGCGTAGAGGGGGATTTGAACAGTAGGTGGCAAGGATCTGTCCAAACCAAGAAGAGATATATTGAAGAGGGTTGGACTTAAAATCCCTCCCTGAGGAACGCCACGAGACACATGATGTAAGGACGTGTCACCTTGATCCGTTGACATGTAAATGGTCCTATCACGTAGATAATCAGAAAGCCAGTTATACATTCGTCCAGCAATGCCAATTGAACGCAAGGCTGAATGAATCGCCTCGTGCGTGACATTATCAAATGCTTCTTTAACGTCAAGAAAAACGGCAATAATTAGAGACCGCTCAGCTTTGCTGCGCCTGACACAGTTGGCAAGAGCAATAACATTACCAATACTGCTTCGGCCTTTTCGGAAGCCAGACATTGATGGAGGGTAAATTCCCCTATTCGTCAAGTCCCAGGTAAGGCGTGAATGAACCATTTTTTCTATCAATTTCCCAACACAGCTTAGCAATGCAATAGGACGGTAAGCGTTTAGATCAATTGATGGCTTACCAGGTTTAAGAACGGGTATTACGCGCGCAGTCTTCCAGCTCTCTACAAGGCTGCCAGCTATCCAAGAGTTGTTATAGATGGTAAGCAGCTGAGTTTTGGCTTTTCTTCCAAGACGCGACAACGAAGTGTAGCTAACATGGTCAGGCCCTGGGCAAGATCTTTTGTTGGTAACTGCTAGCGCAGCTTGAAGTTCTTCCATAGTGAACAATTCGTCTAGGAAAGAAGTGTTGGGCGACGGGACAAAGGTGGGGAGCACATTTTGCAGTGAAGGAGCTGCTAATGGAGCAATCATCTTTGAACAGAAAGTCTCTGCTACATGAAACAAGTAGTGTTGGCATTTAGAGCCACGCACTCGAAAGGATGTAGTTGTGAAGGCTGACTTCTTAAGCTTCGTACAATACTCCATACTTTAGATAGTGGCTTTCTAGGATCTAATTTTGCACAAAAAGATGTCCATTTCCTTCTTTCTAGCTTGTCGAAATGGCGTTGAACGTGTTTTTGTGCTCGCCTAGAAGTCCGGATATTGTCTCTAGAAAGTGTCTTGCGCGCTCGTCTTTCTGCTCTGCGACGTATTGCTCGAAGTTTTTCATATTCGGCGTCAACAGCTGAGTACACCTTTGGCAGGTAGAGGACTCTCGTGTGCAATGTTTGAGCATGTGCTACTGCAGCAATGAAGGAGTCATAATTTAAGTTTGACAGATCCTGCTTTTCTACGGCATCAGCGAAAGCTTCCCAGTTCGTGTAGCGAACTTTATGCCGCTGAGAGGCGAGAGAAAAGCCACAGACCTCAATATATGTAGGTAGGTGATCGCTGCCATGAGTCTCAATGTCCACAGACCAGGTTGTTGAAGCTGACAGATCAGCAGAGATCATGGAGATATCAAGAGCACTGGACCGTGCTCCTTGATAGTAAGTTGCTTGGCCGTCGTTGAGAAATAATAAATTGTTGGAAAGTGCGAAGTCGAATAGCTGCCGGCCTCTGGCTGTCGATCTGACGCCTCCCCAAGCAGGATGATGTGCGTTGAAATCTCCCGTTATAATGTGTGGCACAGGGGTACTTCGCATGATATCTTGTAGGCGTTCAATATTGAAATTAGCACGAGGTGGTATGTAGGCAGCAATTACTGTAAACTGCATGTTCATGCACTTTAAAGTGGCTGCAACGTACTCATTATGTGGATCAGTTGGTATGGGATGCTGGATGAAGTTGATGTCTTTCCGGATAGCCAGAAGAACTTTACTGAGGTCTGTACCAGTTGTTGATTGCAGTACTGTGTAGCCTGAGAGACGGATTGTAGTATTAAGCCGAGATTCTGATATAGCAATTATAGGGAAACGATGCTTGAAGACGAAGTGTCGAAAGTCAGAGAGACGGGGGCGGAGGCTGCAGGCATTCCATTGAAAGATGGTGGCCTTATTTCGGATGGCTTGCACGCTGGATGGAGCAGACGACTGATTGTCTGCTACCGCCATTGCGCGAGGAGAGGAGATATGAAATCAAGAATTGTAAGGATGGCTTTCGCCACCGGCGAGGAGAGTGGTATAAGAAAAGCACGAACAGCCTCAACAAGTGAGCACAGTTGGGAACTAGAAATTTCAGAGTTTCTGCGAATAGAGGTTTCGCATGAGCGGTTCCGGGATGCACACCTCGAATGAGGCTGCTGTACAGTAATTTTTTGTGGGCTTGGTACAGATGGTTGTTGAACCCTTGATTGTTGTGGAAGGGGAGGAAATTCAACCACGTCATCAATTCTTGGATGACCAGCATCATCTTTCTGTGACTTTCCTTGTGATTTCTTTCCCGTCAATGGTTTTTTTCTGTGACGACTACTCCTGATTTGATTTTGGTCAATTAAAGCAGCTTTTGCTGACTTGTAGTCGGTATTGTTGGATATCTTGTACTTATAGATTAGTTTCTCCTTTTGGTAGGCAGTGCAGCTGGAAAACGTTGCCTCATGCTGCTTTCCGCAGTTGGGACAAATGGGGATGTCACTTGGGCACGTGGTACGGTCATGATTTCCCCCACAGCGTGGGCAGCGCAAGGCTAGTCGGCAAGCAGTAGTCACATGGCCGAAGCGCTGACATCTACCACATTGTCGTGGTTTTTGGATGTATTCATGCACACGGTATCTTGTATATCCAAGAATAACGTATTCTGGCGCAGATTCTGTCACAAACACAATGCGGATATTTTCGGAATTTCCCAGACGGCGCACCGATTTTATTGGAACTCTCTGCAGTAGTACTAAGTAGATATCTTCTTGAGAAAGATCCAGGGGTACACCCTTGATTACTCCTACGCCACAGTTGTTTGGTCGGGGCTCGTATGCTTGCACTGCAATTCCTGCTATTGATCGTATTTGTAAAAGGCGTTCAGTAGCGACCGCGGTTCGGGTGTCAACTGCCAGAAGATTAAGCCGCTCGTTGGGGCGAACTTGAAGGACGGCATCTGGACCCAGAGATTCAAATGCTTGCCTCATTGCCAGCGGATTAAAGCGAGTAATACGATATCCGGTATCTACTGGTTTTATGATTACTGTGAGGTTGCACTTGGGCGCTTTGGAAGCGTTAGTTGCGTCGACGCTGAAATTCGACCGCCTCGAGCTGCGGCGACGCTTCGATGGCACTTGAACAAATTTGTCTGGCTCTTGAGCAGACTTCGCCGCAGCATCTATACAGGTAATGGCAGACGAAGTATCTGAGCTATCAGGAAAATCATCCTGACCTGTAGGCATCAGCCGATCCCAGCTTGCGGTAGAAGGACCAGATGCGTGTTGTAGATGAACATCAGAGGGTGAGAGTCCTGAAGTACCTGGTGATGACAGGTGACCGCATGATACACAGGTTGGGATGACGGGTGATGATTGCAGAGCTGGCACAGTCTGCAGAGGTAGGCCTGAAGCGATGCCAGAAGAACACTCAGGTGACGATTCAGGGTGCGGCATCGGTGGAGCCGCACCCGCCGCTGATAACATGTCAGGATCTTGCAATATAGGCTATCTGGGACATATATATCGAGTATTAAATGGAAAATCAAACAGATTTCGCAGAGACAAGCAGGCAGCCTGACAGCTCCCTGACTTCTTCGTCTTCTATGGAGTGGCACAGTGGCACAGGAGTGCCGATGGAGTGGCACAGTGGTTAGGACACCCGCCAGTGCCGCCACTTCCCTGGCAGGTGGCTGTGTCAAGCATAGCCACCGGTGAGGATTGAGACCCAGGTGGCTGTTCCAGTTCTAAACTAGGTTTATACATATATCACAACACATATATCTCTGCTCACTTGCTGGGTGGTTTAGGCTCATGCACGCTGCCTTTAAGCTCGTAGAGCTATTTGTGCATAGTTGCAGCCAAGAACCAGAACTTACGTCACGAACGATTTTGGTTATTTGAACTGGCACTATCTACAATTCGTCGCCACTAGCGCGGTCTGAGCGTGCGAAAGAAGGTAACGTAAATGGTGCGCTATCACTTCTGTTTATATGTGGGGCAGTTAGAACAATTTCTAGAACGCGTTTGAAAAAAAAATTCTTGCGCTTTGACGGAGGTAATCTCCAGGGTGTGTTTTGGCCGTAAATATTAACATCATTTCATGCTTTGCTGCTTTAGAGACGCCGTTTCGAGTAGCTTGGTTAGTTTGTGGGGTTTAACGTCCCAAAATGACTCAGGCTATGAGAGACGCCGTAGTGGAGGACTCCGGAAATTTCTGCCACCTGAGGTTTCTTAACGTGTACTGACATCGCACAGCTCACGGGCGCCCTTCTTTTCGCCTCTATCGAAAAGCAGCCGCCGAGGCCGGGATTCGAACCCGCATCCTTGGAAGCAGTAGCCGAGTGCCGTAACCACTCCGCCAACGCCGCAGGGCGTGTTTAGAGTAGCCTACCATGTAAATTGCAGCAATATCATCAATGAAACTTGCATGCCGGAGTTTGTTATGGTTTAGGAGGTATATTAACTACGATGCCTGCCACATATTGTAGTACCTGCCACGTCGTGCCCTTTCTCATCAACCGCTAATGAACGTTTCTTGCCAAACTATGCATAATTTCTGCAGTCACAAAAAAGTCTGCACAGACCGCGCCCTATGAAGCATTTTTTGATCGTCTTCCCTCCAAAAACGACGTTCTATCTTCTACTTCTCTCTTTTCTTTTTTTTTTTGGGGGGGGGGGGGGGGAGGGATCACTACCTTATACTTTAAAGTTGGGCAAACAACTTGCAGCTTCTGTCACGGTCCAAGGCCAAACATTCTTCTTACCCCCTCTCATCAACGGGGCCCTCGGGAAGCAGTTATTATTTTTGGCCTTCCCGCTGCCCGCTCTTCTACAAGTATGTGAGAATGTAAACAAGTTCAGCCCAGGTCAGCCTCCCTTTTGCCACTTCCTGTTCGTGTTAGCACGTCGCTAGAAGGACACAAGTTCCTGTTACACGAGAGCTCCGCCAAGGAGTCGGCAAACTCGATCAGCATACTGTGCAAAGTGGCAAGGAGACAGCAAGTGAAGCTTGAGAGAAGGCACCGGTAAAGAATATCGGGAGTAGAAGGAGGAAAAGCTCGCATCGTAGTGGGTAGAAATTAGTGGAACTCCATATCGTCGCCTTGACAGCGCCGCCGCCACCGTCACTCCCGCTGAAAATTCTCTTCTTTCCCGCCAGGAAAGTTAACAGGCACGCCAACATAAAGATGAGTGCGCGTAAGCGAATTTGTAATATCGTCGTTGAGATGAGGGCGCCGTCATGGTAAGCTGACCTGTGGCCGCGTCTAATGGAAATACTAATTGGCCAGCAGTCCTGCACTTTGTAAATATGCCCCGCCAACGGCTTTACACTTCTATTTTTTTCTCTCGCGGAAGGCCAGCTTCCTTCCCTTATTCTTGACATCCTTCCACTACGTCATTTTTCCTCACTCACTCACGCACCCATACACTCGCCCTCGCTCGCTCGCTGTGTTCCGTAGGCTATATAGCTGACCTAATTTTCAAGTCCCGGTCGCTATGGAGGACTTTCTTCTCGGAGAGTACTGCGCGACGCGTTTACCTAGCGCTTTTGGAAACGAGGACAGATTTCGGGCTGTGGCGCTTTAAAATGTAGAGAGCGAGGAGAGAAGGGAAGGAAGAGGCAAAATGGAAACTACACGAGATGAAGCTAGGCGAAAGCTTCGTCTCCTCTCGCGTAACACGTGTGGACAAAGTGAGATTGAGTGCAACCATATATGCGCATATGTTCGCCGCCATCCCGGATCTCGCCATGTAAATTTTATACCGTTTAGTTTTTGTTTCGTTTCTCTTCGTGCCCCCGATCTAAAATAATTTTGATTTTTAATCTTGAGTAGCGTATGGGAAGATTAACTGACCATTTTATCATTTTATCTGGCTTTTCTTGGTCTCCAGGCGAAAACATCAACTGGATAACCCGCTGCCGATATTCATTTGTTGCTGTTGCATTCTTTTATGTTTGGTCTCCTTCTCACCCTTATTTCCCCTTTCGGCTTTCGACCATACGCGCCCGCCACGCTACTAGCTTATGTTGCAATCGGGCCGCCCAGCTAACCCCCTCCCCACTCCCGCTTTTTCGACGTCGAAGGGGGCCAAGATGCGTTGCATACGGCCCACAGGAAATTGCGAGCTGGCGACCTCCTCAGAAGGCGATATTTGAGAATATAATTTCGCAAACTTTCACTCGATACATCGCTTTATTTCCTTCCAGGCCCCGCATGACATTTATTTTTCGTCTCTTATACTTTCTTTCGGGAAAGTAAGATGGAAGGAAAAAAAAAAAGCGAGAAAATATAAGCAAAACTGAAGAGGCACTACCCTTCAAGAGAAGACGCGGACAGATGTGGGGCGTATACATTCTGCTCAGGAAATTGTCGTCGCTGTGACTGATACTTGAAACAACAATCGCATACAGATAATGACAATGCTGTTTGCACTATGTCAACCGTATATATACTTATTGCAGGAGGTAGTATAGGCGTCATGAAAATGAGATTTTCATTGCGTGGAAGAGTTACCGTGCAGGTTGTGTGCCCGAAAGAAGTAAAATACGCATATACAGTAGAATACCAATTGAAGGAACGTAAATTAAGCGAATTATTAGGTTTTATGGACTTTCTTAAATCCTCCGCAGAAGCTTTATTAAAGGATACGCAAATGCTTTTCATCTCAACGAACTTCAGTGCTTGCCCATTTCAGTTCAACGAATTTTTTATTCGCGGCGTTATCCTGCGTCTGCCCACGTTATACGGAGCACTTCAACAAGCACAACCCGTATTTTTCTTTTCAAATTTTGATGTTGAACTACATATTACCGCGTGACGAAAGTTTCCAGTCATTTATTTTGAAACTGAATTGGCTGTACAAACAAGCTTGTAGCCAGCCGAATCCATAGCTGGCTTTACACGCTTAATTTGCTCCCAAGCCGTAGTCAGAGCTTTCGCCATACTAGACCTTATAGCTATGAGAAAGAACTACGTGTGAATCCTAGTTAACCATGATCTCATTACCACTCATTACCAAAGCGGGATAATGCATTCGCGAAATGATTGCAAGAGGAAGGTAAGAGAGTGGCAATGGATAGCAGCAACTGCTGCTTGTATCTGATGAACAAATACATAGCAGAATTTCCTGCCTGTAGCATGGACACGTTTGTTTTGCGCTAAGGCATGGTTCGGACGATTTTTAAGTACTGCTGCAAGGAGCCAGCAAGCATGACTACGTCCGGCAAATGCTATTAGCTGTGAGCACAGCCCCTAACCAAAACCAGCCGGTAGCAAAGGCGATTCCGAGCTATTAAGAAACTGCGTTATCGTGCACAGATGGGCGTGGAACACATTTGAGTAAGGACATATTATGAAGTCGAGAGCAGCCCGTTTATGCGGTCTACATTCGGAAGCAGAGGCTTATGATCCGCTATGGACAGGTAGTAACCGCAGATCCGGACCATGAAAAGGAAATAACAAGAAGAATAAGATTGGGATTGAGCGCATTTGGCAAGCACGTGCAGATTATGACTAGCAGCTTACCGGTATCGCTCAAAAGGAAAGTATACAACAGTTGCCTCTTACCTGCCCTCACATATGGGGCTGAAACGTGGAGGCTAACCAAGAGAGTTCTACTTAAGTTGAGGACAACACAGAGGGCTATGGAACGAAAAATGGTAGGGGTAACATTAAGAGACAGCAAGCGTGCAGATTGGGTCAGAGAAATAACTCGAGTTACTGACATTCTAGTGGAAATCAAGAAGAAGAAATGGGCATGGGCAGGACATGTGGTGCGAAGAGAGAATAACTGATGGTCGCTTAAGGTAACAAACTGGATTCCAAGGAAAGGAAAGCGTAGCAGGGGGCGGCAGAAAGTTAGGTGGGCGGATGAGGTTAAGAAGTTTGCAGGGGTCAAGTGGACGCAGCTAGCACAGAACCAGGTTAATTGGAGAAATATGGGAGAGGCCTTCGCCCTGCAGTGGGTATAGTCAGGCTGATGATGATGGTCCGCTAAAGCTACTAAAAATAAAAGCTGACTTCCAAAAGCCCCGTTGATGAGAGAGAGTGGGAGAAACATTTGGCTCTAGATTATGGTTTAAGCTGCAAGTTTTTTGCCCAGCATTAAAGTATAGGGTCGCAATAAAAAAAGAAAAAAAAACGCGAGAGAAGTAGGAGGTTGAAGTTGTGCACGGACTGAAACTTTGAACCCGAGCCTGGCCCAGGCCCGACGCTAGAGACCCAAGCCCGGCCCGGCCCGTCATTCTATAATTGCAGTTGAAGCTATGAAAAAGAAGAAAAAACATTCAGGATGATAAGTTTATCCAAGATCTTGGAATGTTAAGTTCTACCGTTTGAAATGACAAATTTGCTGAATATGTAGAGGCACAGCACGTACTTCGCCTTAACTTATTGTGCAAAAACAAGTTATGCATTGAATTGAAGAATTTGCGGCGATCCTGGATAATGAACCCAATAGCGCTGAAGTTTTTTTTTTTTTTTTTTTTTGTGCTACAACTAGTGGCTGGAATGACGAACACGTTCTTTGATAGAAAAGGAAGTTTTTGATAAGCAGCTTGTTTGCTGCTTCAGAAGTGCGTTAGCTCTAAAGGCTTAAACAAGGGGTTGGTTTGCGGTCAAGCACTCGGTGACGCGAGCCCGCCTGGCTCACCGTTGGCGAAAGTTCACGTGAAAGGCATTTTACTTTGTGGGATACATTTTGTTGAGTACGCGTAGGCTCGGGTACGAGCCCGTTTGCAGCTGCCGCCACGCGACTGAGTCCTCTCTGCTAAGGGAGTTGTGTGTTTGTGGGTACCGCTTTCTGCAGCCCTTGTAACGGTTTAGTATCGCCAAATAATCTTGGGGTACAGGTTCGTTCCCCTCGAGGTCGCCTACGTTGGATGCTCGGTAATGTGTACCCTCGAGCTATTCTGTCCGCCTCTTGGTTCCCTGTTACTCCACACAATATCCCACCTCTGTATCCCACACAGTACACTGAGAAATGCCTTTGGTGCCAAGAACCACCCACGCTGTGCCACATAACGTGGGCATGCCAGAGGATAAGTGTGGTACCCGTTATAACAAACCCAAGTGCGGAGCAATGGGAGGGAGTGCTCTCCAGCGATCGCCGAGACGACCAAGAAGGTCTGATTCGGCGAGCACAACTGGCAGCAGCATCCAGCGGAGCCCTGGACTAAGGGCAACCGACCATTGTCTTAGAAGATGGACGAAGCCATCTGAAAAAACGCAGCAGACAAGCCAATCTAGAGCTTAATAAAGTTTTTCACTCACTCACACAGTCACGTGAAAGGCACACTCCTTTCTCGTGAACTTTCCGCAACAAGGTAAACAATAGGAAACTCTTCCACCGCATATGCTTTGATTTATGTCCCGCTTCAAACGAGGCCATGTCAAGGAAGGAGTAAGCTACAACAGAGGCGTTTGATATCCGACAGCGTGCCACGAATCTTGAAACGGACTCCTAAACGTCAGCGCCGGTGTTACCAAAGAGGAGATGAGAGACTCGAAACTGAATAGCCCACGAGCGGCCCTCTGCCCGGTCACTGACGGGTACCAAATATTCGTTCGCGGCGAGGAAGAAAGGTGGGTCGACGGCGGAAAATAACTCAGAAGCTCTAACGCCGGGAAGCCGTGGGAAAATGCTGTGCATTATTGACGCTTATAGCACTATTTTTGTGCTTCCACAAAAGTTGCATGTGTTAGTGACCGGGGTGTCCGGCCCAGCTAGGCTCGCCCGAGATAAATATAACTTGACCCGGCCCGAGACCAAGAGAGAGGACATTCGAGCGGCCCAAGCCCGGCCCACGGGTCGGGCCGGGTACGGGCTTAAGGGCCGACCAGAGCCCGTACACATCTGTAGGTAGAACGTCATGTTGATTGAGAGAAGGCAATTTAAAAATTTATGATGATTTCTACTGTTCGATCGGGGCTAAGCGCCCGGATCGCCACAGAGTGACCTAAACCCCTACAGGGCGAATCAGCCTTGCCCGACCAGCGTGATATGCAGGGCGCTCAGCGGGAGTAGTGCCGAGCCAGTTCCGGCAGTGGAGGTCGCACCCTGGCGCCAGAGTTTGTTGCGATTGATAAATAGTTAGAGGGGGAGGGAGAGGCAGAACTCTAACTTGCGTGTACATGGTGTGAAAAGCGTGAGCGTTGTTTTATAGATGCACTTACAGACGCGCGAAAAGCTGCGATGTCCAGCGTTCTCTGCCGATATTACTGGAACCACTAAGGCAGTCAAAACAAACATTTGCAGTGGCTTAGCTCAGCTAGGCCAGGATATACGTAGCGAAAGGTTACAGTTTGGCTTAGCTGAGCTTGGTTATCCGATGTGCTAGACTGCTCCGGTTGAGCAGTATAAAACACTGTCGCATGCGTGTAACACACGTGGTTATTCAATGTTATGCTTTATAGACACGAAGACCGATCGGTGGTCTACAGAATACACGGCAGTTTGCCACCGTCTCAATTTTGGATAGACAGTATATAGTCGTGATGGCCCCTCTTTGGCACACAAGATCAATAGCGGTTCGTCAGTGGGCAGTCTGAACGTGAGGACCCGATGCCAAATTAAAGTCGAACTTCATCTTCATACATTCACTGAGCTTCGACTCTTCTTTGCTGTGCCGTTGGCGCTCTTATGCTCTTAGTTCGGCAGCGACTCGACGTCTTTGCCGATTCGAGACTTAGTTCTGCCACTTAGCGAGACCTTCTTTCTGCTCATCAACTGTCTCCGACGCTTGCTTACCCTTCCTTGCTTCACTCGTACTTTGGCGGGTGGCCTCGGGCAATGCGATGACTTCAGAATCCGTGGACATTTTTTCGCATAGCCTCCGCCGATGCCGTTCACAGCACGTGCGCTCGTCGTCCGCCTCTTTATCCATTGCGTGTCTTTCTAGTGAGTGCGCGCGCCGAAGATCACGATGATCATGCGTGATGGTGACGATGAAGATGATCATGAGCATAGCGGAGCGTGATGTCATGAGCGGGAGCCTCGAGGAGGCCGACGCGGCTAGGCGCAACCGGTTGTCATGTTAATAGCGCATGCGCAGTGTTGGCTCCGGGTGGGCACCACGAAGTGCGCTGCAAGCCTAGTGTAGCTTTCGCTACAAAATCCCGCCTCGTTCGCAAGGGAGAAATTTGCAGCTAGAAGCACCGGTGATATCTGACTTTGGTCGGCAGATCTACCTAGCACACTCCGCTCTGAAAAAAGTGCTCCGAACAACCAGCGGAATACGCGCAACCTACCTAAGTCGATCAGTGGAAATCGAGATCGCCATCGCTGGAGATGAAAATCTGCTCCAGGACGACCAGTGTAAATCGGCAATAGGAAACCAGCAGTGTTTCTTTGGGTGCCATTATCTAGCGCGGTGATTTCCAAACTTTATTCGTGCCTCCCGCCCACGCGTAATCTGAACCCCGGGTCCCCATTTTTCTGCCCTAATGTCCCGCTGTCATTGTCCGACCGTCGCAATTCAGCCTTGTCCTCCCGCCTGAGGTCTGACTATCCATCCGGCCTTCACGTGTGGATATCCGACCATGCTTTCTCCCCGGAATTTCCTTCCCTTGATGGTCCACCAGGCCCTTCACGGGGTTCGTACATAACTCTTCCACATAGCCTCCTGTTGTGCTCTAGTGCCGCCTCATGTGCTTCTCTGGGGCTCGCTACTATTTTTACTTCCAGTCATTCGAACATGTGCGTTCTGTCCAGTGGAAGAAGGGGGGGGGGGGGGGGGGGGGCTGTGGAGGCCATTCCCCACAGGCTTGCCAGCGCAAGCATTCAAAGCGGACAACAGGGGATCTTGGAGCCTAAGAACTCTCAAATTCTGCGAACAATTGCAGAACTTTACCCCTCAGCGAGGTTGAAATCGTCGCACTGGTGCCCACTGCCATGTGGCATAAACGAACATCTAAAGTAGCCACAGCATAAAAGCCCAGGCAGTGACAACGTAGACAGCGCCGGGCATGGATTCAGAGAAACCCGATGGAATGGATGAGGAAGCGGCTCTTCGCTTTTCATTAGGCGTGTCAGCCCAGTAGCGTGCAGTTAAATAATGAGCTAATGAATAAAGACGCCAGGTAATCAGTATTAATGTTATTTTTTGGGTTCAGGGTAAGCGGTGGTTCTTTTACCAGAGTGGGGGCGGATAGCAAGGAAAGGAGTATGTATGTGTTCAGGGCAGGAAATCAAACATCATAACTTTTAAAATCATCACCTTTTCGATATCTTTCTTAGCATTGGTTTGCAAATTTTCACATGACGTTTCGTGTAAAAAAAAGGGGGGTCATGACTAACTGGCTGTGAAGCAAGGTCGTGTGTTGTAACCGACGACATGACACTAGCTGTGCTAAACTGTATAGAGTGTGGGCGAGCCCGCAACGCACCTTGTATTCTTTTTTGTGTGTATGTGTGTGTGTGCGTGCGTGCGTGCACGCAGGTGGAATAAAGAATGTGATCAGCTCTTCGTTTTTCTTTTTTGCGCCATAGCTGTCAGTGTCGGTGCCGTTCAGGGAGCCTGGAAGCATGAACGACCGAGAATCTCCGCTGTCTGTTGCGCCTCGCAGTGATCGGCAAAGGTAGAGGGAGGGATAGTAACTCACAGGGTGGAACAGAGGTATACACGAGGGAGGAAAAGAGAAGAGCAAAGGGAGGAGAGGGTGGGCTAATATTTGCCGAGGACGCGTTGCAAGTTCTAATTAAAAAAGTTTTGTTTAATGGCCCGCAGGCTATGCGCTCTCCGTCCGCACAGGACGGCTGGGAGGAGAAGAGAGGGGAAAAAAGGAGGGGCGGGGGAGTGAGTTGAAGAAGAGGGGAACGTAGGAGGGCCGGGCCGTAGTTCCTGACAGTACATTTGCACAAGCGTTCCACCTCGCGCCCTCTGCTCAGCCGGCTGCCTACACCGCCGACCGGCTGCGCAGGATCCGTGCCGTGCGGATCCTGGTGCCCCGTCGACCGGCATCATTCGATATTGAGCTCGAGGGCTTAGTAGTCGCTCTTCGAGCCTTTGCTCTCTTTCTGGGCGTATTTTTTGTGTCCTTTCTACACGGTCTCTCTCTCTCTTCCTTTCGTGCTGGCCCGTCGACGTGGAATATCGAGGGAAGTGAGGAATTGAAACTCGCGACAGACTGACACTTTTCGCGGAGAACTCCAGTCCATTATTTTTTTCTTGCTTTGCACTTTTTTTTTTAATTCTCTTCGGCATATTTCTCGTTGTACGTAACAAAGAAGCAAGACCACATTCTGACACGTCTGAGTGGGCAGAAATACCTTTAGCCGTCTGCAGAGCTGCCGCAGCTTTTGGATTGAGCGGCTGTTGGGCTTTAAGGCCTTCTTTTCTGTAGAGTCGGAAAAAATTCTGCACAGAAGAACGCGAAGGAAATACAACTGGGATTTTTCACGTAAGAATCTTTCCGACTTCGTACTTGCCTTCGACCTTCCATTCTTATCACGCTTTTTTTTTTATCCTTCTCTTTACGCGAACGATGCATTCCCTAGTTAACCTCCGTACCTTTCTATTCTTCCTCTCTTTTATTTCTTGAACAATACACGATGTAATTTTTACGTAACAGCGCAATACTCTTTCACCAAAAGCTTACGGAAAGCAGTACAAAAGAGGCAGAAAATAAAAATCTCAAACCTCAAAGAAAACCAGTGGCCAGAAGATGAATTAATCAGCCTTTTATTTTCTCTATATTAGAGAAGAAGACAGGACTAAAAGCTCGGAAGCTTGACAGAGGTCCTGCCCCCTTTTTTACAGTTAAGGTTGTATAATAAGGTTGTATACTGAGTTCTTTGCAGTATTTTGTTTGGAGGATTTTAAATGCATGTGTATTTGTTATGAGTCGTATTAACTCGTGCTTGTGTACCCTACAGTGACTTGAACTATTCGCGTATTATAATTTTCTCCAATACTATATTACAAGCGGGGCAATACAAACACCAACAAAGTTGCTTGGATATCCACACGTCCATCATGTAATCTCATATTCACCGCTCTTCTCAGTGCACCTAAACACCAAAGAAATCACCACTTCCTCACCTGTGGGATAGATAGAAGTACGGGCTGACGCATATAGCTATACGTTTAGTGACTAAGGCCTGAATTTTGAAGCGCTCCTTACTTCAGCGAGGATGCCTTAAGAGTGGTCCGCCTTCTTTCAATCGATTGTCCAGCACGGCCCGCAGAGAAACGCTTGTCGATGCTTTCCTTTGAGATTCCTTATTCTGAGCTGGGCACAGTGTTATCTCCATGCTTCCTTGCCTGGCTCCTTGATCGAAACGCATCCTGCACTGCACAACTCGCTTCGCGTTTCGGCAGTAGAGCTTAATCTTTGGCGCCTCGGGGGGGGGGGGGGGGGGGGGGGGGGCAATTCGCAGCGGCAGGGCACGTAAAGTGAAAATGCGCTGCTGCCCCAGTAGAGCCACTCCATTGCAGACAATGCACATTGCTAGACCAAAGACATTTTCCAGCCACGACATATGGAGCATTGAAAAAATAAGCACAAGGTGCAAAACGAGCGCGAAAAGGAGTTTGATTTGAAATAAATTTAGAGGTATAGATGTTCGCATTTAGTTTTTGCAATTCAGAGGAATATATTTGAAACAACAGGTACAACCTCGCGGTTCCAGACGCATACAAACCTTTCCTCGTCATTCTGAGTGCCTCATTCATTACCCACGCAGCGGCTAAGAACGGTTCGAAAATTAGAGGGATAACTTGGACGCTTCCCTGAGATGAAGATGCTCTTCACGTCAGGTAAGGAAACAGCGTGAGATAAGGAGCATTCTGAAATTTGGCTTTAAAGTTCAGACTTGCTGAAGAACAATAGAAATGAAATCCCTTTACGGATATATTATAAACACAAAAGCAGAAAAAAAAATCACACAAATACACTAAAGCACAAAGGTGCAAGAAACAAAACAAAATCAAGATATTCTAGAGGCACTTACCATTCTAGTGAAATTAATGTTCCCTAACCTTCTCACTCCATACTTGGTTACCTCCTCTTCACTCCCTCACCTTCTTTTCGTTCATCTTTAGGGTGTAAATAGAAGTAAACTGGCGCAGTGAGGAGAGGCAAGCGTGGCTACGTGCCCATATCATCGCGACCAATCATCCGTCGCACACTTTCCTGCGCAATCGGCCGAGACGCAGAGGGGGCGTACGCCGCACAAAGGGTAGGGCGTGCGCAGCGTTCCTAGTCGGTCTCGTCAATAAGGGTCGACGGTCATTGAGCGGCTTTGGTCCCGAGCTGTCTTTTCCGCTTCGCTCTCCATCAGCGCTTCTTGCATGGTCTGCGCTCGTGCGTGCGTGTGTGTCAGAGTGAGTGAACGAGCGCGTAGAAAAGGCAGGATATAAGAAAGATGGAAACGCTACAGGCGAACGCTAAGTGGACTATGTCGTGCCGCCTACTATGAATGGTGCCAGCACCAGCACCGCCACCGCCACTTCGTCGGTCGATCGGCTGAGGGAGGCGATTGTTCGATCGCGTCGTGGGAGCGGCGCTTCGCTGGGCCCTCGGCACGTTGCCGCTCCTGTTAGCGATCGCCGCGGCTGACACGTGCGAACATCGATGTCGATGTGATGCTACTGGCGGGGTCAGCGGGACTCTGCTAGGTCCTCAGACTGTGTCTGTCCGTGGCCGCGGGGAGGAGGCTCATGCTTTCGCTCGTGACGAATTTGCTTCATCCGCAAGGGCATATGAGGGAAAGCGTCGTACCGATAGGAAGTGGGAGCGTCGTTTATTATATGAGTCAGCGCTAATAGCGTGCCTCCTCTCCCTTATATTGACGCATACAGTTTATTTACAATACATATCAGTTTAACGAATCGTTGGAGAAGTCTCCTTTACGGCATAAAGTTGTGAAAATTGTGGTAAAAACTGTTTTTTCGCTCTATCGTGTAAATAGTTGCGCTGAAAATGTTTTGATCAAGAGCCGCCACGAATCTATAAAATCTACAAAGCTTTGATCTTTGTTGTTCATTATAATGTTCGCTTAGTGTGAAGTGTGGGCTGTTGTCCAGTAAGAAGACTCAGACACAGACTAGCGTAGACCATCCAATGCGCGGCCATTACTTTTCTCGAACGCTTCGCTGGTCGACCAACACGATTTTTAGTGCAAGAGAAAAAAAAAATCCACATTCTGGGCAACACAATGCTTACTGGTTCAGAGGCCGGCTAGGTGACCATCGCAGAAATTGTACGCTAAATTTCGTTGTTCCAAACGATGAGCCAGGAAGCTCGCAAAGCCAGTGCGGGAAGCAACCTCAAGAATCCAGGCTGCATGGTTTGCGCTTCCAAACTAATCGCCGACAGATAGTCCCGACAGAATGCATTTTTGAGGGCAGACAGACACCTCCTGAGGAGACCTCATACGCGCCATATCAGGACACTGGGGGCAAATCGAAGGGTATCGATTAACTCCTGCTTTCAGTTTTTGTGAAAGTAAAAAAAAAAAGAGAATTTCGTAACCTATAAAAAGCAATAAAATTATTTTAAGGACTCAAGCCACTATTGTCCGCGCAAGTCAAATGAGAGGCGTCAAAATGAATATTTTCTCACTTGGAGTTTTCGAGGCTTGGTTCTACTGCCACGTAATTGCATTCGATGATCGCGGAGTTATTTTCGGTCACGTGGCAAATTTGGAATCGAATGAAATAAAATAAAATCCAATCCAGGCTGTGAAGGTTCTTGGACAGCGAAGCTGTAAAACGACTTCCAATTACCCATTGCGACTTCACTTTGAAATTCACACACGTGACCCTAGAAATTCTGGCGTTTTTAATCTCCGTGTACTACCCTTGGCAGCCTGGTATGAACTTAATGAATTGTTGTACCAGGTTCTCTGTTATATCTATATGAAAGCGTGGTGACAGCACTACGCGATTTCTATGCTGTTGGGTACTTTTCCACTCGGAGTAGCTTACGTATCTTTAGCGAGAAACACGTGCGGGGAGAAGAAAAGTGCTTCGCACTGTGTACAGGCGCCGTTATAAAACATTGTGTGGTTTGCACTTCACGCGAGGGCTTCGAAAGACGTCAACCTCTTTCGAAAGCCTCGCATTTTTTGTTTTTTTTTTTTTTTTGCTTACGAGAGCGGCACGAAAATTTCCTTGGACGGCAGATGTATATAGCTTCACTATAAAAAACAAAAAGTGGTAATGACAATGTGGTTGGCTTTCGCATTAATCAGGAAAGGCCCCCCTCAGCCCTGATTTAGCCATTTACTCGAATACATTTCCCACCTTTTTACGTAAGGGCGAAGCTGGTCTTCGCTAAAGACAATCAAAACCAGGTCGCACGCTTCTTCGCTGCTTGCTGCCCTTTCCTCTTTGATAATGATATTTGTCTCCTCAAGGCATAGAGAGCAATATTATGATGGTATAATGAGAATGATGGCTGAACGAACGACGAAAGGGCGGGATATATATAGAAGTAGTTGAGGGGAGAATGGTGCAGTCCCTGTCCGAAAAGTGCATGATGACAGACTGTTCGGCGGAATACTCGCAGCTGCTTGATGTTGGATTCTTGTTGACTTCAGTGCCTGGAAAACCCACTGCAGGTGGGGGATGTTGTTTTATAATTCCACGAATTGCAGAGAGGACAACAGTGTGCGGACCTATAAGTCTAGAAGTTGAGGCCACTTGGGAGCTGCCGCAGATATTACGTCACGTAGCCACGTCCCGGGCGTACCGAAGCGCAACCTTCTGTGTACGCTTTACATTGGAGACGATAATCACGGCACACAGAGGAACAAGTGCCTCTTTATGGTTAAGAAAATGTGATATCCTTATTGAGGAGGCGAAGCAGTGGCCATGCTCGGGTCGACAGGGGAGTCGCAGAATCTGCATTGCTTTCAGATCTCAGATGATCACGTGGGACCCGTGCACCTAGATTCCAGCAGTATGACGATTAATATTTTTATAAATTCATAGGCAGTAACGGATGCGTCAACATAGACGTGTTTTGTTGAAGACAGGAAGGCAACAGGAAGGATGAAGTACCGCAATTGAGTGACGATTGGGGTGAAAGAAAGATCTCGGTTGCTATTGGCGACTCGGAATTTTAAAAGAATCCTGGTAAATTTGCTCGAAGTAAACTAACAAACATATATCAGGCGTTATTTTTCGCGTTGGTCAAAGTTTTTACCGGTCTCATTATTATGTTCCGTCTCCAAAATGCAAGGTTTGGTTTGGTTTTGGGGTTTAACGTTCCAAAGCGACTCAGGCTGTGAGAGACGCCATAGTGGAGGACTCTGGAAATTTCTACCACCTGGGGTTCCTTAACGTGCACAGACATCGCACAACATGAAGGCGCCTAGCTTTTCGCGTCCATGGAAAGGCGGCCGCCGAGGCCGGAATTCCATCCCGTGTCCCTGGGCACAGCAGTCAGGCGCCCTAACTACTGCACCGCTCCGGCGGGGCCAAAATGCAAGGGTTTAGCCTGCGAATGATATTTCCGCACGAGAACTTCAGTTATGGCACTTCTAGTATAATGATCTTTCCGGGACCTAGTTATCATGGTCCCGAATGGTGCGTTAGAAGTAGATATTTGTTGAAACTAGTTTTTTGGTGCAACCGTCCAGTTGTATAGTCAAAGCGAAGAAAGGTATCGGCAGACACTGCATTCGGTAACTGTCAATGATGAATAGATAGGTCGCAGGGCATGTACTTCCTGACCCAGCTAAAAAAAAAAAAAAATAGATGAATCTTTTTTCACAGTATGCCTTCCCCGTGTCCCATCAACATGATCACGCACAAAAGTAAATCAAGAAAATAGAGTGTCAAGAAAAGAAAAGGCAAAACGCTGCCTTCGAACCGTGAAACATCAAATACTGCCTACGCTGCCATTGACGCCAGTAGTTCTCTGCAATGTGCGCTAACAATGTTCACCACCAGAAGTGCAAGTCGTCCTCCGGTCTGATCCCCTTTGATCTGAAAAGCCGGCGGGAGCTCAAGCGTGCGCTAACCTCGGGGGCCCATTTGCTTCGCTATGCAAATCCTCCCCTGCAGCGCTCGACAGCACCTCGACGCTTTGTTCCGACACGCCAAAGGGTGCGGCAGCGTGGCTTTTGGCGTACGCGTGTCGGATCGCCAGAGATGGCGCACGGTTGCCGCTTAGCGTTAATTTTCAATGGCGGGGCACAACTGCTCGACGCCTGCCGTTTCCGCAGCATCAAAGCCACTCCGCTGTCCCCATTTCCCCTCTGCCCTTTCCTGTTCTCTCTCTGTGTCTCTTTGTTGTCGTCTTTATTTCTTTTTCTCTGAGCACTGAACGTAGCGAGAAACCGAGGGAAGCAACGGGTATTAGGCCGCGCGCGCATTATGATTAAATTTACACGCATTTCGCGAGTTGGTGCGCGTATTTCAGAAACACTCTCTATCACTGCAGTAACATGTAATACTCATTTATTTTTCCTCCTAGTGGCAATTAATCAGCCCAATATATCTGTTACAAACTGGGCCACGCGTCTCATGCACTGGATGAGCGCTAAAAAAAGGGGTGATTAAATTCGCGCTGCCTTGTATGTGAGGGGCACATGATGTGTTATGGATATATAATGAGTAGCCCAAATATAGGGTATCAGCAAGGGAAAGAGGGTAAAGTCTTGGTAGTGATCTTCATTCTACTTCTATCCACGACTACAATGGTGATGCTACAGTAGTAATTACATATCTTTTCATCGGCTGCGGTGTTGTTCGCACTGTGCGGTATAAATTCGCACTCGTGGACCTCACGTAGAGTTCTCGGCTGCATAAAACGGAGTGAACACTGTGAAATTCGTCAAATTGTTTCTTGGAACATGCTACAAATCAAGACGAGCAGGAGCCGGCATGCAGCGACTGTTTGCATGGTTGATTCGTTTATTGGGTCATTGAGAGATCGGCATCTACTCATTATATTGACGATGATGTAGTGTTATCTGTAAAGCGTGAACAACATTTTATAGTTTTGTTATGAAACTAAGAATGCTAGATTTGTAAAAAGAGAGGGCTAGTTATATATTTTACTCATTTATCGGCTTGTTATGTCTCACCTAACCTCGACAAAACATTAAAACATTTTCCTTTTGTGCCTGTAGAGCGTGCACCACCTTATATAATAGTGCATTGAGGCGGAGCACTTCTAAGCAGTTCAGGAAGCCAGGAGTAAAACCGCTAGTTGAGCTGCCGCTAACTAGATGCTTGTCAAGACTACTAGAGAGAAGACATCCCAAACTTAACACACTCTGCCTTCGATCATCATGCGAATCTGCAATTAATGAGTTGTAGAAGAGGCGGCGTGAAAGAGTGCACATCCACGAATGGATATCCAGTGAAAGCTGAGTGACAGATTTTTCTAGGTTTTCTTGAGTGGTTCAGCCGAGAACCTGACCGGATAAAACGTGCTGCTATTGAAAAAATGCGCTGGCCTCACCCCAACGAATTGATTTCAATCCATTAATTTTCGTGCGTGTGGAGGATGCTCGGTTAGTAGGCCTCTATTTAGCGAGCGCAGAGGAAGAGAAGTTCGCGACATTGCAAATTTTTTAATGTATATTTGTTTGTGTGCAGAACGCGGTTTCTAGAGAGGTCTCCTCGTGCTTTTTATCTTACAAAGTTACTTTGAGCTTTGGGTATTTGTTTATTTGAAGGTATAAAACAGGAAGTAGCTGCCTGTGACCTAAGCCAACGGTATGATTAGGCGGTGGAAATTGGCGGTTCAAGGCGAGTTCGTTCGGCCTCCAACCTGATAGTTTCATGCAGTACGTCGCCATTGTGTCTGTCTGTATATATAATTTCGCGAAGCAATTTTGTCGCAGTTTTTACACTCATACTCTGTGGGAAACCCCATCCTGTCCAGTACTCTGCATCCTTTAACGTGGGTGCGTCTAAACAACGTGAAGAAATGCGGCCACAGTTGTTGCTTAGAATTAAATTCTTACCCACTTCCTATTGAATCTTGTGACATTTAGCCGCCATATTTCCTGTCCTAAAAGTGGGCGTGATTTGCATAAGGCAACAATTTATGCGGGTGGAAATTTTCTAAGACGAGGTGCCGTTACAAGCATGATAATCAAAATCGCCAAACGAAGCGTTTCTGCACCCTGGCTGGTATGTATGAGCCCGTATTGTTATGTCCTGAAGCGCTACGCCACATATCGTCCTCAGTGGGAAAAAAATCTATTGCTTGAAATGGACATGCGTGTAAAGAAATGCGGTCTTAGGAGAGCATGACAAACTGCTCACATTTAACGAAAACGTAAGAGAACACGCTTATGAATCCTAAATTTGTTGCACAACCTGTAAATCAGAGCCGTATTTTCTTTTCTTTAACTAAACTGACTAAAAAAATATTTAAATTCAATATTCACTAGTATGTGCTTCATGTCTTTAATCGAGATATCGCGTGTATCGCAGTGTTAACATCGAGAAACTCTAACTACCCATTAACAATCGCCTACTTGCTGTTCACTTGCATTTGCTGAAGGTCATGCTTGGCTAAGGCTTTCCTAAAGGCTAAGCGACGCAGAAAACGTACTATAGCTTCTCTCTCGCGATAAAAGCAGCAAAAAAAAAAAAAAAAGAAACAAGAAAAAAAAAAATAGGGCTGCTCATGGCGGCTCCTCATACATTGTTAGGCGGCCCGCTAAATGTTTCCACGAAAAAAGCATAGGGCAGCCACCGCCACCGCTAGAAACGTCTGCTTTGAAATTTATGTATTCCTATCCAGAGCTACGCTAATCTAGATACAGTGCACTGTTCAAAGCTAATAAAGGAGTTAAAAAAAGAGATGAGAAGGGACAGACGTTCTCTCGTCACAGCTGCTCCGCGTTATCTTTAAAAAGCCCCAGATTTTTTTCTTTATTGCAAAGGGGCGTCTGGGAGCCTGCTGCTTCTTTGGAAAAAAGGGTGGGTGGGAGACCCTTATTTGCATTTTAATTAATTAGAATCGCGAAAGATTAACCGGCCGTTCCGTCTCTCCGCAACACTGATTTCGAGTGGCCGTCGCCGCGGCCTGGCGTAGCGCGCACGAACTCACCACGCGTCGTCGTCACGGTCTTTTGTCTCCGTCGAACGCTGGCGCGCTCGCGGGGCTGCAGACCGCGCGCGCGAGCGACTGGGACAGAGAGAGCTCTTTTGTAGCGCCTCGGCTGCTGCACAGCACGATGCCTAGTGAATGGCGGCAGGAACCACCGGGGTCCCGGTCTTCCGACGCCCGCTGGCGTCCTTATACTATCCAACACTTCCTCCTCCCCCACTACGCCCTCGCCCGGCAAGCAGAACTGTCCCTACACATCCGCGAGAGCGCTGGTGCGTCGCTGCTTGGTGGAGTGCGCGCCGCTCGAGTTGCTCGATATTAGCGCTTTGTCACAGCCGGTGGCGCGTTTAAAGCGACTCGGTTTGGTTACGTTTGTTTATCGCGCCTCCGCTTCGCGAAAGCGGAGGCGGGCGGCTTTTGTTCCAGCGGGAAACGAGTTTCGTCGCCGCTTTTGTGGATACAGTTTGTCTGCGTGGGCGGCGAGCTCACTGCTCCACTAGAGTATGCCGCTTGGAGTGCGAGGTAGAAGGTGCGAGGCCGTGTATCACTGCGAGGCCGTGTATCACTGTATTAATGCTAGCAACGTAGCAGTATCACGTCAGTCGAACATTATTCGTGTTCTTGTGCATTGGAAAAGATCTACTTTGCACTGCTTCATGACAGTAGGAGTATATAAGCTAATTAGGCAAATGATTTGGTTTTGTTTGGTTTGGCTTATGGGGTCTAACGTCCACAAAATTAAAGAAAGTAATGTTTTTCCGGAGAAATAATTTGTGATTCGGAGTCACTCTAGGGAGTGGGTAGAAAGATCTGATTCTCCCTAACACAAAGCAAAGTGATTGAGATTTGAAGAGAAACCTCGTCCTGTTGGGAAATATTTCGGCAGGAGTACATATATCTTCATCTAGGCGGGAAAAAGAAAACTCTCAAATGAAGAGTAGCCGTTTCCCCGAAACGTTGACTAGCGGAATAAGGTTACCCCGTAATTTGTGATCACTTTGATTATGAGTTTCAGTGAGGAATTAACTCTCTAATGAGTAGGCAGGTCCTTCGAGTGACCAACCTCAGCATGTAGGTTTTGAGTGTCACGAGCAACAAACTGTCTAAATGAAAGACAGGTCAGTCGTAGCTCTACAATAACTTGTTAGGTTGCGGTCGCTTATTGTATAATCAGTCGCTCAAAAAACGATGCACACAGAAGACGACGGTAGCAACGCCATGGTTGCAAGTTACTCGTACACACGAATAAACGATTCTGTCTTTTGTGTTGTTTTGTGCTGTTCTTTTTTTTTTTTCGTGGGCGTGTTTTTATAAGTGGAATTTCTAACACAACACATTAATGCTATTCGATTTAAACTGCCCTAAAGTGCTGCACTGCTTCGTATATAAGGAGTGTATATTGCAGGATTTTCTGATTTGCTGTAGATTACATCAGCGATGGTCCAGACTGTACAATAGGCTAGAAGATCAGCCTCGCGTTGCCGAATGATATCAACTCAGTTTACGAGCACAGTTCACAGTAACTTGCTAGCGCAGCAATTGGTGGAAATAGACATAGAGAAGGATCGGAGGGAGAGAAGGAAACACATCTTTTCGACCTGTCGCGTGCGTCCTGATTCAGAAATTCAAGGAATCCGTAAACACGCTGATCCTCGTCGTTCACTGCATTTTCGCACACCCGTTGCCTAATGCAGTTGTCTGAAACGTCACTCTTCACGAAAGCAAGCGGTAAAATTTAATATTCTGGAGACGTGCCCGACAATCGACGTTACATCACGCCGCCGCTCGGGCCTCTTATTTGGGCTCGGTGATCTAAACATGCGAATACAAGGATGCTCTCTTTTGCAACGACCGTTATCCCACTTCCTGGCCTGACAGAAAAATGCGCTTGTTGCGCAAGCACTCCACGGCGCTTCATCCACTGTCTTCTAGCGCGGGGCCTCCGAGTCTACCCGTGCCACAAACGTGATGCTGCTATACACACTTTGGGTTTATGAAAGGGACTGCCAGCAGCCCTATGCGTGTCCGTAATACACAGCCTTCAAAAACTTGCTGCCCAGCGATGTAATTTCAATATGCATGCGTTCGCCTCTATGATTACGGCATTAGATGAAGGCCTACGGATTATGCGTTAGGCGCATAGATCGCCCGAAGCGTACGCGCCCATGGCTTTTCCGGCTTTTGTCAATGCAGATTTGGAATTCACTTCCATGACGGTCTGGCTACATTTAACTGCTTTTGTGTTCCCTTCGCGTAGTCAGAGTAAAAAAAAAAAAAAATGTTGATAACGTTACCGGCAGAGTAGAGCTTTGCCTTCAAATCGCCTTTGTTTTACTTACGAAAGGGAGGAAGCGGCGTTAGCAGGGTCCTCCATAATGCACTTTAGTCCGCCAGTTCGTGCCAAGAACGTCCCCGGAGTACCTGTTGCGTAAAAACGAAAAAGAGGAAGGGGGTGGGGGGAGGGGGGAGGGGGGGGGAGAGGGGACGAAAGGCAGAAACGTGCCTGATTTCGCATTGCCAAAGAAAATTTCACCTCAGATACCAACGCCGCTTTATTGGCGTTGACACATCAATAAAAACGCTGCCACTCAAAGATAGGTTCGTTTTAGCTGCCTCAGCTACTTACGCATGATAACAGGCATCCCAGTTCGGGCCAGATTGAAGGTTGCGTTCTGCTTGACTTTGAATTATTAGATTCTGGCTTGTGTCCTGCACAATATAGGCCACTTCAAATTGCAAACACCCTTTTATGTCAGCCGCCTCTTTCAAGATATTCACTCTCGCTAGTTTGCAGAGACCATACTCGAAGGTAGTACTTTGAGTGCTGCAGTAAACGACTGCAGATGCAATAGCTCTTATTATATTTGACTGCACTGTACACTGCAACTTCTTACTAACCAGTATAGTGGAGGGGTTGTCAATACTAACAAATATAAAGCAGCTTTCTTTCAGCTAATCAATTTCAAAGTTGTGTGCACCGGGTCTGCTTGCAACGGCAAAATGGCAATTGCAAGGGTTGACAGCTCTCTCTCTCTCTCTCTCTATATATATATATATATATATATATATATATATATATATATATATATATATATATATATATATATATATATATATATATATATATATATATATATATATAGCCTGCATATGAAACGATTGATTTTTTGTCACTTGTGCCATGTCTACATTGTAACTCGGATTAGGTTCTCGGTGGCTGCCGCATTGAAACTGGCCATGATTAATATTGTGAGAGGAATGTACCAGCCCACGCATTGCTGCCAATAAAACCCAGCCGTGTATACAGTAGACACATAACAAAGGGTGTGAAGGTGCTTCACACCTTCATTGCAGGAGCATATATATTGTTACGGACGAGGAATGGGAAAGAAGCGGGCAGGAGCGCTCGCGCTAGGCCCGCCAATAATTCATTAAACGTCCTCTCACTGCCATCGAACATCATCTCTCAGTTCCCTTTCTCCTGTGTTCACCGGCTTGTCGCCACGCAACATTTGGTTGGAGGTGCGGGGTAAGTCATCATCACCCTCTCATCCTAGTCCGGAGCTTTGGAGCCCTGCGACTACTTGCGCCGTCGGCTGATAGCTAAGAGGCATCGCATGGCTGGTCCCCAGCCTGCCCGACCCAATAAGACCTTGCCGTTCCTCGGTCCCGTTCCCAGCCACGACCACAAGACACAACGAAGGAGGCTGACCCGAGACGCCACCCACACGACCACATCATACAGCGAGAGCAGATGACAACGGGACCCACCAGACCAGTGTTCCGAAAGCATATTGGGCCAGGCTTCATCAGAGGATCATCGCGGCGACATGCAGTTGTCTTCTTCCTTCTCCCTGTTCTTCTTCTTCAGCCATCCAGTCACGCCAATCGTCATCTCTTGGAGTCATCAACAAGGAGCAACTTCCTCGTCCACGATCGGGATGATCGCTCGGTGGTCCCGGGTAATAATACGGACGAGGAAAGAGGAAGAAGGGAGCAGTGGCGCGGGCAGAAGCGCACGCACTAGACCCGCTAACATTTTCATTAAATGTCATCTCACTGTCATCGAATTTTATCTCTCGGTCCTCTATCTCCTGTGTTCACCGACTTATCGCCACGCAACAATATATATATATATATATATATATATATATATATATATATATATATATATATATATATATATATATATATATATATATATATATATATATATATATATATATATAGCTTGGAGACAGCGAAAGGGAAACGCTTTCTCTAAGGACAGTACACCAGCATCAATTTCAATTTGGACGGTAACAAGATCTGTCACCGTCAGTTGTAAATCACCGAATTTGACTGCACGTGTAAACGTGATAAAAGGTCGAAAGGTGAAGAAATGCTTATAATGAGCCATTTGCTTCATCGTTTCGTTTTCTACAAAAAATCGAAGGGGCGTAGTACCCGGTTGAGTGTGCGGATCATATTTAATATCCGAAGAGCTATACTCGAGTCCAGCTCATTATCTGCATAGCCCAAGAGTGACCCTGCTACTCCCTCCTTCATAGATACAATAATGTATTTAATACTAATTGTTAACGCGTAATAACTTATCTAACACTATACCTGGAAACATAGGTGCTACACGTGAATAAGAAATAGCATCTCTATGGTTGCGTTATAAATTTAAAAACACAGAGCCAGTCTTGGTTGTACGAAATGACCGAACCCTAACGAGCCTATGAATGGATGACGGAGGTGAGAGATTGTTTTCTTAGGGATTTATGCTCAGTAACTAGGTATCAGTTTCAAGGTTGGCCGGCGCGAATTTTTCACTGAAACAAATTTCTTGTCTGTTATATTTCTGAAACAGAACAAGGTAGCGACGACACATTTACACATTTCAACAGGCAGACTCTTCCGAATAGTGTGTTTTCCTGTGCCAATCATTGATCACAATAATATGGCAGTCAGTCTTGAGTGGGTCCATGAAATAACACAGCCACTGACATATATGAACTTGTTGTCACACTGTAATTTTACTTTTAAATCTGAGACACTGTCAGTGTACAAGACTTACATTTACAGAAATGATTTGTTTTATAGGGTTTACCACTTGAAATCGACTCAGTTTATGAGAGACGCCTTAGCGGGGGACTTCAGAAGTTTCGACCTCCTGGGTATCTGCAACGTGCACTGACATCGCAGAGCACACGAAAGTCTCTCCGTTTCGCATTTACAGAATGCATGCTCATCGACTCAAGCAATTTTTACCGTGCTTCTCTTTCTCTCTTTTTTTTTCTCGATCTGGATCTTCGTTTTGTAGGCCTGCAAAACGACGAATTATTAAGCCAAACGCTCATTGCCTAACTTCATATTTCCTCGAGCCATCCCCATGCATTAGAGTTAATACCACTTCCTTCTCATTCTCCTTGGCGTCCTTATGGCATGTTACCTCCTTTCTGCAGTGGAAGGCAGGCGATAAAACAGTGAAATTGGCCTTCCGGTCTTTCGCTCCTTCCCCTTTCTCTCTATGTTTAGTTGATTTTTTTTTCATCGCATTTTTATTAATTGATGTGGCTCTTTTTGTTCTCTCGCCTGCGTCTTATTCATTCAGTGCGCTGAGCCTGGCTGCCGCTCACCTGTTGCTTAACAGCCAAAATATTTTGCACCCGACACACACAAAACGTTTCGATTCCTTTCTTTCATTGACAGCGCATTTGAGCCCATGCTAATAAGAAAATGGCGCTCTCGCATTTAAATGCTAAAACGACTAAGACGGTGGTCTCAACACAAGAGCGCCTGCCCTAGCGGAGAGAGGGGACATAGCATGCTCGCAGCTTCAAAACTGGCACACATTCCCGGAACAATCTCTAAGAAAACGAGGCCAAATAATGTCCGTAATCTCTCTCTCTTCTATACGCTTTGACGAGGCGAACAAAGGCCGTATGGATGCCGGAATGGAGCAAGCAAGCGTGCCTCGATCACGGCTCGTTGCGCTCCGCTTCTTATTTCAGGCAGAACAACGAAGTCTTCCTTTCACTAACATGGTGGCCTTACGGGGCGGGGTCTAAGGCAGACGCCGAGCCGAAAAGGCGTCGTCGTCGGCTGCTACTATCGCTACGTATTAGGCGACGACTGCCTCCGAAAGGAAGTTAGAAAAGGGGAAATACGAGGGGTTAGAGCAGCGCGTGGCACACTTTATTACTTCCCCGGGAGACGGGTGATTCGGGCCAGACTATGTGCGAGAAGGCCGTAGTAGCCGGAGGGTCCAGTCGCCGGAGTTGGAGGCCGAGCTTCAGTAAGGCAGGGCATCGCTTCAGGCTCGTACTGGCGATGCCGTCACGGGCTGGGTACGGATGCTGCTGCTAGGAGATGAGAGTGGGGGAAAGATCGCGAACCCTATCCGAGCCAAGCCAAGCCAGCGCGACGCAGACAGACGGCTGCGGCGGCTTCGGCTGCTACAACGCCCGCGCACCCTGGCCCTCCCTGTTTGCACGGACTGCCCGTATTTGCAGGGACCCGAAATGTTAGCTCGAGCATCGCGCAGGGCTAGCCGCTGCGTTCGTCTCTGTTCCCGTCTTGTTCGTCTCTCTGTGCTCCCTTGTGCGTGCATGTGTGTCTGTGCGCTCGGGTATGGCCATATCGATCTGCACGGATGCAGCTCGGCTGCCACATACATACGGGTGATCCGGGCTGCTTCTACCGCCGTGCCTTCTTCCCTATGTAACCCGGTTTCTTGTCCCGATTCCCCGGCTTTCTTTCTTTGCTCTTCTTCGTATCTTTCTTCGTGAGGAGACGGGGAATAGAGGACAAGCGGATAGTTCCCGGTTCTGTTCCTGGGCGCTGCGATGTTCGCGTGCCCCAGACCGCTCATTCTCGTGCAGCATGCCTCGACGACGTTGTACGGCGAGGCACTCATAACGCCCCTCGATGCGGGATGAGCGCAAGCGTTGCGTGCGGTTGCCCTTCGATGGCCGCAAGAGGCGAGTCACGATAAGTGTTTCGTGTCGCTTGAGCAGCAGACATTGAGCGCACAGCAGCGGTGATGCTGTCGGCTGCTTATAAAACAGTATATGCGCTTGTGATAGCGTCAAAAGATGCTTGCATTGTATATTGCCCAACTTTGGACGGGAGAAGAAAAAAAAGAGGATTTTGCAAACTTCCTTTTTTTTTCTCCCCTCGCGTTAGCAGGCTTCTCTCGTTGGGAACAGTCAAATTAAACTCAAAATTTTACAACGATGCATTGAGAGTTGTCCATAATGTGGCGACAGTATCGATCTGTGAAGCATGAATGTCAGGAACGATGTATTATTGAAGGAGAACGGGATATCAATAACGACTTGGCGTCATGATATATTTGCGAAGTTTTCTTCTCTGTTGCGTGTTAACTGCATCCTTCGCCACCTGGTCTACCGGTGGCCTTGTAACAGTTTGCTTGGTAGGGCGCGTGGAGAAAGCTAAGGGTATGCCATCGAAAATACAGAACTATAAAAGTAGCGAGCAGGCGCCGCCCTCGCTAGTGTTCGGTGCGGATTCGGCGTAATTAGGAGAAGGATCTAGGAATCACGGCTGTTTCGCTTCTTGCTGGAAATGTCTGCCGAGCGGAACTATGAAAAAAGTTCATCTAATACTGCACACATATGCACGCCGCTTTCGAATTACAAAAATATTTTGAAAAGTGAAGACACCTCGCCTGACATCACTGAACATTTCGTTGACAAGCAGTTAATGGGCTTAAAATAATATTATTGGTCTTATTAGAGCACCACCATATAAACATATACTATGGTGAGGCTGCGCAAAAGTAGTAAACATTAATAAACAGCCCAAAAATGTCAGCCAACAATCAAACGCATAAAAATGTAATATTTAAATGCTGTTGAATGTTTGCTACTAGCTGCCCGTGAAACCGTTTATTTATTTATTTTTTTTTATACGCCTCCAGCTCACATGCGGTCATGATCGGCAAGGCGCCTGTAATTTCGCCTTATCACTCCGTCTCTTTTTGTATTTTCGTTCCACGTAGAACATATCAGCGTAGCCGCTCGTCGCCTTCTAGCATTCTAGCATTTCTTCTACCCTTTCAACTCACCCACGCTCCGAAGAAGGTCGGATACCTAGAGGTCACAATGACTAGAGTGCTCGTCATAGACATCCGTCACGTTGTCTTATCTTCGTTCCTCACTTCTCTCCCCCTCCCCTCCCCTCACTTGCTTGGTGGAAGAACTGTGGCACGGCCATTGCGCCATCTAATCGCGGGTTGGTGGAGGCCGAGCACCCTGCCTCGCGGCCGCACCGCCACCAGTCAATTGGTTCGTCCTGTTGTGCTGCTGCTACTGCGGAAATGGAGACGTATGCGGTCGGTCTTCGGGACGGCCGTCGCCGACACAGGCGGCGTCTTATTGTGAGCCCCCGTCGGTGCAGCTGAAGGAACAGTGGCTATACGACGACGACGCCGCTCGCTCATTGCCGATCTCGGGCTCCGCGAAGCAGCTGCTCTTCGCTAATGAACCTAATCACGAACAGCGGGGGACGAAAGGGGGTGTGCTGCACGGGGTGTCCGGGTATGGTGTTCGTTTTCGGGGCGCCGTTCGGAACCGTCCCCGCTTCCGTGCGAGTAAGAAGAGAGTATAGAAACTGTCAGTACTGCCTGGACAAGCTGTGCACTGGGCGGGAACCGGATTTCAGGAAATGTGTGCGAACTCTGTGCCACTCCTTCCGGCCCTTTTCGCTTGTGTATTCCGGACTTCGCAGTGGCACAGCCTTATGAGGATACGGCCCCTACCACACAGTATCTCTGGGGGTAATTTTTGCGTGTGACTGCAAGGCTACAAGCCCTTTTCAGGGCATTTAAGCACGGATGAATATTGTGGAATTAACTATCAAAGCATGTTTAGGGCAACATTTTCCTTTCTCTTCTTTCGAGTTCCTAGACTATCAAATGAGTGCGCTGGATGGAAGTTGATGCCCTCTATGCATTTTAATATTGTTTATTATCAGCTTCTTTGGTGTTTAGATACATAATGTTATGCAACATATTAATCCCTGACGTTGTTAAACCTTAATGCTCCGAGATAACGCCATCTTTTATAGGCTTCTTTGACTTGTTAACGAAGATTTAGTGGCAAGTGCACTGTAGCCATTAGTATAAAGACAGGATTACTTTAAGGTTTTAAATCTGCCTAACTTCAATCTCGCTGCTGTAGTCACATTCATGTCTCATTGTTCTGCATTCGTTATTTAGTTCTCATAAAATTGGAGGCATGATATGAGTGGCACAATAGCTACTCTTTTTCGAAGTGAAAATGTTAGCACCTGAGTGTGGTTAGAGGAATGGCGTACAACTGAATTTAAAACTGGATGGACATGGCGCATGCCTTCGAGGCAATTGTTCAATAAAAACAGCGCTGCCACGTGCTATTGCTGCTTCTGATTGATGACAGATTAGGCATGACAAACCTCGCCTGTATTTTAGTACATTTCTAGTGAGCTGGAAAATGAGTGTTCAGATTCATCAGCTCGCCTCAGGAGATGTACAAAATTACGCGTTCCATTTGATTTTTCTTCAACCAAATTTCGGCGACAGGCGTACGGTGTAAGCATTGGGATTTAATATTTAAATAGAAAAAAACAAAGAACTCCGTCGTCAGTTCCTTACTTGCCACAACTTTTGCTTGGATGCAATCATTCAACGTAATCCAAATGCTGTTGATGTCTATAATACCATCAGGTGACGCCTTTGAAGATGTAAAAAAAAATGTAAAAAAAAAAAAGAGTGCGAGATTGCAAGTTTGAAAACGCGTAATTGTGGCTGCAGAGGTTGGCGCCAAGAGGGCGAAAACAAAAAGCCTGCTTGGTCGTCAATAAACGATGCCGGATACGGCAAATAGAGGTTCAGATCCAAAAAGTATTATGCTCCATGATTCCCTTCAATTGGCATGATTCCACTTCGGGAAAACAATGTTCGGGTTTGAACCATGTGTCACCTTTCGCCTTAGTTATGATCCGAACCTTCTGCTCATTTTATTGTGGGGGTACACATACACATAATGTACTTATGTTAATAAGCGGAACATAACGAGATGTAGCATAGATAGTCGACATGCGCTTTTGAGCCATTGGTTTAACATGTAATAGCACTATGTAGGAGACGAGGTTCATTAGGGGAGAATAATGATAATCAGTACAGTTAAAACACCGATGGTCAGCGTCAATATCGACCTCATCCCGGTGACGGGGGAGGCACGACAGTCTTGATATACGACGCGCAAAAGAAAGTTGGTCTGGTTTCAGCGAGGAGTCGAGGTACAGGCAGATCAGCAGCAACCTAGTGGTGGCATAGCGGCGTCTAAAGCCGGAATAAATAACCAGTAGAGGCTATTTGCATATTGAGCACTTCGGGAGGCAGAGAAATGATAACTTAGCATGTTACCTTGGTTACAGCAGTAAACAGTGTTTCCAAGTTAATTTTTTCTGCATAGAGAGCCGTTTGGCATTGAATGTCAATGGCACGTGTTAGTGTAGTTTCTTCATGCAATTCTAAAGTTACACTTTCAGTGTCGTTTTATGAGACCGAGATTGGTACGGTTCCTTTGGCCAAATGAGCGGGCTTGAACCAACGAATTCTTAATCAGTTCCTCCTAGTCTTTCGAGACTCCCTTTGCGGGAGTGTTTCAACACTCTCGGTATCTTACGTCTGCCAGCGCATTAGAGAACGCTGCCACACACCTTCGCAACTCAGGGATGGCCAATATCCTGCGTGTGTGATTATGGCGGAGCAACACGATGGCGAAATCACTAGGCAGCGACAAGAACGTTTACAAAACGCGTTCGCAGAGCTTTACTGCATTGCTGGCTGGAATTCATTGTATAGTAAGCAGACATCAACTGGCCGGGAAAAAGCTGCGCGCGTGTTCGCGTCGTTTAACACTACGCACGATTCGACCTCCTTCATCAAAAATAAAAAAAATAAATAAAAATCAAATATTTTCAAAGCCTCAGCCCTATCACTATTAACTCTATTTTAGAGGATAGCACGGCGAGTAATTAACAGAAATTTGTAGGTGTAAGGTTCGGAGACAAGGAGAGACCCGAGTGGGTCGGAGAACAAACTCGCGTTAAAAGTGTCCTCTACAAAATCAAGGAAATCATATCGGTATAGGCGGGAAGCGAAATCAATCAGTTGTCTTTCATAGTAAGGGAGAGTATTCCACAAGGAAGAAAACGCATCGGCGTGCAGCAAAGAATCAGGCGGGCGGTTGAGAGCGGCGAGCCTCGCGGAATAGAGTAGCGCACCTGATGCACAGTGGAGTAAATGGGAGCGCTGTAGTAGAGGCGTTCCTCCAACAATGGGCACAGTTCGTCCGACGACGATGATGGCGATTAAAGCAAGCTTAACCTTTGAGAAAACTGGTGTGAAAGGCGTACACTAAAACGGTGTGATGAAATGGTCGAACTAGCGTGACAAATTGATGCAAGTCAAGTAATGAGTTTGTGAAAATCCGTCTCCTACTCATTAATCCGCTCCCATTGGGAACAGAGATTTCTACACGTCTCCATTGTCTCCTTTAGAGGTCACTAGACCTCTTGGCTAGAGGAGGTGTCGAGGTCCTTTGTTGTCTGTATTATTTCTGTGCGATTTGCGCGAAAAGATGTCGTTTCTCTTTTCCCAACACAGGTCAGGCGAACGGCAAGCGCCACGGCCTTCCTCCGGCCGGCTCCAAGGAGATGCTCGAACACAGCTACCGGGGTGCGTTCGAGGCAGCGGCCGCACCGGATGCGTTCTACTCGGCACTAGACTCCAACAGTGCTTACATAGTTCTGAATGAACCGTAAGTATCCTGCAAAAAAAAAAAAAAAAAAAAAAAAAAGAGAGAGAGAGAGAGAGAGAGAGAGAGAGAGAGAGAGAGAGAGAGAGAGAGAGAGAGAGAGAGAGAGAGAGAGAGAGAGAGAGAGAGAGAGAGAGAGAGATGTGACGTAAAGATTATCTTTCTGGTGGCGTCCAAGCATAACGCTCTGGCCTTCGCAGTTGAATCTTACTACTGCTATAGGTGCCGAAATGTGGTCGCAAAACCACTGAATCGATGAAACTAAAGGAATGTTGCAGCTCCGGGAAGATGCGGTTCAGATTCTCTTGCGCAGTCTTAAGAGTTTTTCCATTTTTACCGCTGAAGTGTGCATATCTGCTTGTTTAAACCATGCAAGGCTTATGAAACTGTCAAAAGAATAATGTGAAATAACTACTCACGGTCCAGTGTGGCGAATACATGGCGTAGCGATTTATTTTTTTTTTATTTACATGTTACTGCAGTCCTTTTTGATCCAAAGGGCACAAAAAAAAATCAGAAAGAGAGAGACAGAAAAAAAAAAACGAAACTTTTACATGCCATGCACAGATATCCCTAATACAAAAAAAGAACAAACATTCAAGCTTTAATTGGGACAGATATATGTCAATGTAATTATCTTACTTCCAAACATATAGCAAAATACAGCTGGTTGAAACGTTTTCAGTGTTCAAAAACATTCTCAGTGGCATTTTTGAAAGTTTCACTATCCTCGGCCAGTGAATTCTAACCAGTGATTGGTAGTAGAAAAAAAAGAAGAGAATTTGTGGATGTCGGTTCTGGCGAAATGAAGATTGAAGCTAAAGTTATGTGTGTATCTTGGTTTCCGAGTTAAGGATGATGTGACATTAAGTGGTGCCAAAAGTTTGAGCTTTGCGTAAATTAAGGAGTGTAAAAATTTTAATCTGCTATCTTTCTTCGTGTACAGAGCTGTTTCATTTGGTTTAGTTGTATGGCATCGCATCTGCGTCGACACCACCATCACAACGTTCGAACGAACCTTCTGTCCTAGCAACTAGTTATTGTCGTTCGCCTCTACTAACTACCGAGTTACCTGTCTTCTTCCACGATGCCACAGTAACACGGGGACACGGTGCTACGCCGACGGTTTGATAACCTAGCGCAGTGTAGCTTTCGCTACAAAAGTGCCAATTTAGCCATGTTAAGTATAAAACAAATTTAGTGGTTTTTTGGTAAAGAAGTAAATGTTTAAAAAAAAACAAACAAAGCAAATGGGTTGATATCAGTTCTGTAAAGTCCCTTTAGAAACATGTCCGAAGAAGCTAAATACAGGAAAGGAGAGGGAAGTGAGAAGCGATCAGTATTAAAATGCACTTGACTCGTAGCACTTCTGCCGCGGGCGAACATCTATATTGGTGATTCTCCTGCAGGCATTGCCCGCATTTTTTTTTATAGAATTTTAAATTTGAGACATCGCGCTGGAAGATGCTTGGGCTGTTGGCGAACGCGCAAAAATCTCTTCTCAGCGAACTGGTCGGCTTTTCTGACCTCTGTTCCGGGTAAATGGAATTATTATGTAGAGTATATTGTCACGTACTCTGCATAATTTTGCCGTCGAGCGCCAGTTGCATTACTCGCAGTGTTGACCTCTGAAAGAAAAGAAAGTCGCTTTCTAATTTTTACGGCGAAAGCCTTTATGACTCATCGTTGTCGTCATCAAAAGTGTCACGCTTTTGCGGCTGCTCTGATTGGCTGAGGTGGGGATGACGTCATAGAGGTCGCGACCAATCATAGGACACCGCCACTGTATGCGCGAATGCGTGCCATATGCCAATAAATGATGAATTAATATTTATTGACTAATTAATTTAAATAATGACCAATTACTAGCCATTTACGAATGAATACTGATCACTGACTAATTACTGACCAATTAGTAATATAATGACTAATACATGGCTAATTAATGACCAAAAACTCATTAGTATTGACTAATGATCTATTAGTAAATGATGACAACTTATAATTATTAACCAATTATTACTCAATGACTTATTATTGATCTAAAAATTGGACGTTTCTAGACATTGTGTAGACAATGCTTGGAACATTTTCGAAACTCGACACCCTTTGACAGCTCAATGCCCTAGCAGAATGTGAAACAGTAGTCGCTCTCTTTACTCGCAGCAACAGCATCACTACATGCGCAGCAGTTGCGTAGCAGAACGCGTCACTCAGGCTATCGACTTTCACTACTTTAGTCGCCAAAATCCATCTTAATTTTTTCGTTGCGGGGCCTATAAAAATAGGTCATCACCACGACGATGTAAATGAGGGTTTCATCAAGCCGCAATCTCTGTGCGCTAATCATGCATTGTATCACTTTGGCCGCTTGCGCGCGCGCGCGCACGCACGCACGCACGCACGCACGCACACACACACACACACACACACACACACACACACACACACACACACACACACACACACACACACACACACACACACACACACACACACACACACACACACACACACACACACACACACACACACACACACACACACACACACACACACACACACACACACACACACACACACACACACACACACACACACACACACACACACACACACACACACACACACACACACACACACACACACACACACACACACACACACACACACACACACACACACACACACACACACGCGCGCGCATACACAGGCTACTACGCTTGCATGAGGACGAAAATAACCGCTAAAGCGATTTTTGACGCAACAACCAGAAAGTTAATTTTTTTTTGCCTGAAGATAGCTGCAGTTTGATGGGCTTGAACATGCACTGCTAGGTGATAGCAATGTTACGCAGATGAAGGCTATTGAGGCGTTTCATAAACCCGGAAAGATACATTAACCCATATTTCCATAAATTTAACACAAAAAGACATTCTAAGTCGTTGCGAAATTGTTTCGTGGGAGGTGGACTACGCAATCTGGCGGACATGCCCGGTTCCCAGACCCGCATTGGGTTGTTTGCTCAGCCTGGAGAGATGGAAAAAATTGTGTGGCGCGCCCCGTTTCGCGCTTATTCAAAGCTGCGGAGGCACGTTAAGCAATTCATCGCCTTAACTAACTCAAGGTTTAAGAGAAATGTAGAAATATGAATACTTTTACATATTGTTCTTCCTAAGTAGTCATTCTTTAAGAGCATGTGCGTGTTAATGCCCACTATTTGCGACAGAAATTACATTAAACGATTTCGTACTGATCAATTAATCTTGTTCATCTGGTGTGATGTCTGCAAATAAAGGGGCAATTTCCGGATACAATATCCAATAAAGGGGTAATTTTCGGAAACAATATCTAGGCACATCTTAATTGAAAATGCGGTATACAGCTAAGTCCGGCCGCACTTCGTCTTATTCTTATGTTTATGTAAGTCTAGATGAATATAATAATTATGGCCATGTAACTTTGCTGCTGCATTTATTTATTTTTTTTCTGCCTATGGCCGGTGCACGCTTCTTGATTTTACGTGGCTGAACGCGTTTCAACTGGCGGAAATCCTATCATTCGTACAAACACGATCCCGCTCTACCTTTCTACAAGAGAGGCGACCGCGACATGATCTCAATTATTTAGTGCCTCGCCTCTTTTTCCTTTTTCCCATCTGACAGATGCACTTCACCTTCTTGTATATAGATGATAGCACACGGTTTACGCTGGCGTCCGCGCTTTCCTCAGCAATGTAGCGCCGTACGGCAGATGCGGTGCTGGCGCGCAGACCCACAAGGTTCCCGCGACCTCATCCATGCAACATCGCCCTCCCTTTCCTAGCCCGACATCCGGGTATATCCACGAAAGATGGCACGCAGCGCAGTACACTCATCTTCCGCATGAAAGTTGCAGGGACGATTTTAAGCTGGCTATCGTCGCGCCGCATGGAGAAGTAGCAGGGCTACAAGCCTTTGATGTCCGGCCGGCCGATGCCTGCCTCTATAAAACTTGCAGGCATCAGTGTGTGTACACCACGCCGCAGTACCCCGAGCGAACCCGCAGTGCCGCCCAGAGCCTATGCGTGTGCGACCGAACCCGCTTCGTGCACGGCTCGATGGATCTTCCCGTTACGGATCGCTTGTCGGCCTTTCTTGGATGCGCGTTCCTCCTACTCCTCCTCTTGCTTCTCCCCCACCGCCTCCTGGTCCTGCTCCTTCTCGGGCGCTTGTTATTTGCACGGTCGCGCGCACCGCGCAAGCTTGTCCGCTGATCATGTGTCGCATTAGACTGCCGGCGCCAACATTGGCGCGTGTGTACTGGAGGTGACCCGCAGGCTGCGTTGCCCGGCTCCGCTTGGTATTGCTCCCGCACAACTCTATTGAAGGGCGTAGATTTGAATAAAAAAAAAGGGGGAGAGGGAGAAAGAGTGAATAAGATGCTAGATGCAAGAGGCCTTATGACACTTCAATATTTCTGGGAAATTGCGAATTAGGAGGATTGGAACAATGCGACCGCTGTTACTGTTCACGAGCTGTGATGCTGGCTGTTCACTTGAGTAATAACGATGCAAAACACCCTTCTCAGATGCTGCATCAATTTAAAGCGTCTCACATGCCGCTTTCTAGGCCGCTAAGTTCTTGATTAAATTATTGTATAGTATTTTTGTTCGCGTATACACGAAAAGAGATCGAGAAAAGGGCGGTGCAGTTATGAAAACGGCAAACGTTTTGGACTGTTTCCAAGGGTATTCGAACCTTAATCGTCTGCAGGATGATCTGAATGTGAGCTAGTTGGTGCATATTAATGTGGAACTACAGCCTAACATGAAACCACGCGCAAGGAAGACACCACCTCTTGTCGGTGTTGTCTCCCTTGAGCGTGCTTTCATGTCAGGCTGTAGTTGCACCTTGAGTTTCTGCTAGACAAAGCGGCATAACTCAAGAAATTTTCTTGGTTTGGTTAACATGGTGTCTATACTATTCTCCACAGAAAGGTCAACAACGCACCAACTGCCATTTCTCCTTCCTTTTGTTATATAGTCTAGAGACTGGGGGATAGCAAGTGGGAGTAAGGTTAAAGCATAGATAATAATGGATCGATTTGACACGCACCCCGACGTGCAATTAAAAGAGTATGTGATACTGATTTCGTGCATTCGCACGTGGCTTGCTTTTTTTGCTGTGCAGCCCTTCTTCACAAGACGATGCCGACAGAGTGGTCTCTGCGCTGCAGCGAGTCCTTATGCTGCCTTCCGGTACACTCTCTAATGTTGGGTGAGTAGCACTTGCAGTCGCGCATGCGCCACCTCTGTTTACTCTGAACAGTACGGCATTGCATTGTATGGCACGGCGGCGGTGTGGTATGGTACGATATATATGGTATGGAGTAACGGTATGATATGATATGTTATCATATGATATGCATGCTTGATTAATGGGATTTAACATTCCAAAACGACTCAGGTTATGAGAGACGCCGTAGTGGAGGGCTCCTGAAATGTGGACCATCTGAATTTCTTTAACGTGCACTGACATCGTACAGCACACGGGCGCCTTGTTTTTTGCCTCCATCGAGAAGTGGCCGCTGCGGCCGGGATTCGATCCCGCTTCCTTGGGTGGAGCAGTCGAGCGCTCTAACCACTGCCCCGCTGTAGCGGTTCTTTAGGGTATGATATGATATGACATGACATATTATGATATTGTAAGGAATAGTATTGAGCGGAGCAGTATGCCGGGCATGACGCGTCGTGTCATAACATGGCATGGCATGACTTCGCATGGCGCGGCAAGGTAGGGCAAGACATGAGTCCATATTCCGTGTTTGCGTCGTTTTCAGTAGTGTCGTTATCACCCTGACCTCGAGTCACCTGATTCGTTAGAATGCCGGAGCTGGAAGTGGCCACCATTGCCGGTTTCCACCAGTCAGGTGGTTCAAGGTCAGGGATATAACGATGCTTCTCAAAAGGAGGCCAACTCGAAATACTGACCCTGGTGTGTAGGGGTTAACGTCCTATTGGGACACTTGGGTTCTATAGGGCGGTATAGTAGAGATAAAAGAGCCTGTTTCAACCATCTGTGTTTTTCTTAATAAACGGGCTGCTTGGTAGACGTATGAAAAGGTGTACCTCTAATTTGAAGTTTGTTTAAGGAGCAAGAAGCAAAAAAAGGCAAGCTACAGAGAAGGATACCTTCTCTGTAGCTTCCCTGGAGCTTTGTAGTCTTCCTTGTTGGCGCTTTGTTGCTCCAAATTGTTACGTCATTTCGTATGGGTTTTCCTGCTGAGCTGTGGCAAAAAATTAGCTGATGGTTTAACTTTGGTTAACCCTGAAGGGAATCGAAAGCTTCTTGTACACGGCTACGCTCATTGTGAAGCTTGGATTAAACACTGTGCGTTTCTTCAAAAGCCATGTCCTTTCTTCATCGCTCTTCGGCACTCAGCCTTTTCAGGGCCTCATTCCGATGTGGCTTCGCGTTCTGACGCGCTACTGTAGCAGTGTTCGCCCTCCTCCATCTCGCGCAGTGTTGTAACCTAGGCAGAAGCCCTGGAGCTCCTATTTACGTATACCGCCCCTCTAGCGCCCTCTACCACGTTACTCCGACGTCACTTCACATGACCATGACCTTCACAGTGACCACTTGATGACCTACATGACTATGTCCCAGTCACATTTCTACCACCAGATCACGTGACCTTGATGTCACTTTACGTGACGTTGACCTTGACAGTGGTGGTGGTCCACTTGGTGGCCAACGTGGCTATGCCGCAAAGTCACATGGCGACCACCAGGCTTAACACAGAAGTGTGGCTTCTAAATCTCGCTCAATGTGAAAACCGTGCATACCAGACGGCTCGCACTACCTACAGTAGTGAAGCTTTCGCTCCAAAACTCTTTTTATTATCTCCCTACAGCGCCAAACAGTGGCTGAAGTTATCCGTTGTTGACACCAAGGCGCTTCGAACGGCCCATATAAACGAAGAGGCGCCCGCCCATGGAAGCGGTTCAACAATTATTTTAGTTCATTGTGAAAATTCTTAGTTTTAGGCGGCTACTGCGCAATAGGATGCACTGTAATAACCCTAAAAATCACGAGGCATTCATTAAATAATTTATGTAAACAATTAACGAAAAAAAAAAAACATCTGCAAGGAAATACACTATTCAACATGCTAGCAACCCGAATCATTCGGCAGCCGTATGAAACATTATTTATACTCTCGTAATAAATTGCAACAAAACAAACACTGGCACTATCATTTAACGTCGCTACTCTACCAGTCTTTCCACTGCTACAAATGGCAAAACAACAAGTCATTATCAAGCGCCGTTGTCGAAGTTAGCAGCTAACGCGGCCAGAGCTGGAAAGAAGCAGCCACTTTTCATTCGTTTCGTCTCGTTAATTAGTGGCACGCGTTCTGAGGGCACGCACGCGCATTTTCTTACTGGGGTTCCGCTTAGATGCGTAGACGCGGTTACCCTACGTATACTCTCCCTGTTCGCGCTATTGAAATTGGTCACGGAGAAATGGGGAAGTAAGGAAAGACGCGCATGCGTGTGTGGGGGGTGCGTGAGTAAGTTCGTGCTTGTGCGTAGAGTTAGCCGGATGAAGAAAAAGGGAAGAGAGACACCCCTAGTGCTCTAAGCTTCCAGCTGCGCCGCGGCCTCGCTCGAGATTTACTCTAGCGCAGCGGGACCCTGTCCAATCCTGTCTCGGCAATTACGCACCATTTATTGAACGCACAGGCGGAAAAAGTGGGGGTGGGGGGTAGAGAAGAGGGCACGTTCCATTTCGCTGTACCGCTCCTACGGTCGTCGGCGTTTTCAACGGTGCAGGTCGAGTCCTCTGTGCTTCGTCGTCACTTGATTCGCTCGCACAGATTTCATTTGAAAAACCCATTAACTTTTCTTGAACGCTGGTTACGAAACGGGAAGGCCTCTCACGATCGGAGGCTACACCGGTCGTAGTCTTTCGTTCGCCATTTTTCGGCCCTTTCATTCTGAACCTAAGACGTCCCTACGTCTCGATTCCTTGTGTGCGATATTTACTTCTGTTTCGCGTGACACTATTGTCAGGAGTACGCTGTGAAGAGCAGCTGTATTTTTTTTTTTATTTTGTGTGTGTGTCTGTATATCAGTGCTCAGTGATTTGTTTGGACGAGCACGTGCTATGGCCCCGCCTACTTTTGATGACGTCACTGAGGTGTGGGTAGTGTGGCCTGAAGGATGATGACGCGTGATCTGAAAACGCTTGCTGTTTTGTGTTCACTATTGGTCCTTAACTAACCAAATGGATCAACTCCAAAGACATCTATAAGAGATACAGAAGGATGCCGTTTGACAGAAGCAGAGACCGATATGGGTTAGCGGGAGGACAAAAACCAGTATACTCCGAAGGGATCATGCACGAAAATGATTAGAACGTCGTGTATAGATCAGATAGTGTCGGTCAATGTTTGGCATGTAAATGTGCGAGCATTTCCGAGGTGAGACATGATATCGCCTTCATTTATTTTTCATTTTTTATATTAGTAGTAAAACGGAGGTCATTTGGCGTATGGTGCGTTCTGAATCAGCCCCTCACATTTTTAAGGCGTCAAGTTTAAAGCACTCGTTCTTGAGAAAATCCTGCGTTGGCGATGCCGACGTCATGGGCTGAAAATCACTGCCATGCTTTTAGCAGGCGGTAGTTGGCACGTGACATGGCCAGGCACCCTTCGGTCGTCGGGTTATATGACGTAACGAGACAACGGTACGTAGCCAAGGTGGCAGGCTGCCCTCTTCGGATAGATATTTTGAGTTAGGAACGTGATACCCAATCGAATCCTTTGTGTGCCAAGTCGGGCACGCTGCCCCAAGGCCACTCAGACAGGCTTAATACGTTTTAGTTAGAGCGAGGCTGTATACATATGTATTGTGAGCATTCACATAATTTGGCAACCTATGACTATGTGCAAATCAGGCAGCACAGATCATTATTTCAAGGTTGGAAGGGTGTTGGAAATCCACTAGCCCTATGTAGGACAGGACATAGCCAACTGTACCAATGTCGGGCGTATAATGCTTGCTGCCTGGGTAAGACAATAAAGGTACAAATAATGGACTGGTTATTGAGTGAGATACAAAGTGTATAGGGAAGGCATTAACGCTATCACGTCACATTGTTTTTCCCTTCCAGCTTTGAGGGTAACCGTGTGACCTTCAAGGTGAACCCCAACTCGCAGAACCTCAACGCAACAACCGTGGCTGCCAAAGCAGGTGAGTTTGACGCATGCACATTTTTTCGCGTGACCTGCACTCTATGTTTAGTTGAAACTAAACTCAGCACACATTTTCGGTTCTCTTGACAGCCACGCCACCAATAAACATGCTTTAACGCATACTTAGATGTCAAACTGTGTTCCAAAATAACCACATGAATATGTGGAGCCATAAGAGAATGTATGGTTTTTGATAATTTGCATGAAAGCATAATTCATGAATAATATCAATGCCTAACGCAGGTACTTTTCGGCAAGTGCGCACTCTAAAGTTAAAAAAGGCGAGAATGGTATGAACAGCCTCCACCCTTTTTAAGAGGGGGCAATTATTTGATTAATCCAAACAACTGCCATAATCAAATGGCAGAAATATCGACTTTCGATCTCTAATCTGACAGAGTGAGAAACATATGAATCGAAACTTACGTTCAAATTTATACCATTCGCAATTTTAAAAATACATGCGAAGAGCAGTAAGCATAAGTTGTCTGTGTCAGTTGAGTTATGTGGCTAAGCTGATAGGCACTGTCAGAATAATTCTAACCGTAAACGCAATAATAACCTAAATTGAATATTGTTTATTCAGTGCCGTTAGCCTGCATGTTTATATTGAAAACTTACAGGCAGCCTCACTTGACTCTTTTTTGTTTGTTTTGTACAATTTTGATGAGCGCTCGTATCGTTAGATATGTACATACGTCTAAACTAACAGTCCAACCCGTCTAATGCGATACCGCAGCACTTGGCAGGAAGCTCCTCCTTCGTTTGACGACGCGTATGGAGCATTGTCTTGTTAATTTACAACGCACGGTGCTAACTTTTCGTTCTCGGCCAGATAGACAACATTTCAAAAAGAGAGAGAGAGAGAGAAAAAAAAGAGCTCCCTCCAGACTTCGTGTGCAGTGCGACTTATCGGTTTTGCGGGCCGACAAGGGAGGTTTGTCAGCGTCTTCTGACTCTGAATGTTTGTTAAAAGAAACGCAATGTGCAGTAGCTGCGTTACAACAGAAGGAAGCTTCATATCGAATACCGCGCTGTTGCATGCGTGCTTAATTAGACGGTTTGAGGCTGGTTTGGGCGTACTGTACATTCCTTAAGATGTGCTATTAAATGTGTGCAAAATAGAATATTGTTCGAATGCCATTGCTCATTTGATTGATGCATAAACACGCTTGCTAACTGTTGTGAATTAGAAGTTAGCAAGTGCAGTTTTGATAATTGCTCAGTTTACGATGGCAACTCTCTATAATAGTTTATGTCCCCTAGCCGTAAACCCATTATCACGAAAGACATTTTTGTACTGGTCTTCGATCTTTTTCTTTAATTCAGATAGTCTAATTTTTAACACCCCAGATTTTGTTATCATTACTACTTCTTTTCGCACACAGTTTTCGAGCAAAGCAGATATGTCTATAAGAGACCGCGACGTATAGAAATATGGAGAGATAATGGTAACAAGTTTCATAATCATCATTAAGAGGCTCTTACTGCCAATAAAGCCCCGCTTAGGTTGAGCCGCGTCCCTACCAGAGCTGCCTGGTTGCGACCAAAGCGCCGAAGGACACTTAGGATGGCTTAGTTTTCATCCCAATGTACACCTCTTCCCTTCGGTTTCAAACATATACTCGGTAAACTTAGAGGCATGAAGTGAAAGGGGTAGTAGAATATGTCCTAGAACACTCCATCCACCACGCTCAAAAGCGTTCGACGCGCGATCCGGAATTGAGGCTGATGACGCCGAAAGGGGAAAGGCGAGTTAGAAAGCACTCGCCAGAACTCAACGGTTGTCTCTCTCCTTTATATCGCGATTCTCCTGTGAAGGCAGCGATGGTGAGACGCTCGAGTTAGACTCTGATCCCTGGCTCTTAGTGTTTCTTTCGTCCGCGATTGTTTGTCTTTCGCCATGGCACATAAACGGGAACCCACACTTAGGAATCCGACGATATATACTTCGATAGCGGTGCAAGTAGAAGCGCCTGGCTTCCTCTTCGTTCTCTTTCTCTCTCCGTGTACCACCAAAGTAGCCCCGTTCCACCAACCGGACGATGTGCTCCTGAAGCGCTTCCTCCACCCCCTATAAGCACAGGCTAACAGTAGGCTCGTCTCACCACCTTCGAGGATACATGCCCCGAAGGGAAGAGGTGAAGACGGCTGCCTCGACGAACACACCGCCAAGCCGCGTCCATTTGCGATCCGTTTGCGGCGTTCCGCCGCGGCCTGGCTGTAAGCCCCCTCCTTCGTCCCGCAAAACCTCAAGGAGGTATCCGGGACACCAGGCTCCCCACGCTTCTTCTGCGCGCAGTGTCAACAGTGTTGAGGATCTTTGGATGGCGCCGCGGCGGAAGCCTTTAAAAGCTCCCGCTGCTTGTGAGGCCGCCTGTGGTAAAGCCCACGCGTTTTCCTCGAGTTTGCAACGACGCTTTCCGTTGGCGATCCGAGACGTTTTCGGAGCGCCTAAAATGGATCAGAGGAGAGGCAGCGTCGTACGGGTCCTCGGCAAACGGCACAGATTCGCGATACGACGTAAACGCCTCAAAGAATTGGCCGCCTACCTTGCAGTCTTTCTCTCCTTCACTTGCCCTCGACCCACATCTTTCCAGACTAACTTCCATACACGGGGCGGCACGTCTATAGGAATGGAATTTTAGTACGTTCTCGTATAGGACTAACAACGATGCCGGAAAAACTGTGGCACGTTGCAGAGTTCGCTTTCGTTGTCTTAGACCTTTGGGCCTGCGTTTTGCTTTGTGGGGCGCAGCGAGATTAAAAGCCCTTCGTGGTTCTACTGGGAACAAAACATTTTCCTGTTTGTGGAAGGTGTGTCGCAGAGGCTGCATTTGTTAGCAACGCCCATGTGTGTATTCCGTGATACGACTCATACTGTGCATCACGTTCGAAGATTAACACTTTGGAAATCTATGCGGCCATAACCCCTAGTATTATGTTCTGATTTTTTTTTCTTAATACGATTCATGTTAACCTTCACAAAGGCCCTTGGCAGGCATGATAAATAGTCGTCGCCATTTTTGAGCTGCTTGTTGAATCACTTCTTTAAGTCCACAGCATCGAGGCTTTGCAAAATTACATCTTTGGCTGTGCTTCTATGATCGCCAAATATTGCGCGATGTAAGGCCTAACAGCGTAAAAAGGCGCTGCTGTAAGCCGCTGATCGACGCTTATTGTGAAATTGGAAAAAACATGAGAACAAAGAGACCATCATGAGCGCACTGCATTCGGATTGCTTCTTCATTGCTCACTTTTTCTGGTCGTAGTGTTCTTTGAGCAGATACCTCTACTTTCAAATTTTGATGACAATTTTTCTGACGTTCAGACAGCAGCACAGTCAAAATTGAGATTGTTTATTTGTGTCGCTATGTGAGACATCCCACTTTATGTGAATGGATGGCTTGTGAATAAAGGGACGGAACTTCGGGGGAATTTCAAAGTGGAGCTTTCTTGGATGTCACATTTAACTGTGAGGCATATGTGTAACATTGTAAGGTACTGTTATGAATAGATGGGAATTCTCCGAAGCGCAGAAAAATATTTCTCTTAAAATTTTCTTTGCGCTTCTACTAAGGAGTCAGGAATTTAAAAAAAAAAAGTACAATTTGTGTCAAGTTTTGCGATAAACAGCAGAAACCTTTGAAGCTCCGAATACAACACACTCTTGCGCTGTCATAGAGTTTCTTACACTAACTAGAGGGAAAGCTGAGGACGCTGCACTTCAGCCACCATGGTCACGCTAAGAATCGTGGGCTGGTGTGCTCCTTGCTGCGGGACAGCGGCATTTTTTTACCGGAATCCTGAGTGGCGTTACTAAGATGTCTCCTTCTCATCATCATCATCATCTCGAGGTGCGAACGTAGACCGCAAAAGTCATAGTAGCTAAGACGCAAAAGCAGACCACGCCAATAAAAGGTTTCTGCTTTCCGAAATACCACTAAAAAACTTTCTAAGGAAATTGGGGAACCAAATATATTTCCAATTTTTTCCCCTTTTAATGTGTGCCTGTTAAGTGCGAAATAATGACATCCGTGCTGATCAATACTTAGCCAATAGGATAAAGCGACATTGCTTATTTTGGGCATATTTTACACTTACAGTTGTTTCGCTAGCTTTTTGAAATTTATAGTCACAATAATTAATGTTGGGACATTTTAGAGCGCAGCTCTTCGGCGTCCGTTCCTGGGTTTCGCGTCGGCGTCGGCCTCGTAACCAGCTCCGCCCCCCTTTCATCCCCCCAGCGCTAGCAGCGACCGACAGATACCGCTGGATGCCGCTGACGCCGCTAGAGAGTCAAGATAACGTGACTGCATAGAACACCGTCGCCGCCATGCAGAAAGAGGAGGGGAGGGTCCCCCCCCCCCCCCCCCTGTTCCTGTGTGGCGGATAGGGTGCTCTTCAGTTGCCGACGCGCCGGTTATTTCACGTAGGCCCCGGCACGTCGACGAATACGTGACCACCTTCCCACGGCTAGACCTGGTTCTTGGCGCTGCGGAAGCGAGGGTATCATATTGTTTGCGTCGGCATCGGCGGCGTTGTCCCTGAAACCAACTTCGCAGCTGGGGTTGACTCACTATCGGCGTCAGCAGCACAGTCAGTCGCTGCTATCTCTTCCCTCCTCCCTTTATCGCGTTGTCCGCTTGCTGCGCGCGCTTCTGCCCCCATCGTTTGCCGCTGGGTGTACACGCCGCCCCCTCCCCCCTCTTCCTGCGAGTCTCCGGTTGTCAAAGCGCCGGCTCGAACTTAATTCCTTTCTTCGCTCCTCCTCCGATGCAACCCCTGTGCGGTGGCAATCAGAGAGCCAGATCGGTGGCGGCGGATCTGTATATGTGCACCGCCCGAGCCGAAATTGCCGCTGCCGTTCGCCACTGCGAAATTATCTGCCAGTTCTTTCTGAGCCATGAACGAGACGATCGGTGGAAGTCCTCCGTCTGCTGCTGCTGCTGCTGCTGCTGCTGCTAAACGAGCTGCCAGAGCAGAGACCCAGCGCCGTCGCCGCCAGAATCCAGAGCAGTAAGCGAGGCTGAAGCAGAAGCTCATCGCCGCCGTCGAGAAGACCCTGCCGTTCGCACCGCCGAAGCGGAGGCTCATCGCCACCGTCGAGAGCAACCAGGTGTAAGCGAGGCTGAAGCAGAAGCTCATCGTCGCCGCCGAGAAGGGAGTCTTTGTTAAAGGAATACGTGTGAAAAATAAAAAAAAAAATTCTGTGATAGCGCATACATGTGTTGCTCGATTTCTTTTCCTCAATCTATCGAAAAGGTGATACAGCTTATTTGCTGCGCTCAAATTTCGTATTAAGAAGTAACGTAATCGTCGGTAATTTTTTCATTGCAGAAAAACGTTTATTTTCGCATTATTTTTGGCCAAAAGTTGTAGTTATGCACTCCGTAGCTCTCCGCCTCATGATGCTTTGGGCGTACATGGCAGCTCAAGTGGTCGTCAGGAAACTCCAGGCAAACTTCCATAGATGGTGGCACAGCTTTTCTTCTAGGTAAAAGTAAGAAACTCTATGTGCGCTGTGCATTGAGCATCGTCGTCTTCATAAAGTTTCATCTACTCCGTTGTTTTTTTTTTCTTTTTTTTTTTTTATCCCAGTTAAGCACGCCAATACACATACGCCATCTGGGTGAGTGTGGGCGAATCCGCGAGAGTATTGTCGGGGGAATCCACCATGCGGCGTGACAAAAAGAAGCGGCATGACATAGAGTAAACCTCTCTCGCTAAAGACACAGCCCGCAGCCGCGTCAGACAGGCTTTCGAGACCACCGAACAACGAGGAGTCAGACTAGCCCGTTGCCGAGAAGCTTGCCATACGTTGAAGCGTGGCAAGAACTAAGCGGCACCATGCAGCTACTGCGGCCGATGGACAACGCTCTTGATACCTGGTTCAAGGATGATTGCACCTCAATAATTCTCCATACATGCAGCAATACCCGCAAGCCTTCCGAGGAGGGTATGCGGATATAATGATTATCACAATGCAGTTCTACAATGTTGAAAAAGTTTGTTTATGCATTCTTTCCCGGAATTCGTCCACATTTTCTTGATAGAAGGTATGATCTTTGCGTTGATTTAAGAACCGTGGCTGTCAGTTTTCGTCTGCGTAATTCCTGCATTCTCGCAGTAATGATGTTCTCTTATAGTTGTCTTATATGTCTTTCATAAGCGCATATGAACAAGTTTTGCAATGTTGCGTAAAAGGAAGATGTGGGAAACTAAAATGGTGCTAGACTGTTTCTTTGAGCGCACGCAGCTAATGCTAAGTTTTGTGCTGCATTTTGTTGTTAACATTACGGCAAAGAGAGAGAGAGAGAGAGAGAGAGAGCGAGAGAGAGAGAGAGAGAGAGAGAGAGAGAGAGAGAGAGAGAGAGAGAGAGAGAGAGAGAGAGAGAGAGAGAGAGAGAGAGAGAGAGAGAGAGTCGCCGACTAGCTGCACTGTTCCTCTTGTTTTACGAAGGAGGTTATGGATTAGTACAGTGAAGACACAGACTTCTTTTCAACACTTTGTTCTGCGCTTTCAGTTCCCTACGAGACGCAGCGTATACACTCACCAAGGCGCAAGCCCGGTGTGCCATTCTAATACCCGGATAAAGCTTCACTGATTCTTCCTTTAGGAGAACTTCGTGCCTGAGTAATTGGTAGAGAGATCAGTGCCACTAAACTCCTACGTGCTCTTTAATCGCTTTGCTTCGCTGTTTACGGGCCCAGTCGTAATGCGATGGTCTTAAGAGACTCGGCGTAGGCAATTTTTTAACATTCTGTCTGTAATCGTTATATTTATTATTATTTTCTCTCGCCTTTTTTATTCGCGGATCCCGGGTACTGCACTTTGCGAACATGAATGAACATGCCTTTGAGCTCGAACAGCATATTGCATACTGAAACACTTCTAAGCAACAACACATAAAATGTGCAATGTATATAGCGCCGTCCGACAGCGCTTTTGTACAATCTTCGGGTACCACCCGACAGCGCAGCAGCCTAATGTATAGGGCGCGGTGCACTACATCGAGGCACCCAATACCACGGCCGTCCCATTTTAGCAGCATCGTTTACGCTGCTCGTTGACAGGCCCAAGTCTGGCCTTAGCCGCATCATGAAAGTAGACGATGAGCTCATGAAGCTTACCTGGACCGGATGCTGCAAGCTTACAGCAACGGAGCCCGCGAGCGCGAAGGACGACGGTGCTCTGACTGCCGATCTGCTTCTCCCTAATCGTCGCTATGCCTAAATTGCGTACTTCGCATCGAAGCCACTGCGGCCGCCACTTTGTAATATATCAGCGAGGTGTTTTAGTAATTGAACCAGACGATCATGAAACTTCTTTACTCCCAAACCCATTGTTCCGTAGTAAAGTAAAGGAAATGATTATTTTCGTCGACGCCTTAGCAGTGGAGCTACCATAGAGAAACACTGGTACCGCACCGGCTGCGAGCAAAAACTCCCACCGTATGGGTCGGCATTTCACAAGAAGTAATAATTTTTGAAATTGCTTTTTCAACGGCCTATTATTATTATTATTATTATGAGAACAACAAGTTTTAGCATGCTTTTCTGACGCTGGTGCAAGGGATCCGCCATATATCCCCTTCTGGCGCCAATTAAATTTTCTGAAAGGAATTATTTTTGCACCATTCATGATCAGTAGGCCAGGAAGAATTCAAATATAAAAATTATGTAAAAATATTTATATTCTATTCCCGTCCACATATGTGGACATGGCACCTCAAAGCTTCTACATGAATGATAACATTGCAACATTTTCTGCATATTTTAACTAATTATTCAGCACGAATAAACATTTTCCTTTGAGAATACCTTGCGTCTTCAAGACTGTGACACTTGTAAGCAAATCAGCGTATTACGTACTGCTCTTGTACAAAATAACGAGGCGCCGCGGACTAACCATTTCGGCATTAAGACGCCATGTCCACATTTGTGGACGCGAAATTCTGAAAGTCCACAGTGAAAGTAAGGTAAGGAAATCTGGCATGCAACATCTACATTCTCTTATTTACTCATTCATTTCAATAGATAGTATTATTAGGCATATTAAGAGCTGCTGATTCATCCCGCCATAAAACGCTACAACGTCCATCTTTACTTACTGTTTACAAACACATTTCACTGTAGCAACAAGAGATCGCGCCGCGTATTGGACAGGGCAGGGCCAAATGTTACGGGCGCCAAACTCAAAGGCGGAAATTTGCACTCTGTGCAAAGATATAGTGAAATTTTCGTAGCGTCCACATATGTGGACGCAGCGCCAGAAGGGCATATATCGTTGGTGCGGACTGCATGAGTGGCAGGCACGGCTGGCGTGGCGGCAGCAGCGGTGTTTACAGCGGGGAGGGGGGGGGGGGGGGATGGGCAAGAACTACATCGCGCTTCACTGCTGTCTGTGTTATGTTTTCATGAATATTCTGAGTACACTTATTGGGAATCATGTTAGCAAGCGCGAACACAGTACAGCGCATCGGCAGCTTATCGGCGCCGGTACAGCAACAGACAATGCGGTGACCGTAGTCGCTCTTTGACTTCCCCAAGCGTTTAAACATGGCGACCGTAGTGTCAACTTCAGCCACTTATTTCAAAATAAGAAATGCGTCTAGGCCGCTCAAATTTCGGAAATAAAATAATAAGGTCCAGTATTATCTGGCAGACTACAAAACTGTAATATATTGGATGAACGTGGCATGACCTCTTTAAGTGGCCCTAAAAGGTTAATTCAGCTTCAGATATTGCCAAATAGTTGAATTGATTGAATTATATGATTAATGTTACCGCTCTGATCTTATTATCTTAGCGACTTACGGCTGACACTTTCAGTTCCGCGTTAGGATGAAGTGCTATGTGTTTACACGAATCCCGTAGAAGCTTTGTTATTGAAATGAATGGTTAATTAATTTCATTTTTGCCTCAGACTTTTCATGTCTCTCTAGTCGCTTGCATGCCGGCACTGGAATAGCTGCCTTCAGCGTCATTATATACAGCAGGCCAGTCAGAAGAGAGTGATGCTCTGCAAGTTGACGTGCATTGAGAAATTGAGATTTGGCAAAGTAAATTTCGTTCTAATATTTATTACGAAACCGTACCTGCTTCAGACTGTAAATGCCCGATCTGAAAAAAAAAAAAAATATTGCTTCTTCAACTCAACGCGATGCTAATCCAGAGCCATCGTTGACATGAGTAATGCTACAAGGTAGAAAAAAAAAGAAAAAAACACACACTCACTTTATCTCACGGTCACCAGTCGATGTAAGCATGAAATATTTCGCAGTACCGGCGTAGCGCACCCTAAAGCCTGAAACTCGTGCGTGTGTCCAACACAACCACTCGCCCTCGATATCGCTCGAACGGCAGAGTGCAATGTTCACTATAGGGGTGCAACTACCTCACGCAGTTGCACTGGCCCAAACTGTTTACAAAGAGTACCACACCGCGCCGAAGGATGGCGCCATGGCTCAGCGCGAAACCAATTGCGTTCGAGAGTGCGCATTACGCAACATTCTCAGAGCTCTCGCTTCGTTCGCACGTCACGAGGACTACTTGGGCGCCGCTTGGGTTGAGGCTCATAGGCGGCAAGTGGGTGGACCGAGCCTCAGCAAATCTCATTTAGGTTCCGCTCTATGTTCTGCCTTAGGGTTATCGTCACTTCCTACCTCCGGTCTGGCGCCAACGTCACCCGCTGTGCACCGGAACGACATTACACTACCCTAAACAAGACAAGCTCTGAAGCGTGGCGATTCTTGCAGAAAGGCGGCCCTGGAAAAGAGAATACAGTATAAGCTTTATTTCACGTTCACCTCAAATCACAGAGCATCACCACAGTATGCGCGAATGCGTGCCTTATATGGCCATATGCCAATCAATGATTAATTACTCATTAATTACTGGTTACTTATTATTGCATTAGGGGTAGTTGCGCAATGAATCAATAATATTTTAATTACTTAACACTGATAACTAATTACTACATGTTGATTAATAATTATTACTAATTACCAAACACTGACAATTGCGTAATGAGCTAATTAGTTACTAAATGATGCCGCGCACCCCGGACTATGCGAGCCTTTATGTGGTCTTATGTCAATCAATGCCTAATTACTCATTATTGATAAATAATTGATTACTTAGTACCGATAGCTAATGTCTAAATAATGATAAATAATAAATTATGGCTAATTATGTAATTACTAATTGATGGCAAATCAATATTAATTACTAATTAATGCTGCCTTATACGGCCATGTAGCAAGCAATTATTAATGAATAACTAACTAATTAATAACTAATCAGATGATACTTACAAATTATTAAATAATTATAGTTAGTGACAATTGCGTAAATAATTATTAATTAATTAAAAATAATGTCGCCCTGAACGGCCATATGGCTATCAATAACCACTTACTAATTAATGACTAATTAATCACGGTCTAATTGAACTATTACTAAATAATGACTGATGAAATAACTACTAATCAGTGATAGTTGCGTAATTAATGAAATACATACTAATTAATGCCGTGCACCCGGTAAATCACGTAGCAGAATGCAGCACTCAGGCTTCCGCTTTTCATCACTAGTCGTCAAAATGTCCGAATTTTTTCACATTTATCTCTGTGTGCGTGGTCTTCAGATGTTGCTACTGTTTGCTCACGATACTCACTATCTCATGGCAACGTCACATATATACTTACGTACTGCATTCATAACATGTTCAGTCAGACCACATCCAGTCTCCTCTACAGCGATGAGTGGGAGCAACAGGCAACGATGAGGAAACTGCTAAAAGTATGTTGTGATGTTAATCCGAGAGGAGCCAGACATTATTACCGGCAAGAGATTATGGGCAGACGGGCACGTTTAAGAATTATGTCCGGCCTCTCGAATTCCACATAACGGGCTTGTAATAACCCGATGTTGCGAGAGATTAACTTTTTTTTTAGCATTGTCTCAGCAATGTTCAGAACGTCGTGAGTTGTGCTTTCATTGCAATGGTAGCTTTTGTAATCATCACAACCACCTCAAGTCGCAAAAGTAGCGGTCCGGTCGCATGCCGGAACTTCCAGATAGGCGACGGCCGTTGCGACGAACTGATATTTGTTACAAAACTTGCTTGTTTTTTTTTTTTAGCCCGGTAACTCCCGTGCTCGAACAAGATAAATCAACAATATGACCGCACAGCTCACTATCTCTCAAATTACCTTCAAATTTTATTTTGCCGATACTGCCGCCTGCTTACAAAGTCTTGGTCTCAAGTTAGCATTGGAGCGAGTTAGGCGAAAAAAACCACTGTAAAAGCGGAAATAATTTACCTTAGGATGGTGAAAGCGCCATAAAAGGGTGAGGACAGAAGAAGACAGGAATACAAAAGCGAATAGTGTGTCCTTCTCTCCTGAGCATTCGTTCTTTTGGAGCACTTTCGATACCTAAACATGCTTAACCAACTGGCCCAAACGCTGTCCCGGTTGTACCTTACCGGGGCTCTGTCCCCGTCCAGGAATTACAATAGGGCTGCAACTTGTCCCGATTTCAGATAGGCCTATTAACAGAACCCTTTCAACAAGAATGTAGAGCAGCCCTAGCTCCAGTGCTTCGAAAAAACAAAAAACAAAAATAGATTAGAAATAGAGAGAAGAAAGCAAAAGACGGTACAGGCGACGTTGCCTCCGCACTGTTTTCACGGGCCATCGAAGACGCGAACCGGAACATGCACCTGCGTACTGGAGGCTCCCCAAAATGGAAAACAGCGCTACAGGGTAGGACGCTTTTGCGCGCAGTATAGAGGGGAAGGAAGCAGAAAACAAAGGCCGATGCGGGCACGGTGAGGAAGAGAGGTCGATGTGCTGAAAGGGAAAAGAAGATGAGTCTCGTCACAGCGGGACGCGTGGTGCCTTTTTCTCGTCTACTTCTCCTCTCTCCCTTCTCTCTTGTTCTCCGGGTCCGGCGCATCTGTTCCTGGCACTAGTTCGAAAACTGCGCTGGAGCGCGCTCGCGCTCCTGTGCGCGCCGCTGCATCCTTCCGGCCGTCATACTATACTGAGCGGCAACTCTTCGGCCGTGGCTCTCCTATCGCGCGCCGCTGTGGGGAGGGGGCAACGAAGGTGGAAGGGGTACGTTTGCCGACCTGCTCGCTCGCATGCAGAGATGCCGTTGCACGTGTACATCGCCCTGAACGCCCCTATCCGCCGGCCTCTTTCTCTGCCTTTTTCATTTCTCGCCGTCGAGTTCACCTGGCTGGAGCCGTTGATACTGTTCGCAGGAGCCCCCGCTTTGATGCGCCCTCCCCGACCCCGAGGCCTCAGTTCCCTTCCTCCCGACACACGCTGCTCGCTGTCGTTTTTCGCGAGGAGGTGGCAACGTTGCAGGTTCGTAATCAGAGGAAATAGAAAGCTCAACAAACAAGCGGCGCTCATGCTGTGCTGTGGCTGGTGAAACTACTCGTAATGGAAGACAAACAGTGGCGTTTTCCATTATGCAATTAGAGCGGCGTAGAAGCGGGGAATTGGCGGAAAGAAACGGCCACTAAGCTCACGGTGAAATGCGATCGTAGCTTCGGAAAAATGTCAGCCTGCTCTCTGTGTGCTCGGCCGCTGTGGAAGAGCCAGAGAATGGGGCGACGCCGTGCGATATTCAGAAGGCGGCTGCTGTGGGGGCTTGCGTTGCTTTGGACTTATAGTTATTCGCTCTGAACTACGTTTTCGATACTTGATAGCTGCGTCATAGATATTTGAATTAGGAGCGAATCATTTTTAGGGGTTCCCTGTGGCTTTACTGCGAGATGTTTGCTTGAGAGTAAGTGAAGGTCGAGCGCGTGTCGGCCTATGCGTTGATCGGCGCTCGACCTTCAGTTACTGTAGCAGTTTGAGCAGCCGGCCGTAGAGCATATAACTTGAGTTTCGAATTCCAAAGCGCCAGGAGTCTGTTCGCAGGTGTATACGCTCATTATTTTGGTACGTACGGTTCGTTTATGTTAAAGTTCTTGCCAATTCGTTGCCAGACGTGCAAAAAAGTTCAAAAAAACAGTGAACTACCTTATGTCAACTGTACTGACGCCAGTAGAGATAAATGCGAGATTAAACGTTCTTTTACAAGTAAGGAGGTGTATACCACTTGAGACAAAAAGGATGACGATATCGAAACAGTATCGAAAGGAGAAGAGAATTTGAAATGGGGAGCAGTAACTTTTTTTTTTACCTCCATGGCTCATGTTTGCCGCCACAATTACTACAGAATATGTATAGTGCTACGCATGTTTTCTATCAGAGTTCGGAGTGTCTTCCTACCGTCAATGCATGACTTAAGTGCATTTGCGTTGTTTTGTTTCAGAGAGCCTGCCCGACTCACTGCATCAGAATTACACCATTGTGGCGGCTGGCGTCGTCGGAGAGGTTAGTTTTCGTATGCACGCATCTTTTTTTACCATCGTTTTGCATTGCCCTTTTTTTATTCTTGGTGCATGAGCTGCAGCGCGTGTTGCTATCAAGCCCGTACACAAAACTTGTACGCCTCGGCCCTTTTTGGAGGTCACCTCCACATGGCTCCCTGTCGAGGTTCGCTAGCAGTTTACTGTTATAGATATCCGGACGTACAGCTGTTCCTGACGCTTAGTTTGCTGTGCCGTTATACGTTTACGAGGATGAGATACTGTCGAAGTCTGCGAGTGGACTCGGGGCAGACACAGCGCAGCCCCTTTGAGCTGAACAGCGCGATGTTTCCTGGCACGCGTCCAGACGTTTCCGTTTTTTTTTTTTTTTTTCTTGTTTTAAATTCTTGCCATGCGCCGACACCGGTTTCAGCTGTCTTTCCAGGCTCGTCTTACGGCCCGATACTTTCTCATTTTTATCATTTTGAGCAGTCGGGTCGACAGTACTGGGTGATACGTGAACATAAACGTCGTTGTCTGATTTGGTACGGTGTGTTATGAAAGTCGTTCACATCTGGTTTCCCCTTTCGGGTGTGTATTTTGTAGACAAAAAAGAGTGGAAGAGAGGTGGAAGCGCCAGCTGGAAGCCTGAATATCAGTATCGGAGCGAACGATGACTATTATTATTATTGTGATGGAATGAAAGGGTATGCGATTTGTAATTTTCAATTTCGAACGGAGTTACAAAATTGCCTGAGCGGTGAAATATTTGATGATGTCACAAGATGACGAATCTTGACATAACGAATGATCTCCTATGAGAGGTAAAAAATGGGGGAAAATAAAAAGCGACATTGTTTTAATATCTTGTTAAGCACTTTATTGAATACCGCTAAATAATCATGGACGTACCTGAACATGTTCAGTATTTGCAGTTTGTCAAAAAAAAAAAAAAAAGCTGTCCAGACTTCGATCAACCGCCGAGCGAAACATGCACTTAAAAGGATGCAGCGCGATATACTATGCAAGTGCCATTCTTTTGAATGTACTCCCGAATCGTAAATTGGACCACCTTTGGTACTGATCTAAAGTTATGCGGAAGTTGTAAAAGTTTCTGTGAGTTGCAAGTTCTTTCAGGTACACAGATGTTTCTCTGGCGGTTTAAACGGCGTCAACTGATAGATTTCGGATCACATGCCTGTAAATGCGATTCTAGACGTTTTCAGACAACATAACGATAATGTGGAATATATCCGTAAATAGCAGATGCCAATATATTGCAGTAATTTCTTGTCCTTGCTGCTCTCTTTTCTTTCGGTTGGCGCTTGCTTTGTCTGCTCCACTAGAGCACCGTTCTTGGAGCATTAGTAATCAAAATCGCCTTTACGTTCAAGGCCATATTTACGAATCGTCGCGTACTCATTGTTTTAAATATAAAAATAAGAAAAAAAAAAGGAGCTGAAATACAATAATATTCTGCTTTCTGCACAAAAGCATATGACTGAACTATACTGAACGCACTTCTCCTGACCCAACAGTGTTCATGCTGGAGACACGAGGGAAAAATGAGTAATTGTATATTGCGTAATTGCCTCACGCTCAGATGAGAAGGCGGTTCCCGTGTTGTAGAATGCGCTTGTATTACATCGAAACATCGCACTACATCCCCGGGGCTTTATCTGCCAAAATGTCCATCGCGCCGTCAAAAACATTTGATTTCTTTCGTGCTCGATGGCTATTTAAAAATTTCGGAAGCTTTCGACTCTTCATTGCCTAGCAGCAATACTCGAGTGAGCCTTTATACTGGATTTGTTGTCGGTTCCAAATAAACAGAAAAGAACATTTGTAATTGGCCGAAAAGAAACCCTATATATGCATGTATCATGCCTTATGCTTGCCGCTACAAAAGGCGTTGTTTTTACTGCGGATTCGTCTTGATGGTCTATTCAATATAAAACACAAAAGCAGTCGGATAGCAAGTTTCCATTTCGTGCTCATTTGCATTATTGTTCTGTTAAAATCAGCTTTTTTTGACGCTTCATTGCACTGCAGCTTGATGATTGGAGAAAATGAGCAGATTTCGTGATGCGTTAGGTAGCACACAGTGCCGCTGAACAAATTGTGTCTCTTGATATAATACGAGAAAGGGCGTAAAATGGCCTGCTGTAGAATATGGGCTCCGGCGACGAGGCGGTAGTGCGCTTCATTCATTGCAAGGACAAGTGCGTCCACTATACGTGTCTTATTGGACAGTAAAATGATTTTGCTTTTATCTTTTCTCGCTCATCTTCCCTGCGCTATAAAAGAGCTGGAGAAAAGTGTGAGTAATGGGCTGAATATAATGTCGCGACCTCAGGAACATACTGAAGGTGCAGGGCGCCGACACCAGTCTCTTGAAATCCAGAGCAGGGCGGCAACTCAAGCGGCGGCGACACTTGAACCGAGAGCGGAGCTCGAGCGAGAGCCAGCGACTTCTCCTTCTTCGGTGGTAGGCTGCTGGCTGACACGGGACAAAAAAAAAAAAAAAAAAAAATGCGTTATCGAAGCGAGGAAAAATGTCATAAAAAGTAAGTTGTTAAGCACATAACGTTTCAAAGGTGCCGCATCATGACAAGAGGAATGTAACAGCATTCCATAAGTTAGATTACACCATGCAGTTCGCATGTGTCATGAACACTCATGAGTGACGAGGTAAATATGCTGATAGAGATATTCACGGTGCACAATCGCCACGAGCAAGGTTGAACACATCACTTAATAAATAAATAATGAGAATAAATAAACAAAAAAAGCCACCTAAATCGCCTTTCTATTTAGAGGCCTACACAGCTTGGTGAGGGCACTTAGCCTTACCGCGTGGCGCGACCTCAACCGGCCGACTGCGACGGCACTGTCCATTCAGATCAAGTTGACCAGCCAAGTGCCACATTAACGCAACGCTTTTAATGCCGCCCATTAGTTCGAGCGGTCATCCTGTACTCGAAGGCCCCGTTACACTCTGTCTCTTTTCTTTGCTTGGCGGCACTTATATCCACCGCTTCTATTGTCTCTCTCCCTATCCGACGTTCCTCTACTGAGATCCAGTGATGGGTGCATAGTCTTTATAATGACGCCTCCCATGTCGGGCGCTTTCATGCTTCGAAAAGAGAGCCATCGGCTGTCGCTTGTGCAATGCTCGACATAGATTGTCGGCGGAGGGAAGGGGTAAGCGCTGTAGCAGGAACAAGCGCAGAAACAAGGGGGTGGGGAGTAAGGGTAGAAAGGAGAACCATTCCCTCTCACGCGGCGGAAGCGGCAGGTCGTCGCGGTCCGAAGAGCAGTACCCAAGATTACCGGCGCGATAAACGTAAATAATTACCGAAGCTCTTGGTGCATGGCGAGCAACAAGGGCCACATAGAGCGCCCTCTTTTTGCCGCCGTAACGAGGCCACTCCCATCTCATGTGTGTGCGTGCGTGCGTGCGTGCGAGACATGCTAGCTACCGCGTCCCCAATCGATGCGCACTCTGTGCGGGTCGGGAACCACTGTGCGAGCGAGCGCCGCCACCTAACCGCGGCTCGATTTAGCTGATGCTTCTCTCGCCGCTGCCCTGCTCACCTCATTTAAGAGCACGTGTCGATAATATCTGGTCATATTGTTCTGCGACTAGGCATGAGGTGACAATTCATCACGGCTCAGAAATGCCATGGTGTGTAAACGGGGATTCAGGCTGCTGTGGAGCGCAAGGATGATACAGTGATTTCGTATTTGGTGTTCCCTTCCATTGTTTCTAGAAGCTCGTTTGGAATAATAGTTAGTCACAGCTTTTAAGACGCACTGACTTGTTGAGAGAGTGACAGCAGTGCCATAGATTGGGTTTGGTTATAGCGTCAGGTTATGAGAGAAGCCGTAGGGGAGGGCTCCGGAAATTTTGACCACGTGGGGTTCTTTACCATGCACTGACACTAGCGCCTTTGTTGTAGTGGTTATTTATTGTATGTACAAAAGGAAAGAAAACACTAGCGCCTTGCTTTTCGCCTCCATCAAAAAGCAGCTGCCGAGACCGGGATTTTATCCCGCATCCTTGTCCACAATAGTCGAGCGCCCTAACCACCTCTCCACCCCGGCGGGGCAGGAGTGCCATAGAGCTCGGTTACAAGTGTTTACAATATTCACGGTTCCCATTTTTTAGAGACAGAACCCTTATACACGTGAATAATCTTTGCCAGATCAGAAAATACTCTCCTGTTGCACTTAACCAACTGCTAAGAACCACGAAGCGAGTAGTTAAACGTCAGCTATATCAGGCAGAATATTGCCAAAATGGTGAGGCAACTTTTTATGGGGAACATAGGTCACGAAAAAAGAAAAGAAAGTGTCATAGCTTCAAAACTCGAACCGGGGTCTCTCATAGCCTGAGTCGCTTTGGGACTTTAAACCCCACAAACCAACCAACCTTTCTTTAGGTATCTATAGAACGCTTACAGAATGGTAAACAACTCCTCAAACCTGAGTTATCACACGACCAGACTATCCCGTAACTTGAAGTCCGTTAATGATTATTTGTCTATACATAAGAAGACGGAGAAAGGGCTCCTGTAGATATCTGAGTTATAAGTTCCGCCATTTCGATAAAGATTGTGCCACCGTTTCTATATTGATGATATATATTAGTAACTTGATTTCCAGGACAAAAGACTGAACGGCGGGGCTACGTTTCTTGCTTTAATAATGGAATAAGCAGGGAATTTACTGCCAAACTTTTGCAGTGGTTTAGCCTATATGTTGAGGTTATGCGATGCCCCAAAATGCCGCATCGCAGTAAAACCAATAATTTAAGAGAACTTCACGTAATACCACCTCGTAGGAGAAGCCTCACTGCCGTTAGCTTGAAGCTGCAACAAGCATGTCAAAAAAGTGTCATAAGCATAGATGGATTCAAACGTTACATAAGAGATATATCGCTTAGACCATCGCCGAGGTTTATAACTAGCGACTTTGTTCCTGTTACAAAAAAAAAAATAACAACAGAGATACTAAGGACCTGCTACGTGTATGAATGCGAAAACTCACTCGTGCGAAGCACCGCCTTTCCGCCTACTTCCCACGCATCCTGCAGTGTTGCACGCCACCAAAAGACCGATCGCGTGAAACCTTGCATACTCTTTATGCGTGCTTTTCTCAAATCATATTCCTGCTCTGACGGCACTCGCTACTCTAGGTCGCATTATGTGACGATCTGGTTAAGGCATGCTTCGTCAGCTCGAATCCCTATCACAAACTAGGCTCGAATTTCACTGACAGATGCATGAATAATAGGGAGCGGAATTTTAAATAACACGGAGCGTTGTCGAATGAGTGGTTGTGTCACTGATACTAAAGAAAAGAAATCAGGTGCCACATGGAGGTCATTTAGTAATTCGGTGCGAGCTTATGGCTCACCGAAGACAACGGGATGGTTGGGGGGAGGGTTATGGATGTATGGATATATGCTGTGCATGGTTTAACAGGAGCTGTTGGCGGGCTAGTTGGTGAATGTCTACAGTAGTCATGGTGAAATTGCGCAATAAACACGACACAAAAATAAGAGGGACACGTAGCACGGGACGAGCGCTCGTCCCGTGCTACGTGTCCCTCTTATTTTTGTGTCGTGTTTATTGCGCAATTTCACCAGGACTGTGCATGGTGTCTTCCCACACTTTATTTTTATCATTGAGCGTTGGCGTCAACAACGGCAGACGAATTTTCCGATAATTGGGGTAGTAAAATTTTCGCGTTAGAAAGAGGGGCGAGGGTCACCGGCGACGAGGCTGCAATATTAACGATTGTATTGGGGGCACGTGTGCATTGCGGCTATGAGTCATCGTCTAGTTGTGCATGTCACCCGCTCCTTGCCTTAGGTTGAACACAACTTTGAAGATAACCTTATACTCCTACTGCGGTTCATCCCGCCATATGACGGGAATTCTGGTTTTTCTTGTATCGATGAAAGGGAGTTATTTTTTCCAGGACAGGATGAGGAAAATAATGACGCGTCAACCGAAAATAGTTCATAAGTCAATGCTATGTATTATGTCGTGCTTAGCTTCCTGCATCAAGTCTGCAGAGTGAATTTTAGCTATATGTTCGATTTCGCAAACACATTTCCTGAAACAGTATAAGTCAGGTGTGCAGCGAGTGGTCACAGAACATAAGCCGATGCGATACAAAAATTCTGCAGCATAGAGTGCGGCGGACGGCAGTCTCACGGCCAGTAAGGTACGAATGCCTCGAAAAGAGATGTAGTGCATCGCTTCGCTTAACTTTAAGGGTTTGACGCGATAGCGGCCTCAGGTCAATTAGTATGCAGTCGTAAGATATACCACTTTACGTGAAAGGCCACACGTCGTACATATAAATACACAAATATTACCAAACCGCTCAAGCGCGCCTTCCATAGTCTGTTCGATAGCATGTCTGACTTACAAACCAGAGTTGTGCTGAAATTCCACCTACGCTGAAGTTTTTCGTTAAGCAAAATTACTTGCTTTATGAAGTTAGATAATTTGAGACATGCTGCAGCCTTTAATCACTTCAATTTCGAGCGTGACGCTTCGTTTACCGGGACTGTTCTAGAGTGCCGTGCGGAGTCATGTAGCTGTAGCATCACCATTTCATTGGCTAGTCATGGCAGCCATGGGTTGAAGCGAAAGCTTCAATACGCCATGTATCAGCCAAGGCCAACCTGGCAGACCGCTTGACCTTAAACGACCAGTGCGACTATAGCTTAACCATGATACCACCTATAGTGTACCGCTACTTAGCCTTTGACCTTTATGATGACCCTTGTCCACGTATCAATCAAGGTCAACCTGGCAGGCGACTTGACCTTCAACGAGCAGAGCGATTATGTTCACCTTTGACCACGCATCAGCCAAGGTTAACTTGGCAGGCCCCTTGACCTTCAACGAACCAGAGCTCAAAGTGTGGCTATATAGCTTAAACCATGGTGCCACCTTTGGTGTACTACCGCGTGCCCTGTGATCTTGACCATTGGCGTTTGTCGACAGATAAATCATGCCGTGTTCCTTCTTGTAGTTGAGGACTTCCTCGACTACATATTCTCGGCAATTAACATACTGCAAAACCATGCCTGCCCATGTCTAAGCCTAAGCTGAACCGAAACAAGACCAAGTAAAACTACGGTTTCGCTTCGCATAACTAGGTTTAGCAGGCTTAAACTGCAGCTATTTTTACATTCATGGAATACTGCGCCGACGCTGACAAAGACGAAACAGTCTAATATGCGACTCGAGACCCTTATGCCGACGTGTAATATCCGGAGCAGAGGTTTGACTGGAACTCACGTAACACTCCCCCCCCCCCCCCCCCCTTCCCCGATCCCTCCAAAAAAAAAAAGAAAAAAAAAAAGAATAACAGTCGGGTTTTGGAGCAGGTAAACTTGTTAGGACGTGCGAAAGGTTTTGCGCGCAGATGAAGGCTGGGAAAGAGTCCGAAGCGCGATGCACAACGCGAAATTTTGTCGCAGTCTGCACACCGGATGCGCGGCTGCGGCGATAGCTATCGTGTTCTATATCCACACAATTTCTGAGAGCGCGAGAGCGATTCCACTCCGCTGCGACGGTAAGTTTTCATCTGAGCTCGGCATAAGCAAGCAACAACATTCTTTGTTGGGTTTGACCACATAAATAATATTTTCGCACAAAAAACCAGGATTTAACCAGATTAGTCCGATGATACCGCAGGGCATTTCAGTTTGGATTAAACACGCCAGAACACATGTATTGTGACGTCTTCGTTTGGCGAGCCAATCGTAGTAAGGCGCGAAAGATTCAAGATAGCTTTATGGCTCTGGCGTCATCACGGGCGCGTTGCACTAAAAAGACTACGTGGAGCTCAAATATACAGTGTACTATCTTTCGGCTCTATGCGTAGCTTACGGAATTAATCTTCAACGGTTCGCAGATGATGCTTCTTTGTGCCACTCGACGATGACCAAGAAAAAGAGCCATGTGGGTCACTTTGAAATCGTTTGACCGCTCAACTACTAAAAGAAGAACAATTTCAAAGACGTGATAGAAACAATGCCTTTGAACTCAATTAATTTCTGCTGTTTTCTTTCCCGTTCCTCCCTTTTAGACCGAAGGCATCGCGACTTCTGTTTTCGAATGATGAGGGTCAAAGACAGACGCTTGCGGCCGTCTCAAGAAAATTTCTTTTACTCTAGGTCTTTAGTCTGGATTACTTGGGTGTGTTTCCTGATAGAACTTCAAACATCAAACGCGTCTGGAGTTTCCATCAGCTGTGTTTACGTACCTGCAAATCACGACAGCAGCCCCCCCCCCCCCCCTCTCTCTCTCTCTCTCTCTGTCTCTCTCTCTCTCTCTCTCTCTATATATATATATATATATAGACGCGTTTGATGTTTGAAGTTCTATCAGGAAACACACCCAAGTAATCCAGACTAAAGACCTAGAGTAAAAGAAATTTTCTTGAGACGGCCGCAAGCGTCTGTCTTTGACCCTCATCATTCGAAAACAGAAGTCGCGATGCCTTCGGTCTAAAAGGGAGGAACGGGAAAGAAAACAGCAGAAATTAATTGAGTTCAAAGGCGTTGTTTCTATCACGTCTTTGAAATTGTTCTTCTTTTATATATATATATATATATATATATATATATATATATATATATATATATATATATATATATATATATATATATATATATATATATATATATATATATATATATATATATATGCGAAAACGCCTTGCATAAAATCTGTTAAGACACTCTGGACTACAATAGTATGAAATAAACAGCAAGAAACGCTGGGAACGCAAAAGCGAGTGCTGCCACTTATCCAACCAAAGAAGGAATCATAGAGGCTTTGCATCGTGGCATTTTCCAACACCAGGCCTGTTGAAGTTTAAGTTAAAGTTGAAAGTTTATTTTATTTTCGAATAAAAAAAAAACATACAAGAATATACAGCGAGAGGTCCCATGGTACAAGACCGGAGACGGGACCTCCCATGGTAATAGATTTCTAGAGGCAACATAAAGAATAATATTATTGTAAAAAAATTTATGAAATAACACTGAAAATAAATAACGAAACACATAGTAAAGACTCAATTGCCGACAGATTTAGATACAAAAACAGAATACAGAAAAAGGTACAAAAAGCTTAGAATTCTGCGACACAAAATATAAATAAAGAAATCACAAATTGTAAAGAAATTTTTTTTTTTTAATTTCAACTTGAACAAAGAAAGTGTATTAGTTTGCTTAATGTCGAAATTCAAAGAATTCCTGTTGGAGCACATGTGTTGGTATTTCGTTACTTGTAAGGCAAGAGTCTCCCTTCGCTTCTGAATTTTTTCCCAGCCACCCTTTTCCTATTGCTATTTAGTCTTACAAAGTGGAAAGAAACCTTCACGTTCCAGGCCCTCGTAGATTCGATTCCAGCGGAACGAGCAGTCGTATGCGGCTATTCGCGTGTGCGTGTAAGTACGTATGCGCGGTCAAAGCCAGAAGCCCGAAATAATGCAGCTTCTGTTCGTAGAAAGGGGCGCGCTCTGGCTCCTTCAGCAGTGCGCTGTGCGCCTCACGATCTTAGTGGAAGAAAACACCACGATAGAGGGACGTCGAAGGAGTGGTACGACAACAACGATAAACTTAAAGGCAACTACAAAGAAACTGTTCCAAGAGCATGTACACACCAGGACAGGGAGTGACACCGGGGGTTGCACGGTGGAGGCGCCTTCGCAGGCGTCGCCCCGGCCGCCACAGGCCGCGCCACGGACCCCTTCCAGAGCAGCCGTCGCAAATCGGAAATCTCTGGTCGTAACCGGAGTAGGACTGGAACCCCGGTGCCAGCCGCGCCGACGTCTACGGGGAATTGAGATTGATTCGTTCCCTATTGGGAAGCTCCGGGGGACTGGTACCGAACTGCACGAACGAGGGGAAAAGAGAACAAGAAAGGAACGAAGGAGGAATTGGCCCTGCGAGCACTGCCACGGTGCTGGCGCTCGCACACTGTCTTATGTGCGTGTGCGGTGGAGGTAGCGTCCTGGGACGGTTACAGTTCGCCGCCTCGTATCGGAAACGCGACGCGGACACGGCGGCGTGCGCTCGCTCATCTCAGACCGTGCTGTTCTTTCACGCTTCCAGAATTCGTTTCTCACTGCTTTTCTTTTCATTATTCTTCTTCTCGACTTCTGTACGCTGATGGGGTTGGCGCTGTTGTATACGCCGTTTGTTGCGTCGTTCCTGGTCGGCAGTCAAAACGATTGGCTTGGTGTCGCAACAGGTGTCCTTTTCTTTGAGGTAATCCATTTATTTCCACTTTCTGGTTCTAGCAGGGGAAAAAAAAACAAGACGATTACTTTGTTTATTACAGGAAAACGTTTATATTGGTCTATAACATATTGCTGCATTTAGGTGACGCTGAAGCTGTGCAGCTGCAAACCTGTGCACAACGGCTATTTTGACTGCAAAATAAAACAAAAATTTGTAGGGCATATTTAACTCTGCCTTTTGAGAGCATTACGCGACAGAATTATTGGCTCCCATTTGCCGGTTGCTCATGAAGATCCTGGTTCTTATACATGCACATTGTTACTAGCCTGTATACTATACTTACTTATTTTGTCCCTGTATTACGCCACACACGCACGCACGCACACACACACACGCACGCACGCACACACACACGCACACACACACGCACACACACACACACACACACACACACACACACACACACACACACACACACACACACACACACACACACACACACACACACACACACACACACACACACACACACACACACACACACACACACACACACACACACACACACACACACACACACACACACACACACACACACACACACACACACACACACACACACACACACACACACACACACACACACACACACACACACACACACACACACACACACACACACACACACACACACACACACACACACACACACACACACACACACACACACACACGTACAGTTCTTAGCCTACAATCTTCAGCCACCACATAATGTGGGAGACCACCCGACATGAACATAAAGGCTCGATTTAATCGAGCCGTATGAACTTGACTCCGTGGATCAAGGACAGGATGTCTGGCTCCGGATTCAGGAGTCCTAGGTTCGATTATCATCGCACCCTCATAACAGGAGCAACCAAGTGGGTAGCTGTTATGAAAATTGGTCTTGGTTTGTGGTCTCATGACGTCACATTATCCACGGACCAATCAGTGCCCCCCTCCTCCCCCATCACCTAGCGATTAGCGAAGCCGACAATTACAAAGAACAATAAATTGCTTGAATAAAATATCTATAGTGACTCAGAATAATGATTCTGGAGTGCATGTACAAATAAACAACTACCAGCTGTCTAAACAAGGCGGAATTATTGTAATAAAAATTAGGAGGACACTTAAGCTCCACCGTTAAGTGTATAATGCGATAACGCGTCACACACACGGGCGATGTTCTTATGTTTTTCTTTTTTTGTTTTAATTTTCAAATTAATTTATTACGTTTTTAAAATATTTTTGTACACCGACACTGCATCAGCAAACATTGGCTTTTGATTCTGGGCAGTTTTCCATCTGTGAACGCATTTTCATATTTAATTATTTTAATTATTTACTTGCTAAATACACACTCTAGATTTTCTAATTAGGACAATCAAGCATTGCTGTTTATTCTGGGCATTCCGACGCCTTTGAACTCCTCTTTTACCTTTTTAGAGCGCAGCTCTTTGGCGTCCGTTCCTGGGTTTCGCGTCGGCGTCGGCCTCGTAACCAGCTCCGCCCCCCTTTCATCCCCCCAGCGCTAGCAGCGACCGACTGATACCGCTGGATGCCGCTGACGCCGCTAGAGAGTCAAGATAACGTGACTGCATAGAACACCGTCGCCGCCATGCAGAAAGAGGAGGGGAGGGTCCCCCCCCCCCCCCCCCCCCCCTGTTCCTGTGTGGCGGATAGGGTGCTCTTCAGTTGCCGACGCGCCGGTTATTTCACGTAGGCCCCGGCACGTCGACGAATACGTGACCACCTTCCCACGGCTAGACCTAGTTCTTGGCGCTGCGGAAGCGAGGGTATCATATTGCTTGCGTCGGCATCGGCGGCGTTGTCCCTGAAACCATTTCCGCAGCTGGGGTTGACTCACTATCGGCGTAAGCAGCATCAGTCAGTCGCTGCTATCTCTTCTCTCCTCCCTTTATCGCGTTGTCCGCTTGCTGCGCACGCTTCTGCCCCCATCGTTTGCCGCTGGGTGTACACGCCGCCCTCTCCCCCCTCTTCCTGCGAGTCTCCGGTTGTCAAAGCGCCGGCTCGAACTTAATTCCTTTCTTCGCTCCTCCTCCAATGCAACCCCTGTGCGGTGGCAATCAGAGAGCCAGATCGGTGGCGGCGGATCTGTATATGTGCACCACCCGAGCCGAAATTGCTGCTGCCGTTTGCCACTGCGAAATTATCTGCCAGTTCTTTCTGAGCCATGAACGAGACGATCGGTGGAAGTCCTCCGTCTGCTGCTGCTGCTGCTGCTGCTGCTGCTGCTGCTGCTGCTGCTGCTGCTGCTGCTGCTGCTGCTGCTGCTGCTGCTGCTGCTACTAACGAGCTGCCAGAGCAGAGACCCAGCGCCGTCGCCGCCAGAATCCAGAGCAGCAAGCGAGGCTGAAGCAGAAGCTCATCGCCGCCGTCGAGAAGACCCTGCCGTTCGCACCGCCGAAGCGGAGGCTCATCGCCACCGTCGACAGCTACCAGGTGTAAGCGAGGTTGAAGCAGAAGCTCATCGCCGCCGCCGAGAAGGGAGTCTTTGTTAAAGGAATACGTGTGAAAAAAAAAAAAAATTTGTGATAGCGCATACATGTGTTGCTCGATTTCTTTGCCTCAATCTATCGAAAAGGTGAAACAGCTTATTTGCTGCGCTCAATTTTCGCATTAGGAAGTAACGTAATCGTCGGTAATTTTTTGTTTTTAAATTAGTTCTTTAATTCATCAATCAATTTATTACTCAAAAAGAATTTCATTAACTCGTCATCGTCTATCCCACACCAGCTCAAACCAGTTAATCATCAGTCACTAGAAGCACAAATTGCTGTTGTTCTTTTTTTGTTCTTACTGAGCCCGCGCTTATTTCCGACAGACTGGGCCGACTATTACGCGGGCGCTTTTCGGAAGAGCGAGTAGCACAAGATTTTGTTAAAAAAATAGCAGTGCAAATGCGTGACCTGACCCCTTTATTATTACGTTAAGTGTGTGTCTGTGTGCGTGTGTGTGTGCGTGTGTGCGTGTGTGTGCGTGTGCGTGTGCGTGTGTGTGTGTGCATGTGCGTGCGCGTGTGCGTGTGCGTGTGTGTGTGTGTGTGTGTGCGTGCGTGTGTGTGTGTGTGTGTGTGTGTGTGTGTGTGTGTGTGTGTGTGTGTGTGTGTGTGTGTGTGTGTGTGTGTGTGTGTGTGTGTGTGTGTGTGTGTGTGTGTGTGTGTGTGTGTGTGTGTGTGTGTGTGTGTGTGTGTGTGTGTGTGTGTGTGTGTGTGTGTGACCTTTCCCAAACGTCGCTGTTGCCCATCGGAGCTCACCACTCAAGCGCTTGGTATCATTGACCTAATATCATGCTCTTTATACATTACCGTAATCCCAATCATACGTAAAATGGGCAAACTAATCTCTTGTGGCCCTCTTGAAGAGCATCTGTGCTTTCTGTTCAGGGATTTTATTGGCAAAACCGCCCGACTCGCGTAACGCGGGAGTTTGACGCAGCTTACAAGTCTTCTGCGCAATGAACTAATTGATGCCTGTAGTTGATTCGCTTATCTTTTAAAATCCAGTTACCCATAGCACGGCATTTATGCTATTAATTATTATGCATAATATTTGGTATTTGCTGCCGATTTGCACGCAGACTGCGTGTGCCGGGCCAGGTAGCCGGGGAAACACTTCAGCTTTATGACAGGATTAGTGGCTTCGGTCAAGCCTGACGCCGTGCAATTCCGTCTGACAAGGGCGGTATGGCGGCAATAACTGCCTACTATTAATACCACAAGGAAACGCTATCACTTAAACAAACACACAAACAAGTAAGATAAATAAAATAAAAACCTGCATATTGCTGAAGTTGTGTGCGTAAGGCTTAGTCGTGCACTTTCACGGCTCATTCGGGGCGACGTACAATTTACTTTTCGCTGTGTTCTCAAACCAGAATTAGGCACTTCCATAGCTCCTTCGTAAGTGTTATTTACTTCTTAAAAAAAAAACAAAAAAACTCTGAGACGCCGCAGAGGTGCAGAGAGGAATAAAAACAAAATATTTGTTTCTGCAGCCTGTGCTTTTTTCGCACAGGCTCCGTCGTCGCTATTACGGCGTCGTCGCCATTTGCCTGAAACACTTTGCAGATGACAATACGATCATTTCCAGCGCCGCCGGCGCAGTGTCTACATCATGGCCTTGCCAGCACCCGGTGCGTCAATGTCGTTGTGAGGCTGCTCCATTTGTGTTTGCGTTTTATTGCAATGCACCAATAATTCCACTACCACTGCTACTCAAGCATGCCTCCTAATTTTAGCACTTCCCACAGTTGACGGTCTCTTGGAAAAAACGACAACTGCTTATTGTTGGCTCGAGCCCTGAGGCAAAGCTGATATTGTATGGTCTTCGTCGTCGTCGTCATCATTCCGGCATCTGGGGTTGGGTTACTCAACATTACGGCAGATGAACTACGAACTGCACTGATATCGCCGTTACTGTTTATCGAGGTATGAGACTATGGGTTGTAGACATAAGAAACAGCTTCCGCTTGGGAACTAAGGCTCTACGCGATTACCTTGTTCAGATGAAATGATTATTTAGTGTAATGAAAACTTCCTTGCCAGCTCATTGATTGGTTGATTGATTATTCGATCAAACGATCGAGCAATCGTCCGATCAATCTATCGATCAGCCAGCAAGTAACTACTGCGGGCATTCGCATAGCGTAATTGGCAGTAAAAGCATTTTTCTGTGTTTGTACTCATTATTTCGTCGGGTCACATTTGAGCGCTGCATGAATTCAGCAGTGCTGTCCTGCAATTCTGAAGAAAATGTTCGAGAGTGCCAATACAGCCACGATGAAGAAATCAAATAATAAACGCGAGTTGTTTTTTACAACAGGAAAGTGAGCAAAGGACGTAAATTCCTTCACAGTATGTATACAGAAAGAAAAGAGAGAAAAAGTTAGTGATGAAGAGCGGTCAGCTAGCAGCTTAACACTGAAACAGGCGCCAGCGGCGAACGGCTTGTTAAAGTTTTCCGGATCACTCCACAACCGTGGGAGACAGCGGGAAAAACAAAATACATAAGAAAATATAAGAGGCGACAGGCTGCCTGGTACCATCGTTGCAATTTTCGTTTTTCTCCTTTTCTTTTTTTTTTTTTTTTTCACGCAGCGGCGCTGCGTCCATCCATTTCGCTCCAACGAGCCGCAGCTTGCTGTAAATCCCGTCCAGCCAGCCGGAGCGGACTGACGCAGCGCGCGCGAATGTCAATCCGCGAAAACAAAATGAAACTGGACGCGCTCCCGGCAGCGCCTCCTCGGACTAGTTTTGGACTAGGGCCTGAGTGGCTACGCAATGCGACTTATGAATTCGAGCGCGCCGGTGAAATGATTCCTGCTGGCTTTGAGCGACCGGTACTTGGAGGGGTCGTTTGCCACACCAAGTCGCTTTTCAAATTGTGTCTCCGCGGGTGAACTTGGAGTTGGGTTCGTCAGAAAGGGTCAGTCGAGCGCTTCCTCTTATGATAAAAGTGTCGAATGCTCTTGCGTGCATGAAGGACTACGGCTTGCTGTGGCTATTTGGGGATCACGAGAAAGGAAGAAGAAAAACATGTATATGGCGGTAATATTCGCTAGGGGCAATAGTTGGTTTTACGGTGCGGCCTGAGCGGTGGCTCGGAAAAAAAAAATGCTCCTTTTTGCCCCGAGGGTATGCCCTCCTTATTTTCGCCGATTACGGATACGTCGTTGCGTTTTCTCTTGGCCTCTTCTTATGGCATGTATCGGTGTTCGATGCTCTGACGTTGTACAGGTGTTCTTTTTTTTTTTTGGGGGGGGGGGGAGGGGAGGGATACCTCGAAAGGTGTTGAACGCTTGCACAACGCCGCCAAGAGTATGCGCAGAACACCGTGAAAAAAACAAAAACAAGAAAAAACACATGTGGGATTGAGGAAGTTAAATGTCGAAAAGAACAAGAGGATTTCGCCTCGCTCAAACGGTATGATGGCTGGTTCAAAACATTGAGACCTGCCTGAGTGTCTTATATTGCTGTGTCGGTTTTAGAGAGAAAAATACGCATCAAATGCTACCGTGCCCGTAAACAAGCTTATAGCGGTTGCTTTATTTTATCTTCATTGCTCCAACCTCTGCGAACAGGCCCTTTGGGTCTAAAACTTCGGCATCATTCACGCTTTTTATTTTATTTACATGAACAATAAAGGAGAAGTAGGCTCCACATAGCCGCTTCGGCTATTCCTTTTCACCAAATTTTGAAGAAACACCTGGTCGGACGATATTCAGATTTACATAACATACAAACTAATAGATAACATTATACAAACACAAAGCACAGCATATAAAAAGGTACAAGCGTCAAGAGAAGTAACACTAATGAGCGATATAAACTTTTTAAATGTGTGTAGATGTGCGTAAATGTGTAATTCACAGAATAGTGCATAATATAACATACATAACAGATATGAATAAACGAGCAACAAAGCTATTGAAACCCCCGCTAACAATAAAATAAAAAGTCATAATAATGTTAAGGCGCAAACACAGAATAAGCAAATAACAATGACATTAATAGATTCACTCACAAAAAGGGAGGAGCTCTAACATTCCCTGGGCCACATGTACTAAACGCGTATAACAGCTTTTGCAGACTCAAAGGCCTGTTGTCAAGAGTGTTCAAGTCTCTCTTCAATTGTGACTGGAAGTTATTAGGAACACTGCAATCCAATAAAAGATGAGCCACGTCTTCAATTTCATGGCCATACACACCCCATGAACTGTCTGGGCGGCCAATTCCATGAAGGAAATGCTTCGTGTAAGCCGTTCCCAAACGCAAGCGGTGAAGGAGCGTTTCTAAACTTCTGATACAAATAGGCAAATTGAACCGTAACAAAGGATCGATGAAATGTAGATCTGAATTTTGTAGCGAAAGCTACACTGCGATAGGTTTTCAAGACCGCGGGTGAACGATGCTACGCCGTGAAGAGGGGTAGGTGCGAGAAGAAGAAGACAGAAGAAGAACAAGTAGACGAAGAAGAAGGCAAGAACAAGAAGACGAAGAAAAAGATCACGGAGAAGATGAAAAAGGCGAAGAAGAAGACGAAGAGGAAGAAGAACGCTCAGTCACCCGCAGCTAATGCTTCCGCTCCACATTCAGTTCAGTAGCGTTGAACCATTCTAATTTGTTATGGTTCGGTTGAAACTACATCTTTTCCTTCATTTCATTACGCATGGACTTAAAAACGAAACATCACAAGTGAGGGCATTAGAGTGCACTTGCCGAGCCGCCGCATGCACCCCTGTGTTTCCAGCAATAAGACAATGTTTGGGTGTTCATTTAGGAAGTTGGTTGGTTGGTTGGTTGGTTCATAGGAAGGGAAAGGCGCAGTATCTGTCACACTTGCTCTGTGGACACCTGAACCGCGCCGTAAGGGAAGGGATGAGGGTGGGAGTGAAAGTGGATAGAGAGAAAGGGGGCCGTAGTGGAGGGCTACGGAGTAATTTCGACCACCTGGGGATCTTTAACGTGCGCTGACATCGCACAGCACACGGACGCCACTGCTTCTTTTTGGTAGCCCTAGAAAATTCTTTAGGAACTTCGTAATCCCCGACTACTGTGCCGGAGTTCCCGGGATTGAATCCCGGCCTCGGCGGCTGCGTTTCGATGGAGGCGAAACGAAGTGGCGTCCGTGTGCTGTGCGATGTCAGCGCACGTTAAAGATCCCCAGGTGGTCGAAATTATTCCGTAGCCTCCACTACGGCTCCCCTGTCTCTCTATCCACTTTCACCCCCACCTTCATCCCTTCCCTTACGGCGCGGTTCAGGTGTCCACAGAACAAGTGTGACAGATACTGCGCCTTTCCCTTCCTATGAACCAATCAACCAATCAACCAATCAACCAATCAACTTCGTAATCCAGTCTAGCGTTCCATAGTATGTATTACTCTGATTGATTTATATGAAAGGAAAGGCGCGGTAACTGTCTCACTTGTTTTCTGTGGACACCTCAACCGCGCCGTAAGGGAAGTGAGGAAGGTGGGAGTGGAAGTGGAGAGAAAGAGGAGCAGTAGTGGAGAGCTACGGAGTAATTTCGACCACTTGGTGATCTTTAACGTGCGCTGACATCGCACAGCACACGGACGCCTCTTCATTTCGCCTCCGTCAAGAGATTTCCGTCAGACTGCTAAAGATTACCCACATATGCGGGTCGTGCACTAATGAGATGAACTGGAAAGCTAAATAAATAGCGTAAATCTCAGCAGTCGTTGATTCTGTCATGTGTGCTAGTTTACATGATCGTCGCTCATTCAGGCGTAGAATCATAAATGCAGACGTTGATGAATTTTGAAGACTGGAACTGCCTGCATACACATGAATATAACCGGGCTTATTCCTTCCATTTATATTAATACTTTCTATATTGGATCAAGCAGTTAATTGCCGTGCAAAGTTAATCGCGAGTCCTTTAACTTGTAACATATTTCAAAAGTATCGTCGTTACTTTATTAGAGCCTCGCTCCTGTTTCGCAACGTAGCTACAAGCGGGATCCGTGGGCGGAGCGAAGCGCGGCTTAAAGCGCAGCCTTCAAATAAAAGGCGAGCAAGCAAACGGCCCTGAATTCTGCAGGCCATTATATAGAGCAGGCCTTCGCTTCACTCCCTCTGACAGGACCGTAACCATGCATATAAAAACCGGCAAACGATGTCCGCGCCGGGCTACAGTGCGCAAGTATTTAGCAGGCTCCCGTTACGTAAAGAGCAGCTTCAACAAGATGAAAGGTGGAGTGCAATATGAAAAAAAAAAAAAAAAGAACTCGCAAGAGCGTAGGTGAAAAGTGGAACAGGCAGAGGAAGAAAAGGCGCGCGATGGACTTAGAGAGCAGGAGAAAAGCGAGACGAGGGAGAGGGCTTCGGGTTGCGGCAGGGCAAGGATTGGAAGGCGAAGGGTTCGGACACGCCACGCTCGCGTCACGCCGGGGCCTCGACTTGGAGGAGGGGGCAAAGTAGCGGCATTCCGAGCACCTGCTCTTGATGCTGATCTGACGGCGTCCGCCCTTCTGTTCGCTCCGGCAACGCATTTGCGGGCGAGTCCGATCGGCGCGCCATTGCGCCGAAAGGGGGCCGCACACGCCCAAGGGAAAGCTGCAAACAACAACAACCGCGGAGATGACGAAACGGACCGAATAAGAGGGGGGCAAGAAGAAAAACAAAGGGTAAAAAAGGTTAATAATAGTAGAGTGAAGCAACAAGGGCCAAGCTCGCTCCACCGCCTGCTGCCCCCCACGCCGTACGAAACACAGCGTTGGCTGCGAGTGACGGTAATCTCCTGATCCGCGTTTCTTCGAAGGCCAGCCTTCGGCCGCTTTGTCGGAAGCGGCTGTTTGGCGCGCTCAAAGCTTTGGATACCACGCCGCCGCTGCCGCAACCATGACTGCTTGTTTCGCACTTGCTGCGGCTCGTGCTGTTGCTGCTGCCGATGTCGGAACGGCGGCGTTCTTTGGCTGTAGGGCGTTCTTGTGTACGCCTGTGTCCTTCGTAAGCCTCTCTGTCGGTCGAGAAGCCAGCGCAGCGGTAAAGCAGCTGGCCTGTTTCGTCTCAGAAACGCCTTCAGTTCCCTGCAGCACCACTTGGTCAAGTAGTTTCAGCCTGGTTCAGTGTTTTCAATATAAATCGCTTTTCGCAGAAAAGACGACAACTTTAAGAGTACAGTCCGATTATCGAAATAAATGATGTCGAGTTACAATAAATGTTGCTTTCGCGTGAGGTTTACCGGTTTGATTAGAAAGGAGGTTTCGGACACTTTGGTATTGAGACCTCAAGATAATACTTTACCTGCTGGAAGAACCGTGTGATGTTTGGACACGATGTCTTTCCCAGAGACTGCAGGAATTTATAATGCTCAATAGAGTACGGTTCGCTTCTGTGCCCTCAATGATGTAGAGACAGATCTTTCAGGACATCAACCGTCGTTCATTTCAACATAGTATAACCGATGGTCGCACATTGCTCGAACGGACTGTAGTGCTTGGTCTCATTTTCTTCCTCTTATGAAACAAAAATTAGCACGCTGAACTGGAGATGATAAACCAACTAGCCCCTGTAGCTGCGAATTATTAACCAATGGCCCTTTCTACTGGTCAAATTCTGGTCAAATGTCCACTGTATGGTAGGTACCCATAACGGAATGTTACCCGATTGCCACTACTCGCGACGAATGACCGTTATTAGACCGTCAAACGACTCCTTGCTGTTCAAGGTAACGGAGTCTATTGCAAGAGAAGTCTCCATAGCATGGCGTAGCAAGAGGTTAGGCTCACATATAGGGTAAGTAGAGTTGCGGAGATAGGAGGGGGTCGCACTTCAGGTAAGACACGGTTATATCTGGGTCTAGTGTGAGCATACTATGGCTGCTTGGCTCTTCAACACTTGCCTGGAGGGCAGGCCGCACATTCTCCTTGCGGTCCATGAGCGCCCACTTCTTGAGCATACGTTTCGCCGTAGGACCTTTATCATGATGAGTCGTGCAGTGACAACACTTGCGCCTTGTAGTGTTTTGGCGTTTTGAACGATTGTTTAGAACGTATGTAGGCGTGTGCAGGCGCAGTGTGTGCCCGTCTGCAGGGACCGAGCTAGCTCGTATATATTTACAAAGTGAATAGAGGAAGAGGCTTTCCAAATGCAACTCTTGTCGTGCGAGCGCGCACAAATAGAAACGGCGCTAGCGGAACCCTGGTTGGAAGGAACGCCCTGGAAACTAAAGACCTAGTCAAAGAAGCCCCGGCAGCAATGGCAGCACATGCAGCACCGGTGAAGGACGGCAAAGCGACATATACAGGGGGACGCAAGTAGGGGAGAACCTGTTGCTCGCGTGCCCGACCCGGCCAGAACCGATCTCAAATTCCAGAGCCCGAAGCAAGCTTCGGCACGGCGCACCGAAGGGGCTGCCGCTGAGCCTTTGTTCCTTGCTCGGGCGTCGTCGTCTTCTCCGTACCGTATCGCGCCCTAAAGAGAAGAAAGGAGAGGGAAGAGGGAATCTCCCTTTCCCGTCCGCTGCACCCGATGCACGTCGGGATCCTTTTCTCCCTAACAGTCGGTGCCGCTGAAAGAACGGGACCGAGCACATGCTCCACTTCTATGGCTCAGAGTCTTTTTCCTGGCGCTCCAACGTATATAAGACACGTGTTTTTCTCGCGTTTCAACTGACCCCCCCCCCCCTCCCCCCCCCTCCCTTCTTTTCTACCAACCTTACTGCATTCTTCACCTCGTTTCCCATTTTCTTTCCCGTTCTCTCAAGCAGAATGCCACTGGCCCGGCGAATACCGGCACGTCTTGTCAAATCCCGCGTTTCGGAGCGCGCTCTTCCTGTCGGGTTTCGTTTGCTGTTTGCCGATAGGGGCACGCTCAGTAGTGCCAGCGCGGCCGCTCCGAAGACCTGTTATTTTCTTCCTTTTCGCTCTCCGTTTAAATCTTTCGCGCGCCAGGCATTCAATGCATGCCCGTTCCCTCTGGCCGTCGCTGCTTAGCGCTCTAGCACGCGCTCAAAGGTGACCATAGAACGCGTGCGACAAGTCGGCAGCGCACCCAACTCTCAACACGCTTTGAAGCCAGCAGCAGCCAGCGGCACTCAGCAGCAGCAGCCAGCGGCACTCAGCAGCAAAAAGAGCGAGCGCATTCCGCCTTGCTTTTTTTTTTATTATTCTTTTCTTCTCTCCTCGTTTCCGCTGTTGCTGCTGCTGCTGTCACTGAGCTATGCGCCACCGAGCGGGCCGCGCTTTTCATGTCGCTCGCAAAAGCCCGGCCCATTTCCGATTAATAATATTACGCCGGGCTCGCCCGTGGCTCCCAAAGTGGCTCGTTGAGAGAGTCGTTACACTAACGCCGTTTGAATGCGATTGTCACTGTTTGCGTGCTCGACTTATTCGTTGCTTGCCGATGGCGTCATGAACGGAGCGAGCAACAGCGTGGACAGCGTTTCCGCTCGCTTTGTCATTTTTTTTTCTTTTTACGCCTGTTAAATGCCTCGGACTTTATGGAATGTCTCATTTCGAGCTTTTGCTGTTGCAAGAGCTGATTGAAGGGCAATTGCGTTGGAAATGCGAGATGAGGGACTGGAGGACACAAAAAGAACTTAACCTCATTTGGCCTTTTGAAACGAATATTACTTGCATGTTCACTTGTTGATGGGTCGACGCATAGTGCATTTTGTGGTGCATTGGTTCCTTTAATCTCTGAAGCAGCTGTTGTGAAGAACGTTGCAACGTACAAAAAAAAAAAGAAATGTTTGTGCTAATTCAACGCAAAGTTTATAGCGCCTACTGTTTATCCTAATTTTTCGCACCGTTACACGTTGTTGATGAAATTATATGTGATGATGTCCCCCCCCCCCCCCCCCGCCCCCCCCACTCGCGACAAGAAATGAGATATGGTTGGGAAGAATTTGCGAGAATACTATGCTGATCATTTGTGATTTGATATGTTTTGAAGACGATGATCGGCATTGCTAAACGTTCAGTAATATTTCCATGCATGCCATTGAAGTGTTCAGCCTCTAACAAAACTTTTTGGGTCGCAGGTAATCAGAGGGGGTCCATAAATTCGTGCAGTAGTCTTGCAGGATGCATATTCGTGTTTGAATGCCGTTGTGCATCATTTGGCTCCAAGCGAGGCATACTTCCCTACTGCACCCACGGAGCGTACGCATCGGCTCACGTGTGCGCGGGTGAGTATGCGTTTGAATGTGCATATGCTTAAATAGTCTAATTCCAAATATTTCGACGTTTTCTCGCAATGCGTAGTAGATACCAATCGAATGGGCTTGGCTCCAACTGTACTAAAGGCTGTTATATTCAAGAATCCCAACACCGTATTGAGTTAATCAGAGATTCGCAAATGCCCTCCTTTCCTTCTTTTCATCCCGTCAGCTCGCCCAGCACAATTTATTAGGTAATATTTTTAATATAATATTAATCTTCGTGAATCTCTCGCCACTTACCCTTCTTTGCAAAAGCCGCGTTAAAAACAATATCTGCATCCAATGCATGTCTATTGCAACTTAATGGTCAATCGGACCTCGATGTGCATGAGCTGGTACGTTATAGCCTTACACATTCCCTTTCAAATAGATGAACACAAGAAGTGGGGGTGAACTAAAACGCAGGAGAGCTGTCCGAAAATTCTTGGAAAGCGCTTTGAGGAAATGCGGAAAGTATTGCTTCCCCGTACTCGTCCGTTTTACCCACCCTTGCGCGCAGTCATACCACCGCAAACAAGCGATTTTCGGTCCGGTCGTCGCACTCGAGAGTCATTCCGGCGTGAAGGAAAAATAAAGAACACGCAGAAAGAAATAAACCTTCGAGGAACGCGACAGTGCGAAACAGCAGGGGACGACACATCGTTCGCGCACAAACAGAAAGAATGACAGAAAGAAAAAAGGTAGATTGAGGGCACGGAAAGAAGAGGAATGCTATGGGCGGAGAAAACACGGGGTTCGATTGAGAAATATCGGCGGAAAGGTCGAGCTCATTTCACTTTGGACGGACCTATCTCCCAGGCCTCCCACCTGCTGAGCTCAATCTCTCCTCTGCTTCCTCTCTCACCCAGCTTTGTATTACAATGTTTCGGGGTCGCAGTCAAGCGCCACCGCGCTGTTCCAATATGAGTGCGCAATAACGTCGATGGGGCAACAAGGCGGCAAGGCTACGGAAGGAGAAAAAAGAAAGAGACGAAGAGAGGTGCTCCGAGATAGTCGCCCAACTTTTACCGGTTTTTGTCATTTCTTTCTTCCCATGCGCCGTCCAGAGCCTCGACTCGGCGCCGGTATTCTCGGGAGTCGCGGAGTTATGAGTTTACTGCGATGAAACTGCTCCGCTGTGCGCTGTGTCGCAGTGACACGGGTGCTGCCTTCGACGTTTGACGCGATCCGTTTCGATGCCGTTCTCTCCCCTGCTGTAGAATTGAGGACATGCGATATTTTCAGCGGAGAGCAGGGAGCGCAGCGGCGGCTTAGAGGCAGAACATCTGTCTTGTGTGCAAGAGGACTGTGACTTGAATCCCGGTGCCGCGAAGTTTTCTACTGGATTAAAAAAAAATGCGCGTCTTGATGGATTGACATAAACAGGCTTGGAGCGTGACCTGATGCCAGTTAATACCTCCTGAAACGCACTCCCTTACCGGAACAGGATTGGGCCACAATGCTGCAATAATTGACCGCAATACCCTATTTATACTCCTGTAAACTCTCTGCACCCCCCCTCCCCCCTTTTAGCGGTCGCGGAGCAACCGAGTAAGGCGGCGGTCAGACCTGTGACCCAATAGAGGGTACTAAGAATCTCTGGCTCCGGACAGGCCACCATTAGAAACTCATCTTGGCAACGTTTAACACTGGAGTTCTTGCTAGTGAGGCTAGTTTCGCTGTGCTGTTCGAAGAAGTAGCGGGCATAGAATGGGATATCATAGGGCTGAGTACTCCGCCGGGGCGACGCAGTGGTTTCGGCGCTCGACTACTGTTCCCAAGGATGCGGGATCGAATCCCGGCCTCGGCAGCAGCTTTTCCGTGGAGGCGAAAAGCAAGGCGCCCGTGTGCTGTGCGATGTCAGTGCACGTTAAAGAACCCCAGGTGGTCGAAATTTCTGGAGTCCTCCACTACGGCGTCTCTCATAGCCTGAGTCGCTTTGGGACGTTAAACCCCACATTCCATAAACCAACCAATTCATAGGGCTCAGTGAGGTCATTAGAAGAAGCGAGGCATATACTATATATACTAAAGGGCGGGCGTATATTTTGCTATTAAGGTTTACCAGAAAGACGAGTACTAGGAGTACAGATCCTTGTCAACAAGCATACGACATACGTGAGATCTGAGATCTGGAGAATATTTGTGAGCTGATAGCAGGTATCGGAATTGAGCTTGATAACAGTACAAACGGAAGTTTGTACAGGCCTACGCACCGACATGTAGTCATGAACTACGCAGTTGAAAACTTCCATGCAAATGTAGAATCGTGAATAAAGAAAGTAAAAACTCGGCACACTGCACTAATGTGCGACTTCAGTGCCAAGGTAAGCAAGAAGGCAGGAAAGGTATCTAGGCAGTGGGAGACTATGGCATTGGCTCTAGGAATAGTGAAGGGGGGGGGGGGGGGGGGAGGGTTATTAGTTAAATGCGCAGAATACGATAACTTAGGAATCATGAATACCTTCTTCAGAAAAAGGAAGAACCGACAATGGACATGAAAACTAACGGGCCCACTAAGACTGAAATGGTCTTCATACTGTGCTCTAACTCTGTCATTGTGCACGAGGTAGAGTTAATCAGGAATGTGTGATGCAGTGACCCCAGAATAGTAAGGTCTTCAATTATTCTAGATTTGAAGTTTCAATGAAACAGGTTGGTAATGAAGAAAATAATCAACGAGTTAGCGGTAATAGGGAAGGTAGAAAGATTCAGAACTTCGCTACAGAATAGACCTTCAACTTTAACCGAAGGATTTGACCATAGTGTAGAAGCAATAAACGATAACTTCAGGCATATCATTACCTAGTGCATGGTAGAAATGAGCGCTAGAATAGGTAAGGAGGATACCGGCAAACTATCGAAGGAGCCGAGAAAGTTTTAAGAAACGCCAAAGCATGAAAGTCTCCAACCCAACGAAGAGGACAGATCTGGAGAGGTATAAAATGTAATCAATATGTGTAAAGTTTCTAATATAAGGAATTATAATATAGAGAAAGTCGAGCATGCTCTAAAGGGCGGTGGTATACTTAAAGCGGTGAAGAGAAAATTAGAGATACATAAAAATTTTATATGTGCGCTAAGGGTAAAGGCGAGCAATCACGAATCCATATGGACAATTAGTCAAAGTAGCCGAGGAGTTCTATACGGGTGTATACAGTAGCTGAAATATCCAGGAAAAAAATGAGATTGGCAGTTGTGAAAAACAGTCACACATTGCGCCAGTGATGATGGATGAGATTAAGAAAACTTCAAAAACTATGAAAAGAGGGAGATCAGCTGGGGAAGATGAGGTAACTGCAGACTTGTTGAAGGACGGGGAGATGGCTATATCATGCTAGGAAAACTGGTCACTCTGTATACGCAATACCAATCATGGAAGAACGCTAACATTATTTTAATTTTAAGGAAGGGGACGCCAAGGACTTGAAAAATTACAGGCCAGTTATCCTGCTATCCGCTGCGGAAGAGGTATTATTATGACAAGCAGCGCAACCCTAGACTTCAATGAACCAAAGGATCAAGCACGTGTTCGGAAAGGGGTCTCTACTATTGATCATGTCCATACCATCAATCAGGTGTTCGAAAAATGCTCGGAATATAACCAACCACTATACATAGCATTCCTTGACTATGAGAAAGCATTTCACTAAGTTGAAACATACGCAGTTATGCAGGTATTGTGAAATGCAGAAGACGAAACCATTGAAAAGCGCCGCAGTTTACCTTAAGTAACAAAGCATTGGAAGGGGTATACTACGCAAATATGTTAACTCAGGACCGGTGGGAACCGTGGACCCCGGATTCAAAAGAGAAATAGCTAAGAAAATAAGATTGGGATGGAGTGCATTTGGCAAGCACTCGCAGGTTATAACTGGAGAATTACCGGTATCACACTATAGGAACGTATATATAACAGTTGCATCTTACCGATGCTCGCCTATTGCGCTGAAGCTTGGAAGCTAACGAAAGGGCTTCGACTTTAACTTCTAAAAGCGGCATACGCTATCACAGGCACCGCAATAGAATGCTCCGAATTACTTTTTGCCACACACGGTTCATGGAAATGTCCTGGCCTGACACTGTACATGGGCGACTTGCGTTTCCTGTTCTTTGAAATGCAGCTGCGCTCACCAGGATCGAACACGTGACCTCAGGCTCAACCGGTGAGCGTCGTAACCACACAGCTAACACAGTGGGGTTAATATTTAACACAAATTATTATGTGAAATAAATGCCCGCCGGTGGGTTTATCAATTTGTCAACGTTGACATGAGGTTATATATACTATACCTTGAATATCGCTAGAGTTCACTAGATGGTGTCCGAGCATTACTCCGAAATTTCTTCAGCACCTCTAAACTAAGAGCGACCGAGATCAGTGGGAATTCTGATCAATTTATTCCGTCTTGCACGGTTGTTGCTATCGCCGCCACATTTTCATCGAATTCTTATTGGCGCTATAGGCCCCCCAATAACGAGCTTACTTTCGAGGTCTCCCGGTGCTCTCCTTGCTGCTACAATTCCCCCTAAACTTCATAAAAAAAAAAAGCTTTTTTTTTAATGGGGCCACAAAGAGGAGATATCCAACGGACTAGGGAATAATATGACGTGCTCGTAAATGCGTCTAACTACGCCTCATCAGGGACTTAATAATATATCTGGTGTGTGCATTTAATTAGGCCGATATCGTCACAATGGCAAATTAGTTTATTGCTTCAATAGTTTCAATTTGCAGTCGTTAGATAACTTGTGATGAAACTTCAAACTGAGGCAATAAATATCGATTTAAAACAAAAAGTCAGTGTGCAACAAGAACAGGTTTATTCTCATTAGTGTACCGGTATTGAGCCAGTTATCTGACCTCAAATGAAAATATAATGACAATTTTAATAGCTGATATATTTCTGGGGGAGATACCTTAATACAGGGTCCGTTAGGAATCATAAATATTGGAGTTAAGTTGGGCGGAACTCCTTGCATTGTGACATGACAGGGTTAGCTTCAAGGTGCACAAAGAATGGAACGTCGTCAAATCAAATTGAATGGTCACTAGATGGTCACCTGGGCTAAAAGCTGTACATTCAGCTTGAAGAAGGCACAGGAAACCTATACGTGTATTTGCAGTGGCAAACAGAATGAAATAACAGTTTATGATCAATACAGAAGTAGAAATCAATAAAGAATTTATACAAAGCATACGTCAGGGTTACACACTACACAAATAGTTACTAGAAAATAATCAACACAAGGAGTACAACAAAAACACAGGGGTTTCGAAAATATGGATTATGGCTGAGGTGACAGATGGACAATACAGATTACATTTCCACAAAGTAAGCTCTCAATTCTCGCGGTCCACATCCGGCAGGGCCAAAGAGACTATTATGATCGCAAACAGTTGCAGATTGCTACTACCAGACGCTGTGCTTATAAAAATAGGACTAAAGGCACCACTCCACTTGGGGGTTGGAGAATGCGCGGATTTTTTTTTTAGATTTCTCCGGCATGAAAGCAGAATTTTAGTTTTTAACCACAAGGTACGAGAAACGGTGTGCTTCCATCAAACTTTAAAAAAAAAAGTTGTTAATAGCTGCGGACACGCGCCTAAAATGGACAAGGAAGCGCACGTGCCGGAATTCGTACACGTGCATTTATTTTTGGCACCACGAAAGCCCACCATAGAAAATAAAATTTACTTTTTTGTTCTCACTCATGCCGGCACGCGTGGTTGAAATGCAAAGCAGAGTTTAGCTTAGTCGTATGTAGAGACTGTCAGAGGATTAGTTACTTTCGCTGGTAAATATTATGTACCTGACGCTACGTGAGAATATTAGTATAAACGAACGCTAAAACAAAGGCTGGCTATGGCAAAAGACTACATGAGATCCGTTTTAGCCATTTCAAAACCAAAACCGTTTCAGCAATGTTTTTGTCAGGTATCCTTTTTTTGGGTGGGCCGCTAACAGTACATCCCGGAAGAGGAGAACATCACTCTTCAAACCGCGATGTAACCGAGATGTCGAACGACGAATAAATGTGGTGTTATGCCGGGAATCCTTGGTTGAATTTCCTTTTATTCTTACGAGACAAAGGCGCAGCGACCTTAATAGCATAAAAGACTTAGCAGAGTATGCGTGTAACAGAGTAGCAGGCAGGCGGCCGCTTTCAATGGTCTCCCAGAGCGTGAAACTTGATGCACAGGTCCATAAATCAGCCCCATAGATTCCTAGAGTGTTGTACCATTAGGAACATTATACGCTTCTAATTATCCTGATGGAATGTTCTTTCTTTCTCGCTCAGAAAAGACCGCTGTTCGCGTTTCGCTGTTGCCTTCTTTTCTTTTTCTTTTTTTTGTTGCTTCCCTTTCCCTAATTAAAATCGGAAAATTGTTAGAGAAGCACGTGCGCAACTTATTGGCAGAAATATTATAATGCTTCCTTTGTCATCTCCTTCTGTTTAGGCTAAATTAATTTAGCTTTGATGACAGCGGTTTTTTGCCATTCTTTTCGGCTTCTCTGAAAGCAGCCAGATGTTTTGGTTTTCAACATCCGCGGCGGTCTTGCTGAAGAGTCACAAAATGCTCTTCTTTCTTTTTTTTTTTTTGCACATGCGATAATTAAGCGCGAAACATGTATTCAAATGAACTTAATCTGTTATGAACTTAACTGTCGAGGCTAGCTCATTGTGGCCACAAAGGCGTCCGTGCACGTGTCTCGTATGTGTGTGTTTGATATACTTGATATACCCGATCCTGATTATCAAGGATACATTAGTTAAAATGAATAGAAGTCAAAGGCGGCATTTCTGCTTTCAAAATACTAACGCGTTAGCATTAAACACCGCGTTCTCCAGAAAAACCGGTGTTGACGTTGACGGCGTTGTCTTTGTGGGCAAAAGAACAAGAGCATGTCTCAGGCAGGCGGTAGCTTTCAGGTGACATGGCCGTGCACTGGTTGATAGTTAGGCTGTGTGACGTCACGAGATCACATGACATGGTCTAGTTGGCAGGTGGTGTCAACTCGGGGTTCACTGTTGACAGAGAAAAACCGGCGTTGACGTTGACGGCGTTGTCTTTGTGGGCAAAAGAACAAGAGCATGTCTCAGGCAGGCGGTAGCTTTCAGGTGACATAGCCGTGCACTGGTTGATAGGCTGTGTGACGTCACGAGATCACATGACATGGTCTAGTTGGCAGGTGGTGTCAACTCGGGGTTCACTGTTGACAGAGAGAGAGGGGGTTCGAGATCTACCCTTTCATTACCAATGAATTCCTATTATACACGCTGCCTATAAGGGTAGCCTGTGTAAAGTGGGGACTGAGAACCAGGTCGGGTAACCTTTAACAGCAACCGGTTTTTTATGGCTGTATGCTAATGAAATATGTTTGGAATATTGGAGGCACAAATCAAAGACCACTGATTAAGCGAGTAGCACGGTTAATGTTAACACTGTGGAGTCAGGCCCTTAAAGGCGGATCTTACGTATCACCCAATATTTCTTTAACGATCTCACTTCATTTTGAAAGTTAATGGATCATACATACATTTAATGGGGTTATGTTCTTGAATGTTAGGCTCATGTGATGGATTCTCTATACATATAGCAAGGCTGCCGCTATATTAAGCTATGTACACAACTCCAATGTTCTTTTTTAACCTATTTTCTTACTTGCCCTGAACCGATCATCGTAGTCTCCATTATCCTTGTCACTTTTTGAGTTTTGTGCTAGTGTTCTTTATTGAGTCGGGTGACTGCTAGTATGCCTTGCGCACGGTGTGTTCTATAGGTTGCTTTCATAACACCGCAGGAAACAATGTGTTTGAAAAAAGAAAACACATAATAACTCTTTCACAGCTCGGTAGACATCGCAGCCACGTTAGGAATGAAGAAATAAATTAGGGAGCGATAAAGCGAAGAGAGCAAAGAGAGCAGTATTGCACTGAACAGCCGTGGGAGTGCTTAACATCCCCTGAGATCAATCAGCACATGGGTGGTTTTCGAGTCTCTCCTCCACAGAAAGGCGGTCTCCGCGGCAAAGATAGTACCCTTGTCCTGGGCCTCAGCGGGTAGCTCACTTCCTAGCCCTACGATCCTGACAGCAGTGATGTAATACTATTTGCGTTGCGATAGAACTTCACTGTGACATCGCTTCCTTTCCGAGTGATATCCGCCGAAATGTCTCTTCTTGGTAATTACATTTGACCAGAATATTGAGAAATGTTAACAAGGGAGCACTAATTGAAGCTTGCTTGACATCATGACGTTTTAACCATGGCTTTAATCAGCATCTTCCACTCAGACGAAGTTGCTTTCTCTGTGGCAGTGTAGTTTAGAGCGACCTGCGCTACTGCATTTGACCTACCCTAGCGAAAAAAACGTATGAGTCACAATAACCTCATACAGATTTCTCATAAAAACTCATACTAACCTCATACGAATTTCATACAGTTTCATATATTTCTCATACGTTGAATGATATTTGTATGAGATTATATGAGATATATAAGAGTTTAGTATGAGAAATCTGTATGAGGCTATTGTGACTCATAGATGTTTTTCGTTTTATCACATGTTTTAGCTTAGCATCTCATTCTTGGTCTTTTTAATTTATTTCGTGAGTCACACAAGAGGCGCAAGCTTTCTTTTTTGGCTGTACAGTGTACCTAGCTTGTGCAGCGAATTACGGTTGACCGCATATCTCCCGTCCCTTAGCTTGTAGTCTCAACGGATATCGGTCGGCAGCAGACGCATCCGCACTTATGCTAATGTACTACATACTTAAGTCTAACATTTGCGATGGCATAAACTTTATGTGAACCTAGTCGTCGATTCGCTCTTTTATAAGTATTTAGTTTCCTAGCGCAAGTACGTGAAAGCTCTAGACATTTTCGAAGTTGAGATACGTTTCAACGTCTGCAGCGAAAAATAGCGTTAGCTATGCTGACATTTAGATGGTAGAGCTAGATGCGATATGATTATGAAAAGCAGATGTCGGCATGCAGTGCCCAATCTGTCACTAGGCTAACTCCTAACGCGCTATGATTATCCATGAGATTTCTGGTCTATTGCCTATAGGTTCATTCATTGAGCGCCTTTTGAAGCATATTATAAAGTCATGCTTTTCAACTTAGTCTTCGTTGTAATCTGCTTAAATATTTGAATGGTTTATGAGCTTTTCATCCCAAATTTTCTCATGGCAGAGAGGTTGTATTCGATTGAGCTATTTCATTAGTTTCTGTATACTCTGCGGATAACAAGCAGAGCAACAATCGGCTTTTGATAAAGCTTTTTCATGCTCCGTTGCTCTAGAACTTCGTCACGTCCTTCAACTCTGTAAACTGTGATCATTTGGTGAACATCTCAATGCTTAGCCGCATACGGTATATCAGCATATTTGCTTTCTCACCCTAATATCTTCCTATTTCCTATGACGCAATGAGAATACCTGCAGCAAGCTGTCTTATGGTTCCTGCCACTAAAGGTACAAGTAGCGCGTTGCTCTTCAGTATGCGATGGTATAACCTAACCATACTGCCTTATGCAACGGGCGGCGATAAAGCGAGCTTTGCAAGTACTAGTTTATGATTCGGCACTTTGTCGACTGATGCCGCCCCGAAAGCCATAACAGCCGAAGTCTGACTCAAGCGGTTACGTCGTCTGAGGCCTAACTCGATGCCAAGGTGAAGCAGAAGCGCCACTTCCTCCAACACGACGTCTCAAGAGAAGAGCGCAAAGAAGGCGGGTCGTCGAAAGAGCGATACATTCATGCGCACTCCATCGTTCGAGCGGCCCGCATTCAGGAGCGGCGGCGGCATCTTGCACCGCACGTGGGGAAGGCGGGTAGGAAGTATTCAAGCAAGAGGAGAGTGGAAGGAGGGCGTGATGAGAGCACGAACATCTTTCTAGAGATCGTCATATATACGCCACCGGCACCTGATCGAACGCTCCACTGCAGACGCCGCGGCTGCTACTGATGCTGTTGCTGCTGCTGCTGCCACTGTTGCTGTAGCAGCTGCTGATGCTGCAGGCGACGGCTGCTACAGACTCGCTTCGCTTTCCTAAGACTTTTTTTATCTTCTTTTTTGAGCATCGCTTTCTTTTCTGCCTTTCTCTGGTTCACTTATTCTCGCCTTCTTATTTCGCCTTGTATAAGGCCTCTTTTGCGATCTTTACGCGATCTTTCGCCGTACGAGCTAGCGCGCATTTCAACAAGTTGGCGGCAGATGGCGCGGCGCTGCATGATTCGGCTCAACTCGGAAGCGATGCGCGCCAACGTGGAGCGGCGGTCGCTCTGTGTGCGTACCGCACAAACCTGTTTTACGACAGATTCCACTCATGGGGCACGAGAAAGAGGGCTTCGTTTCGCGTCGTCGTAGTCCACTGCACCGTTGTCGCAACCTTGGCTCCCTTGCGTCAAACTGCCAGACTTGCGCGCTGTGCTTTAGATGCTGTCGTCCTCATAAATTTCCACCCATGAGCACGTGAGTCTGGAAGAGAGGCCACGAGGGCAGTTGCAGGTGCAAGCCGAAATTTGAATACAGGACCGTTTTACTGGCAACAATAATAGAGCCAGTGCATAATTTTTCATTGCTAAGTTGATAACACTTGGAAACGCTTTTTTCGAAGCATGCAATGAACCTGGCGAAACAGCGTGAGATTTGAACCGACAGCTGAAAGGATTATTGCGCATAGCGTACTTCAAACACCTCACGCGGCTGCATTCTCCACTAGTAATAGGATATACGCTACCTCAGTGTGCTTACCTAAACTTGTTAAATTTTTTGTAGTAAGCTTTTCCATCTCTCCTTCATAAATATGGAAGATTACATACGTTAGTTCCTTCCCTTATTACTCTACATTGAGCGAAGTCTAGCTGTTACTATGTGAAGCACCGAAATGGCGTAAATGTCGATGCTTTTGCGGTCACTGTGGACCTAGGTATAACAACTTGATATTTCGTACCAGGGACACCAACAGATGTTTTTTGTTTGCATTTTAGGCGCTTTTATTTCTACTAGAAATTATCAACACTTTTGAAACAAGCAGCGACGAATGAGATTTAAAAAATAAATTACGCTTTTCCTACTTCCGTTTACAACTGTGGCGTTTACCGACGAACGTATTAATAAAAAACTAATTTGCTTCAGCTTTTCTTCAACTGCCGCTATTAATTAAAGTAATCTACAGCGTGTCCCAGAAATTGACAATGAAAACTTCAAGATGCATTACAAAGTGATGCTTACTAAGATGTATAATACGTTTTCTTTCTTGTTTTAGTTGAGGGCTATAGAACCATAACTTTCCGTTCCTAGTGTCTTTCAGAGAGCGTCTCTGTTCAATACTCCCTGTTATCGGGGAATAAAATGCTACATAATAATGTACAAACCTAAAGCTTCCATGTCGATGCGAGGCCCGATTTATTTACTTGGTACAAAGACATACCCCAATTGACAAGCATTCGAAAGTGTTTATGAGGTGCTACATCAGTAGAAGCTATTGGCATCATATTTTCGTCTAAAGCATGCAGCTTACTTTAGACAGTCCGCGCTTCCACTTTCACTTTTTTTTTCATTTTTTTTTCAATAGCATTTGAAACAAAAGCATTGAAAGTCTGGTTGCATATTTTGTTTTGTCCTTCATGTACTTTTTCGCGCCCTTATCTTTTATTCCGCTTACTCAAGCATATCAGAAAAAATTCAAATATTGGAGCCGAAATGAAACTCATTCACATACTTCATTTTCTTTCGCAGGTTAGTACGCTAAGCGGCGCAGGGTTGAAGAGCGTGGCATATGCCGGTTCGTATTCGGGCGACCATTCAATACACTGGGAGCTATCGATGCCGCAAACTTGTTCTCGGTCATGAGGAAAAGGTTACCCAAATATCATCAGAGTTCTGCATCAGCCTGACTTATCTGGCTCTAATCCAATCCTCGAGACACGGTTAGAGCTCCAACATGGTTTTTCATGTGAGCTGATCGAACCTTTCCAAAACTTTCGGTGTTTGCGGATACGAGTGGGCGTCCACTCCGAGTTCCCATTCAGCTCCCGCCTGCGTTCGGCATCACGGGCCCCCCCGTGGCGCTGTCACTTTCGTGCGTAGTGCGCTTCATCTACTCCCTACCGCTCTCGAGGAGGTGCTGCTTGTTTGCCTACTCGGGTCGGTGCAGTTGCCGGCTCAATATGCGCCCATGTTCGGCCGTCTCTCTCTTGTCGCACTGAATGTGCTTGTCTCGGTCCTCCGATCGGGCCATAGCAAAGCGCAGCAGGCGTCGGCCGCCGCGACTACGCTTGGGTGACTTTGAAGGAGGCAGCTTCTTCCGCCGTTGTAGACCGTGAGCAGGAAAATAGCGCCAAGAAGAAGAAAGACGCGTACGTGAGCGCCTTGTTTTCCGTTTCGATGTGTGAACATTCCGAGAAGAAACGGCAGATGGGCAGAATAAAAGCGTCTTAGGTGTTTAATGCTTCTGGTTAGTGCATACCACAATTTACAAACAGCAGCTCAGAGATATTCCCTTGACGTAAGGCATTGTAACCGTAGTGTGTTGTCGTCAAATATCCAGTGACGTCACCAATATTGGGAAGTCAACGGAGAAGAATCAATAATGTCCAAATACATCATGAATCGGATGGGGCCATTGGCGCCCCAGGCAATGACGAGACCTTCAGAAGCTGCGTTTAATGAAAAAGTTATTTAGTTTCTGCTCCACCGCGTGCTGTGGAGCAGAAGCTCAAAGTTCGGGGAGCTGCGATTCAAGCATTTCTGAAACTGAACATTTATGCATTATCTCCGTGAGCTGGTAGCGTCGGGTAATTGTCAGAAATAAACACTTGTCGCCAATTACAACAGCTTCGCTGGTATGTATATGCAATGGGCTGTAAATTACCTAAAGTAGTTGGCCAGATGAAGAGTACGCTAGGCATCCTTTCACTCCAGTCTTCCTCTCTCTTATTTCCTTATGATCCTGCCTAATTTAATATATAGCCTCCTATTAAAAAGAGCGACATTTCTCTTGTTTCAAAGGAACAGTAAATTAGAGCACGCTAATGCAACAATATTGGTCATCCGCCACGCAAATATTGCCATGTCTTTTTTTAATACAAACGTTCGCGCCTAATGCTAACTTCAGGCTATATACTCCAGCATTGGCATTTGTAGGACGCATAACGTTAAACATGGCCGATGACTTCGGTACTGTCAAGCGTTAGGCTTATAGCTAGCGCGCAGAGATTACAATTCTCCGCTGCATATCGGTTGGGATCCATTGTTTAAAGAAGGGACTTCAAGCATTTATTCAAAATATTATCACCAACCTTTGCTCATCGGAATAATGGTCGCAGAGACTCTCACAAGCATGGGAAATGATGGTTTCATTTGGTTTAAGGGGTTTAACGTCCCAAAGCGACTTAGGCTATGAGATACACCGTAGTGGAGGGCTCCGGAAATTTCGACCACCTGGGGTTCTTTAATGTGCACTGACATCGCACAGCACACGGATGCCTTGCTTTTCGCCTCCATCGAAAAGCGGCCGCCGCGGCTGGGATTCGATCCCGCATCCTTGGGCACAGTAGTCGAGCGCCCTAACCACTGCACTACCACGGCGGGGACATACATAGGGAATGAGGGTTTAAGCAGAGCATTATTAAACTTGTCTTGGGCGCCTCCCTTCACTGGCGGGTTACTGTTCAATCACTCCACTAAGGTTTACCTTACCCAGGTCAAGGCGGATTTAGCTTCACAAACAAAAGCACTAGGATACCGTCCCCACTCCGTCATTAAGTTCTGCACCAGTTTATTTTTCACATGCGCCTAGCTGCTGCTAGTAATTTACTCTCCAGCGATGGGAAAAGTTCTGTGGTAAAAAATTGGCCACATTAGGGAGTACTGTTGTCGAGTAGAAGTCATTGCTTATCTTCGTCGACTGCATTGCAAGATTCCTGGTAAGTTGTCAAGAAATAACTCCCGCTATTGTCAGCGCATCAGTTAACGATAACCCGCTTGTCAGTGCAACCCGGAACCCACACGCGCCAAAGTACTATATTCTTCTGCTGAATTTCCCCTAAGTTAAATCAACTTTTTTAATCAACCATCGAAGAGAACTAAATGCTTCAAATATATGCGAATCCTACCAAATAAAAGAGAATTCTTCTTTTCGTACGTTACTTTAAAAAAGAATGAAATCTGTTGCACGGCAGTTGATAGAAAGAAAGAATGGGTGAAGAGAGCGAGAGACAGACATATATCGGAGGGCTGTTTAAATCTTTCCCATGAATTTCGGCTGGGGAATACGACGCAAGTGCGTGTCTACAGACGTATTAATCCCCCCTTTGAATGCAGCTTTTCTGATCCGTGACAGCGTTTAACTTTGTCGTTCCTTTCTACTTTAATCTGCGCGCGCTCTCGGCAAGAACTTACTTGCACATGGTCTCCCGATTTCCTTTTATTTTTATTTTACCTGCCTCCTTTTTCAAGTTCTCTGTCTTACCTCGGGTCTCCCCGGGGGATTTGGATTACTGTGTCTTTTCCCTTTTATTCCCCATGTTGCTACTTTCTTTTTCCTATGCCCGTTCGTTTGAAAGCGCCGTGCCGCCGCTGCCGTTGCTGCCGGGTTGCTAATCTCTGAACTTCATCATTAGCGCGCAGCCCCGGAATAAGCGGCCGGCGTGGCAGCGGAAGACTCTGTGATGTGTGTATGTGCGTGCGTGCGCGGGCGTGTACTTGCGTGAGAGCGCGTTTTTGCTTGGGCACATCGACGCACCGGCCCGTCCGTGTTAACATTTTCCGTCTTTGCTTTTTTGTTCCTGCCTTCCATCATCTTCTTTTCCTTTATTCCATTCTTCGTGCGAAGCGAGTCGTTCTCAGCCACGTTCTACTCGCTCTTTCGATCTTTGCTTCTTTTTCTTCTTCTCCTTTCATTTTGGTTGCTTGCTTTCGTGCTCGCTCTCTCTCTTTTCATCCATTTGCGTGATGTTATGTTACACCATATCCCAAGCTTGTCTCGGCTGGTCGAGCGCCTGGTACTTTCTCTGAATTTAATTCTTTTTTATCGATGACCCCATAATTTCTTTCTTCCCGCGCGCATAGCGCGAGTGTTGTTCTTTCTCTCGCTCTTGTGCACGATCTGAGCGCGCGTTTCGCGATCAAAGGTGTTCTTCACTGCCAATGCCGAGGAGGCAGCGGCAAGGGGCTCCTTAACGCGGCGTTCGTAACTCGGTGGTAATATCGAGTCTCCGAAGCACAGATAAGTGCAGAACGAAGCAGCGGCAATGCAGAAAAAAGGACGTCCCAGAAAAAGAAAAGATTAAACGCGGGCAAAGGACTGTAATGAAGGGCAGCAGCTTCCCCGGGGAGAAAGCTCGATCGTGTAGAAAAAGGTGTACGTGGCGGCGTTCGGGACTGAAGCAAAACGTAACTCTCCGAGAGAAGGAGGAGCATCTTCGTTTCGTGCTAATCCCGGAGGCTGCAGCGTTGGCACAAGCGCTCGAGCAACTGCAGCATTCTGGAGAGAGAGATAGAAAGAAAGAGAGAGAGAGAGAGAGACAGAGAGAGAGAGAGGTCGTCTTCGCTTCTAGTCGAATAGTGTTGCCGTCGAGAGTGCGTGCTGTGTACCGACCAACCAATAAATTAAGTGCCTCCCTGGCACCAGCGACAGTCTTACTTTCGTCAAGCACTTCGCTTGGAATGTCGAGCGTCAAACATTTTGTAAAAGTGATTTTATAACATCAGCTGCATTAACGAAGTTTATGCTGCTAGCTCTTAAAAGGAGGTGTTTTGGATGCCTAAGAGAAACTCATATGCAGAGAATAACCAAATGGTAGTTCTCACTGTACTTCTGAGCGTGGCTCATCTTTAGTGGACTGTCAATCAAAAGCAATTATGCAGAATTTGCGTGGGTCTGTGATATGACTCAAAGTTAGCTACATGACTGACGGGCGTGTTCATCGTACCAACATGTTGAAATGTAAACTGATTACGTACGTGCAAGTTTCTTTACATAATATTCTGATTTTTGTTTATCAGCGCTTATCGCGATTTGGCCGAATTTTGTGCCGAGACTCATCAGCCGCAACGCCGCGCTTGTCTACGAATACTTCTCCGCAAATCATATTCCACTTAGTTACCCGTTTGTGCATCCGCCATCATTGTATTTCTGTGATTGCAGATATATTTAGCTTTTTTTTTTTTTTTTAAGGGATTATTCGCGCTAGTACCAGACTTTTGAGATCGTTTGGTTTGGTTTGAGGGGTTTGACGTCCCAAAGCGGATCAGGCTATGAGAGATGCCGCAGTGGAGGTTTCCGGAAATTTCGACTACCTAGGGTTCTCTAACGTGGACTGACATCACACCGCACACAGGCTCCTTGCTTCTCGCCTCCGTCCAAAAGCGGCCGCCATGGCTGGAATTCGATTCCGCATCCTGGGGTACGGCCGTCGAGCGCCCTAACACTACACCACCACGGCGGTGCACTTTTGAAATGAAAATTATTAAAATATATATAGAAGACGGAAAAGAAGGAAGCGTTCTTTGCTCCAGGAATTTGCGAAATTCACTCTTTTCGCGCTCATGACAGTAAACGTAGTTTATCGCCCAATCCATGCTTTTTGTGTTTTTTGATTAGGCGGTGCTTAAATTATCCTGAAATGCACGGACGTAGTATAGTGTAATTCATTTGTAGACCTCTCACATCGTGTTCCAGTTGTCCTCTTTTCTTTCGCAATTCATTGCCGGTTTCTGCTGAGCCAAATGACGTACGACACATAAGCGCAACGCCGCACGCCGCTTTTTTAGCCTTCGGGTACTTTCTAAAAACGCAAAATTCATAGGCCATATCGACATTCACCGCGTGCTGGATAATGTTTATCCGAAAGTTAGAGCAATTTCAAGTTCTGGCCGCGAAAACAAAGCTAGGCCGTCACCTAATTAAATTAGGAGACATTATTCAGGCGACCGCTGCCAGCTACGAATACTGAGTGGGCATCGGACATTTACTCTCGAGGAACCCTGGCAACCGATCCCGACGATAAGCAGTCAGCCTGAATATCCGCTGTCATGCTCTGCCACCTGGCTGGGCTGGCTCCCGAAACAAGTACGGCTACGAAATGTGCTCCTAATCCCGACCATTTCGCGGACCCGAGTCGTAGCAGCGGAAGCATTTGCTCGAGCGCGCTCATCCGGCGCTGCGAAAAAGCGGACCTTCGCCGGTCATTGTTGGCTTATCGACCTCGTTCCTCTTACGGGGCACGAGTAGCTGTCGAGGCGAGTAAATGCGTAGCTCGTCTCGATAAGCGCATCCCCGTGTCTCGCGTTGAGGGTCATTACAATTATCCCTTCAGCCGTGTTCCAGCGACGACTCGACCTAAAGCCTCCCTCCATTTACCTCGCTTTCATCCGTGCTGTCTTCTCTGCGCCGATCTGCCGCCGTCGTTCGCTATTAGGGTCCAATGAGAAAGCAGCCTGAAAGGTTATTTTTGTCGCTGGTAGATTCGCAAGTGCAGCTTTATGTGGCTATGCAGGGGACGCCTCGTAATGCTTGTGCATGAACAGGCCCTCCCAGTCGTTATAACGCAGGTGCTATTCACTACATGCAAGCCTTCGGAATGTTCACGTATCCTTCCTCTTAGTCGCGGTGAGAAACGATAACGGAGAGTATGCATGATGCCGTCGGCACATTTTCTAGCAATGTCAGACAGCCGGAGGTGAATACAGTCAAAACTCCACTTAAAAAAACAACAACTCGATTTAACGAAACCCGATATTAACAAAGTCCCAATTTAACGAAGATATCTTGATTCCCTCTCATATGCTCTTATGGTGCAATACTTTGAGTAACTCGAAGTAGGGAAACTATAATTTCGCTATCCGTCTCTATTTAACGAAGTGTTTGTTGAAAAATGAAGGCGAAAAAGTCTATTTTTGGTCTACTTTGCACAAAACGCTCAAGAATGTACTGAGTGCGAGCCAACGGTAACATAGGGCAGCAACTACGCCTCGCTTTTGCCAAACTTTTGCCAGCGGTAGAAAGCCGACCCCTCGACCCGGTGTCGGCAGCGGTACCGGATGCCAGCACTGGGGCAAATTATGGTTTCCCTTCGTCTGCTGCGACAGTTTGCCGGAACACATAAGGGAAGAACGCACGATAATTCCGGGCAGATGTTGCTTACAAGCTGCAAGCAAGAAAAAATCAGCGACGTCTTTTCTGGGAAAGAAATTTAATCCGCTGAGACCCTTCTTGCCGAGGAAAAAATGTTTGTTGCTAATTATCATACGCGCTATCGGTGTCGGCGGTTGCGCGGGCCGCAATTTCACTGTAGCAACATAGCATAGTGGACAGGTTGGTATTGCATTTAAATATGACGAAATAGTACAGCTTCCTTGTGCCTCGTTTATGTTGGCTGTTACGTCCTTCCAAACATGATTTTATTTTCAGCACATTTGCGCTTCGCAAATATGATACCTTGCTGTACTTACTTGATGCCGCCACACCATATAATAATCGACTGTAACGGATTAAGTAACCGAGAAATGCCTCCTTCAATTTAACGAAATTCCGGATTTAACGAAATATTATGCGGCTCCCCTCAACTTCGTTGAATCGAGTTTTAACTGTATATACATTTCCAGGAATGCAGTGGTAACACTTATGAGAGTGACGATTAACATGTGCGTTTAGACATGCGGTTAGGGCGCACGAAGTTCAATCCTTTGTGAACATGGTAGCAAGGACCACCATCCCAGTGTGAGGTGTTCGAAACTGCGTCGGCCCCTAAAGGGCGCATTGAAATCTGTGGAGGCTCTTCTAAGTGCAGTCCCCTGCTAAAGCCAGGGACTGGACAAGGGGCGCTTGTACTCATTTTCCGAGCGAGAAGCTCTAATACTGTATGCATGTTAAGATCGATCGAGTTTGGCGAGCGTTCGGCCTTTGGTCGGCGGAGCGCAGGCGTGACTGCGGGGTCATACCACGTGACTCGCTACGGAGAGGCGCAGCTGCACACGCTCTTCAGGCCCTGCCTCTGTGATACCGCGTGACTAGGAAAGGGTATAATTAAAGTTGCTTTACCACTGGTTTCTCCTCCTGTTTAGACATAAATGAGGCGCATGCCGAATCGAGGGCGTCAACTTTTCGGTGGAGTCGTCAGGACCTTTCGTTGCATGTAATGGGGTATAGAAGAGTTAAAGAACTTTCCCATTTTCGGTCCCACCATGGTACAGAGCTCTATCGCGATGGTTTTAACGAACGTTCGAGCCACTGTGCCATCCGTTGCTTCCCACCCCTCACTCCCCCATTTTTAATATCTTCACCTAAACGTGGCGAGTAGGATTCTCCTCTGTTTACCCTGCCATCTATCAAACGAGGAAAGTGGCAAGTTGCGCCACTTTCCTCGAAAGAATCTGATAAGAGCTAATGTTCTAGAAAGAATCCAAGTACTTATTTAACGTTTTCTCTTCCCTCATGTAAGGCAGACGCCTCCATATCACAATTAATTGTTCGTGAGCGAACTATACGTGTAGTAGCTGATCGTCAACTATGTGCACACGTGTGGAGATGCCCCTTGTACTTCGTTGCGCAAGACGCAATCATTTCAAGCCCGGATATCGAGACTGCTGAGGACGCAGTGAATCAAACTGTGCGCCCGGCCGTCAGTCCCGAAGCGACCAAAGTATTTGTTGTTGTTGTTCTCCTATATCCGCTCTCTCGCAGCACTTCGAACACGTTCAGCTGCATTGTTTTCATCTTCGTGGTTTCACTTTTGCGAAGAAAGGCTTTGAAAGGTCATACGATGTTCCTCGTCAGAGTTTGAAGCGACGACATTGTCAACAATGAACGATGGTACAGTATGTACACATTTGTGTACGCAGTTTATTTATGGCGGGTCTTTCCTTAGAAAACATACTTAGATTTTAATACAGCACATCAGAGTGACAGGTAATGAAGTACAATACAATGCAATACAATACAGTACAATCCAATCTTTATTGTGCAAAAAAGTATGCTGAATGCAATAATAGACCTTCCAAAGCCTTAGTGGGCTTGACTGGCAGAAGTACAAGTACAAAGAAGTACAAGAGAAGAAAACACACTAATGCATTTCGCTGCAGGGTGATAGTTCTTCGACATCAAAAAAAAAAAAAAAAAATTCCACAGAATGCGCTGGAAAGAGATCAGTGTGAGGAAGCAGCTAGCGAGAATAGTGAAATTCTAACATCAGCAGACTGAATGCCACATATAGATAGATGAAAGGAGTAAAAGTAATCACGCTCCACAAAGGATAAAAGCAGGTGGTGCACGCTTAAACCAGTGGTTGGAAAAGGTTTTCTCAAGGCGACGAACACGAATGAGGTATATATATATATATATATATATATATATATATATATATATATATATATATATATATTGTGGAAGTTGGGCGAGAGAGGAAGAGAGGAGGTCGTGGCACACGTTCTAATTCCATACATTCCCAATGCGTCCTTCGGTCAGTCCGTGCTTCCCGTCATCGAGATGGCGTAAAGAAAAGCGACGACGCTGCTGCAACAACGCAGCGTACGACTGGACCCAGCAGCGGGAAGTCGCCCCGGTCTTTCAATGTCCGCGCGTCACGCTTCGCTTGCGGGCCCGCCGTGTCCGACTACGTTCCGGCTGGGAGGCGCTGATAGCGCAGAAGAGCTGGAATCCGGGAATAACCGGAAAAGGAAAAGAGAGAGGCGTCCCTCTCCTCTCTCTTATTCGCTCCTTCTATTTCTTCTTGCCGCGCGGTGTGTGGTGGGGTGAAAGCTGTCTTCATTCCTTTCTTTTCTTTTTCTTGGGGGCAGGGGAAGGGGAGGGGGTGTATTCAGCTGCCTTTCTTTTGTGAATAAGGAAATCCAAATAGGGTGTTTCGGTTGTGGGAGCCGCCAAGAAAGAGAGGCCCTAACTGGCCTCTTGGCAGAAAAGAAAAAGGCCAGCGCTGCAATGCAACAAAGAGGCACACTTCGCAGGCAAATTGTTTCTTACCGCATGGCTGAATAATGCATACCGACGTAGTGCGGGGCATTTCTTCGGACTTTCGCGTAAGGCAAAGCGATTGCATAAATCGAGCCCGCTTCATTCTAGTGTCCGACGTGTCAACGCCGTCGAGCTAACAATGTGAGTTGCTTCAGTGCTGGGCTGCCTGCACTTGAAGTTAAGAATAAGGGAGGTCAAAGCGCGCATAAACAAAATTAATTGGTCGTTTTTTTTTTTTTAGTAGACGTACTTTAGGGCGAAATTACTGTCCCTGTTAGTGTTTTCTACATGTTAAAGAGACTATAAGGTGCCGAAAGCGAGAGTTTACAGGGATTAATTTGTGGCCTCTGTCACACTATCCTCCAGTCGCTTTTAGATAGCTTGAGCTTTGTGACAAACTGTATTGCAGCATTACGTTAGAGAAAGAGGACAGTGCAAAACGAGGGAATGAACTGATACCGGTGTACAGGTACAGGGGCTCACGTACGTACAGGCATTCTTTTTTTTTTTCTTTGGTGCTATCGTCGTTTTCATAGTGTACAAACACTCCCGATTCTCAGCATTAGCGGACAGTAGCCGGTTCAGTTTTGCAAACACCTTGGCATACAGACTGCACGCGTAGCCGTCGGTGTTCATGGGTCTAGATGTTTTGAAGCAGCCAGTCCTAGGCCCCAAGATGGTCGTTGGGCTTGGGAAGTGTCAGATACGCCCAAGTGAAGTGCTCGATGGGTAGCACGTAAGCAATGTTTCACTGAAAAATACCATACTGCCCCTATACCTCTCCTCCTCCCCACCCAGTTTCGCACTGTTTCAAGCAATAAAACTCCATTGACCATTATTACGATGACATATCGCAACATTGAAAAATATATCGCGCTTTCATTGTTGAAAAGCCTTTAATATCTGATGCAACTGTGGCGGACTATGTGCACACAAGCTGCTTATAGTGCATAATCTTCACTCGCCCTCTTACTGCACACTTTTACGGCTCATAATGCGCCAGATTTACCTGGAGACTGCAATGCTGTTCCCTCATGCAACAGCCGCTGTAATTTCGAAGGTACAAAAAAGTGCCTGTTATAATGAAGATAACAAATATTACAGAGTGATGGTTGGACGACAAGATATTATTTCGTGACCTGCCATATCAAGCAGAAAAGACGGCCTGATGTGGGTAGTAGACCTTTACTTTGGCTTGCTTCGTAATTTATTCCAATTCATGCACGCATTAAACTCTAGAAAAATTTTCCCCGAGTAAATCATCAGCATTGTTATCATCGTTATCGTCGCCATCTTTATCATTGTCACGTACTGGGTAGTATTTGTAACCCCCACGCGTCTTCAAGGAAATGTGGGTTGTGGAGCCTCGGTATTTCCCTTTTGCTTTTGCAATAGAAATATTGCATAAGTTTCCTTCCTTTGTACATAAAGGAACTTCTAGATGAAAAATTTTTTTGTTCTTATGTAACCCCCTTTCTATTTTACAAGCCAGATACACTGTTTCGGCAGGAAAGGCGCTTTCATTGTACTTTTTTTCATTTTCCCCCTGAAACATTGTGTGTGAAAATAACTTTCATCACTACACTAGACATTAACAAAAGTGTCTATTCTACAAAATGGTTGCTAGACGGTGAAGACATCTGTATAGAGAGTATGTGCCTACGTCACAGTGGCGGCGAGTTTAGAGTGCATCAAGCACAGCAATAGGCTGCAGGCAAATCTAATCAGCTGATTGTTATCTGCTTCGGTTGCATTTGTGAAGCTGTGCTCTGCACCTGAAACATCGCGCCCGTTACACAAATTGAATACCTCTTATTGCGTGGAAACAAAGAAACTAAGACCGAGTCGAAACAGGAACACGGGGACAAGTGTTGTTTATAGGACGTCATCGGTAGAGTCGACAAAATAGAGAAGTTTTTCAATTTTGTTTTCTCTTGAGGTAGACCCAGGACCTATGTAGCCTGAGATAAAGGCAGTTTCAGTAAAACCGCGTGCTTTTGATTCATTCCTCGACTACTTTGCAGGTCCTGGACGTACGCAGTGTCCTTTTTTTTTTTTTTTTTTTTTTTTTTTCAGGCGTAATTCGCGCTGTAATCACACAGTGGGATGCTTCTCTTTTAGCCGACATTTCAACATTCCGTCAATAAACTCGTCACGATAACGACTCCTTCAAGAAAAACTGAAGCTAGCTTCTCGCCAGCGTAACTTGACCTATAATATCTGTAAATAAATCTGTAAGAATTGTGTTACAGATTGCGCTTGAACATTTTGTGCTGCTTTAAGCTCGCGTCCCAGCCACTCAGGGTTCTCAGTGTGCTGAAATTTAGAAAAACTCATTTTATTTTCCCGCAACTGCTCATACATTTCAAACAAACTCGTAACACGCGTTGCTCCAATTCTTCGCCGTTTCATATTCACTGGAAATTAGTGAGTACTACATTTAGACGTTGCTGCCTTGCGCTTCAATTAAAAACTGAAAATGAACCGGTAAATAAAAGCGTTACCGCACCTTGTTCCTACAAAACATACCCAGCATGCTTCGTTCTCACGAGCGTAGTTTGCAAAGCAAGAGAGAACCCAGTACTTTTGGCGTAGTGCAAATGTTTCCGAGAAGGAGAAAATGTAACCATCATCGTACCTGTAGTGTCGTCGTGGGACGCGCCAAATCAAAGAGCTTCCGTATACTGAGCCGCACTCTGTCACGAAAAAAACAGGATGCTCCGCATCACTGTGCCATTTGGAGGGCAGGCGTCAGCGCTGTACGGAATTACCGGGCAGCGAAGCGTAGTGCAGTACGACGTCGCCCCCTGAATAATGCAACAGGAAAGGAGCGTCCGGCACATCCTGAGGACATGCAGCCGCTGCCGTTGGGGCACTCCGCAACACGCTTGCCTCCGTTGAAGCAGCGCACAAAGCCGACTCTTCATATACAACAGCCTGCATCGTGCTGAGAATTTGCTCCGTTTTTTGTTTTTTTCTTTCTCGGCTGCAGCCTGGGATGAGAGCACGTGCTCTCAGCCTGGGCCAACGCACGCTTCTACTTGAGCCTCAATGTAGAATTACCGTGAGTGGGAAGATGCAGCAGCCTGGAGGTCAAGCTTCCACCAATTTATTGACGGCTACAGGTGCTCAGCATCGAGGAGGCCTTGTACGTCTTTGGGCTCTGCTTTTGGGAGAGTGCATGAAGTTAGCCGGACTGCAATGAAGGCGGGAGGTTATATTAATTCGTATGTCTTATCGTGCTTTGCTGGAATGTTTTGCTTTTGTAAACTTCAGAGAAATTACTGAGCGATAAAAATGGTAAGCAGACACCAGTGTATGAAAAAGCGCCACGCTGTTTTTACGTAATTGTTTTTAGAATTTACAGCTCACTTTAGATAAATATGGAGCTCTGCCAGCGCCAGGTAGTGAAGTGGAACCGGTAGTTTCAATCTGCTTTCAAAAAAGTGCTTGAGTTTCGTAGATATGTTGAGTGCAGCTCAGAAAAGGATTTACGACAGTTGTTCTCATCTAATCCAGATGGGTCCTACATTCATTCGTTTTGCGGTTTTTTAAGCCCGCATTTCCCTTCTCCCTTTAATTATTACATCATAACAGGGGCGGAAGCAACATCTTCGCAATTTTTATTCAGTGCTAAGACATGTGCGCTCGGACCGGTATCCCTAATAGCCACTGTGCGTCTCACTTTTCCGCTCATTTCTTCAAGAAACTGAAAACGTATTGCTGATTATTCATTGCTTGCTCGAGTAATAGGTACCCTTTAACAACTATATTGAGTATTGCCCCCCCCCCGTACACTGTTTATTGAAGAGCTTCAATACAAGTGGACGCTGCGGGCCCTTGCGAGACGTGCTGTATTGAACAGTTCATAAAGACCTGCCTATTTACACACATTGATTACTGAGAATTTGTGTTGAAATGATTTCAAGTATGCTTTGTGTGTAGCGGAGACCGTTTTTGTCTTTTAACATGCTAAAGCCCTCGAGTAATAAGGGAGTAATAACTCACTGACATCTACCCAAGCGCAGCCATACGGCTACAAAGGCTATCTAACGGCTATCATACGGCTATCTAACGTGCGCTGTACATTCTAAAAAAAAAAAAAAGTTGCGTAAAACAGCGTGGTGCTTTTTCATGCACTGGTGTCAGCTTACCATTTTTATCGAATTTGCAAAACATTCCAGCAATGCAAGATACGACACACGAATTATTATAACCTCCCCCATTTATTGCTGCCCGGCTAACTTCATGCACTTTCCCAAAAGCAGAGCCCAAAGACGTACAACGCCTCCTCGATGCTGAGCACCTGTAGCCGTCAATAAATTGTTGGAAGCTTGACCTCCAGGCTGCTGCATCTTCCCGCTCATGGTAATTATTAGAAACCTACTGCACCTTGGGGGATTCCCCTAAACATTTGACTAAAATCCTCGAGGCATAGCTCAGCGTTCGTCATACGAATGGCAGAATAAAGTATTCCCAGTTACAAAACTGGTGCAAGTAGTTTCAGATGAAATACGTTGCGCCACCTTGCGTGTCTTCTAAATTCTTTTGGTTTACTACGAGAAATAACGTTATGGGCATCGATGTCTATTGCGGTTATTATGTCAAATGTCGAGATCCCGATATTACAATCCTCTCAAAAATGTCTACCCGACAGGCGGAGGCATTATGCGCGAATCGTAATCGATAAGGAAGACCTGCGTGCAGAGTATCATATTTCCCTGATGCAATTTTTAGTAACATGTTATATATACACGGCAGAATTCACATCACTGAATTCGCAGAATTGATTCTCTACATGCATTCCTGTTTCATGAGTATTTGTAAGTAACGATCGATTCAGTAGCCAACATTTTTGTGTTTATAACTCTTCGTTGTCTTTGTGCATATTAAATTTTACGAATGTCATTATATTCTATCTCGGTGCTTTAATGGTTACAGTTTATGTTTTTTTGTTGGTAGATGGAAAAGTATTTCGCTGGAATTAGGTTGTTATGCATGCTTTTGGCTGTTTATGGAGTGCAATGTTTATTTATTGCCTCAGCTCAGATTTCAAAAGTGCCGTTGTCATTTTTATCTTCCTGTATTCTTTTACTTTGGTATGTTTAGGTTGAATTTACTTGTTTGTTGCTAAATAATTGGACCTGTATTTTTCTATTCAGCCACTCTAGTCACGATGCGTAATCTCTTGTGTTAGCCGCTCTGAAAGTAATCTTTATCTGCCTTATTTTTTTTCTCTTCAGGGTATATTGAAATGCTAGGACCCAATACTGTGTTTATACTATACTATACTATACTATACTATACTATACTATACTATACTATACTATACTATACTATACTATACTATACTATACTATACTATACTATACTATACTATACTATACTATACTATACTATACTATACTATACTATACTATACTATACTATAATACACTATACTATACTGTACTATACTATACTATACTATACTATACTATACTATACTATACTATACTATACTATACTATACTATACTATACTATACTATACTATACTATACTATACTATACTATACTATACTATACTATACTATACTATACTATACTATACTATACTATACTATACTATACTATACTTCGCTATACTCACTCTACGTGCCTTTCAGTCTAAGAATGTACAGTGTATAATGTCGAATTTGAGATTTTTGAAACGTCACGCGAGAGCGTCGACCCCTCCAACCTCGTTTTGCAAAGTCTAGTTTGTCAACTGATTTCGGATAGCGGTAAGGCACGCTCAGTTGAATTTCCCAGTCTTGGTTTGCTTAAGTCTAAAAATCTCGAATGGTGAAGATAAAGAAACCGTTTTATTAGGTTTTTAGAAAATGCGGCAATTAGGCACAATTTCCTCCTTCACTAAAGTTTTTGGGCCATATTTTAATTTTTTTACCTTTGCCCAGGGTCACTTCGCGAGTTTACGTACATATATTATTCGACAGCATTAAGGCCTCATTTAATGGGAAAACCTGTCGTTGGTTTTGCGATTCAAATTCACGTGCATGTTTCTAGCAGTGTGGTATTTGGCAGGTGACACTATCGGGAACTGAATGGTCGACGGATTGTGTGGCGTCACAAGATCACATGACATTAGGGATTTGGCAAGAGTTCAACGAAAGGTGAGAGGGCGATTGGACCCGGGACGCTTGGACCTAAAATCGGTCCTTAGGCCGCGCATTCACATTTATATGACTTGGCTAAAGCAAAGCTTTATATTTCTGTTAGGTGGCCTTTCACGTAGTGAGTCGGCTTACAACTGTATGATAATGTGTATATTTGAGCCAATAGAGATCCAGATTAATGGATAATTGGTCTATCGAGGAGAAAAGTCCGTGCACGTGAACGAAAATCTACATTTAAATCTAAAGACTGAAGGCATTACAGCTATTGCATCATACCCTTAAAAGCGGAACTTAGATTTACCCGATTTTATTGCTATATCAATTGTTGCCTTACGCTTCCTGTGGCCATAAAGTGTGACTAAAAAGCGTCCTTTGCACCTTTCAGTCACACAGAGATTGATAATAATGAAATCGGTCACTGATTATTGGTTAGTTCGACTACGAGGTTTAACGTTCCAAAGCGACTCAGGCTATGAGAGACGCCACAGCGGAGGGCTCCGGCAATTCGACCATCTGGGGTTCTTTAATGTGCTCTGACAACGCACTGCACACAGGCGCCTAGCTTTTCGTCTCCACTGAAAAGCAGCCGCTTATCATGATAATTAAAAATGTGATTAGTCATAGTCATAGTTAGGGTTAGTCAGTTAGTGATCATTTGTCATCGTTGCGGATAATCATAGTAATAATTTGTCCATGACCATAATTATGATAACCCTATGACTATGACTGTGATTATCCGTAACTAGGACTGACAAACTGATTATGTCTATGCATGACTCTAATCATGACAAGTCACACCTATGACTGCCTAACGAGGACTATAACTGCAAGTATGACTGAGTATGACTACAACTAACTATAACTGGGAATATGACTATGAATACGGTTAACAATGACTACGATTATCTACGAATATGCTTTCCCTGTTTATGCGTTTCCATAGCAGATGCTATGCTACAAGTTGCCGTTTTCCCCAAAAAAATCCGAGTCCTGCGTTGTATACTTCTCCGCAGTAATTATGTATGTGCAACGGTGCACGCTTTACAGGGTGGTTAGAGAAAAAAAAAAATCAGGCGCGGTGACCACTGATTGCAAAGCTCTTATTTTCGAAACATGCATTAAAATATACTTTCTATCATCTGTAATCTTTAGATCTTATCTTAAAAATAATTTAATGTTATTATTGTTGTCATTCTGGTCGCCCCTCTATTTTTATAAATAAGAGTGATTAGACAATGAACAGTTACGAAGATACCTTTATTGTCTGACAATTGGAACCTTTCGCAAAATTCCTCAAACGTCTTCTTTCACATATGGGGCAGAACATCCGCTAAATTGTTCGCACAGTTTTTAACAGAGCCACGTGTCACGACAGGGATAGCGTAATGTGTATAGAGGGAGGATGAAACAAAACATTGCGCGCTGTCACGATGTGGTCGCCTCGAGCCCGTGGACGATCATTTTCGCTTCTAAACGGAGGCCCCGCTGGTTGAATATCGCTTGGTGTTCGTTAACCGCCATACGCGATAATATCAAGAATGTAAAAATTTTAAATATTTTGTATAACCGTCTCTTTTATTTCAGCATTCGAAATCAACATTATATTTATTGCAAAAAAAAAAAAAAAGAAAGAAATTAAACATACACAATACATGACTTGTACAAGAAGTATTCAGCGTTTCTCGATCTTACGCTAGGCAGCGTATGCGTTTGCGAAGGAGAATTGTAGGGTTGCTTCCTATAAAAAAAAGTCGCGGGCTACACATAGGACACTAGGTATATGTCCTTTCACACGTGCTACTCGCTCACAGCCTATAAAAGTCAAGTGAGTTGATTTTTCATTTTCTGCGAACACAGAGATTTAGGAGGAAATACCAAACCCTCGCGTGGAGAAACGGAATGATGAGTACGTAAGCGGAGGGGCACATTCTTCAGCTTGAAAACATGACTCAAACAGGTTTGTTACCAAATGAGCGACGGAAATCAATTTATTAGGTTCATCATCACTGTGTTGTTGCCAGAATGAGTGAACATCAGCACTCTGCATACTCTTCAGACAGACTGCAGCAGGATGATCTAGACGAAAGGAAAGGCATTCAATATGCTTTTTGGGGCCCAGCGTTGGAGATGAAACGGCTCGTGGAATAACTCGGATAGTCACGAATACATTACAGGATTCCCATAGCTCAGATGAGATGCGTTTGCACACCAAGCCTTTCTTAGCGTGCTAATAAACGTCAGTGATATACTTTTATATCAATACGCTCTACATATGTTATTAGGTTACGCCTCCCTTCCTTCATTTCATGGTATGTTTTGGCTCGCGGGAATGTTCAAGGTTCATAAACAGACTGAATTAATTCGCCAACGACATTACTATTCATGCTCTTATTCATTTGCACAAACCATATTTTATATCCACGGTTAGTTTCACGTGTATCCGTTTCACAATGTACACGTCGGGTGAGCAGATTGATCAGTAATAATCACTGAACAAGTCGGAACAATTTTTGCCAAAATTTAGGTCCAAGTTCAATAAAAAATTTTCTTGCATCTGAAAGCCATCTTTAAAAACCTCAACGTTTTGTTCGCGCTGTAATTTCAACGCATGGTGATCTGAAGGAACTTTATCATAGACGCTTCCGCCAGTTGATGGGAGCTGGTTTTACGATAGGAACTGTTATCTGCTCATACATCATATGCTGTGGCCCGAAAATCCTGTTGAGTATAAAACTAAATAAAAAAAAATACGAATTCAGTGTTTCCTTTTGGAAATGTTGCAGTGCATTTTAGACTCTTAGTCAGTTTCTTCATGAAACATTATGCAGTGTTGTCAGCACATAAGACATTGCTAATTGTTCGCACACGCCACGCGGTACCAATTAAAGCCAAGTGGTTTGAACATCTGTGGTCAAGTTGCCACATTTTGTTTCTAACACATAATTGTTGAGCTAGGACCTTCGACCAACTGAATAGAATAGATATATTAGGGATACAAACACAGCCATACAATAAATACCAAAACATAATGTAAACATTGTGCTAGTTCGCGCTGATTCTTCTATATATATATATATATATATATATATATATATATATATATATATATATATATATATATATATATATATATATACAGGCGTTCGTCAGCTTATGTCTGAAGAAACCGTGCTATGAACTCTACGCGCTGGCTTAATAGCTTTTGCATTCACTTGCTGATCTCAAGGTTTATGGATTCGAACTCCACCAGTAGTAACCACACATTTTAGGAGGTGAAAGTTTAGGACGTTAACGTGTTGTGCTATTATGCGCGCATTAAACAAAAGCCTATGTTCTGTATTAATTCTTAACCCTGCAGTAATGCTTAACTCATAAGCAACATGTAACCTCAGGGCGACAATTTCGATGCAGCATCTCTCGCACAGAGCTGCACTGTAAATACTTTAAATACTTTTTTACAGGCAAAAACACTTAATTATCGCCGGAACGTTGTGCGCAAAGCAAAAATAAATATTCCGCAAGACGCAAACTTAGTGCAAAATATTATACAATATAGACGGAGCAACATTTCAGGGTAGGCGTCAATTATGATTTTAATTTGGGTGTTCACCAAACATTAGTGAGGGTCACAACTCTGCTTAGAGCAATAGCATGGTGGCCGTAATACACCGGGCTCGCAATTCAGAAAAAAAAGTGCGCAAATAAATACTGGAAATGCAACAACGATAGTTTGAGCTATCTCTTAATTCACGTATAAAGTTGCAGCCTTATTAACACTTCGCGCGTAGCAGTCGCTGTAAGCGTGGGTGGAAAACGCTAAGCTTGCTTCGAAGAACAGTCTTACATCACTGCCAGTAACAAAAGCGCGTGACATCTTCTTTTTTTTTTCTCTCTCTTTGGTTTTAGCCCGTCTATCTACGTCCTGCTACGGCCAGGAGTTTATTCGCGGAACTGCACCGGGACAGGTTGCACATCGACGAGAGCGCGCGCGCCAGGTCGTACGCTCCGTTTCAGCAATCAGCGTCGTCATAACAAATTCATATTGCTCGCAGCACGGTGAGTGGCTCGCCCGGTAGCCGAGGAGCGGGGAGCGCCGCACAAGTTCGTTACCGTCATTTCCTTCTGCAGGGGGCTAAACGTCTTTCGATGAAGCAATCAATGAGCTGGGAGGCAGGGGATGGGGCGCGGCGGCTAAACACGTTCCTCGGTGGCGCGCAGGCAGTTTGGCGTTAATCGCCTTCATCGCATATTCATAGGGCCGCTTCCGCGGTGCCGAAAATCACGTGCTGCTCTTGCGTGACAACTTGCCCTCGCCGTGGAGCGCGTGATGCCCCTTTTGCTGCTGCATCTCCTGTGCCTCGCTGATGCGTTGGCATTGCCATCGGTTGCCTTCGCGTTTATTATCTTATTTCCTCGCGTGTTTACACTAGACAAACCATTGGTTACTGTAATTACCTACTTGCTGAAACATTGCCGTCGCCTGGGCAGGTAGACGAATCACTAGTTATTCTGAATACCTGCTTTCAGAAACATTGCCTTCACCATGGTGGTTGGTGCAGGTGCTTTGTATTTTTGCAGATTATCTTCTTGCGTTTCCCTGTATTGCACTTTCTTCTCCGCATTGTTATCACCAGAAAACGCAGTAGGGATAGGTGAAAGATTGCTGAGAATTGTTTTTATCCTTTGATGTGAATCAAAATTCTTTCCCTGCTCACTCAGAATGTGCAGTCCCCTTGCATATTAAGTATTTGGGTTCACAACCGAGAACAATTTTTGCTGGGGCAGCGAAGCTATGCTCCTGTTAAGCTGTGTTGCCGTGAGCGTAATCCTAGGAAGAGCGAAGTTCTTTGAGAATAAGTTAAACTTAGGCTGCAACACGCCACCCGGCAGGATGTTATTAAACATTTCAGATTTTACTGCAGGAAAACGAAGCGAACTTTCAAGCAGCCAGATGCTAACTATTTTAGCTTGAAAGAACTACTTCTTAGCCAAATCTGCAAAATATAAGTTGGATGTAAGGCCTAGCCTTGAAGTAACAGTGGCCGCTGAGCATAGAAAAAAGATAGAGACAGTCGAAAAGGGAAAACAAAATCGTTTGGAGTGGAGCGAATATGAACCCAGGTATTTCTGGGAGACTTGACTACGAAGCCATTCACACTGCATGTTTTAGAGCTATTCTAGCGCTATGCATCAACTCGCAACATACGCAATGGATCCAAACAGACCGCTATCGCACTGCCCTCTTAATTTGCGTTAGATGTGACAGAGTATTTTACAGACGGACTTGACCAACCCCTAAAATTTGGCTGGCCAACCACCAAATATAGATCAACGCATTTCGAGAATTGGTTTGACCCATGCTCAAAGCCGATTGCCCTCAACACAAAATAGACTTGGCTCTGCCCCAAAATTTCAATTGAAAGAGAGAAAACTTTGGAAAGTCCCTAAATATATGGATGAGTAGTCGAGATTTGGACGCTTCGGCACACAGGTTGGCAGTGTCAAACTATTTATCATTTTGCTTTAGTTCGGGACCACGTTCCAACGAACACCGTGTAAATTAAATATATGTACGCTGCCAGTTTGCATGGACAGGGCATTTTATCACTTTCGTGTGGATCAGAGATTTATTAAATATTGGTTTAAACAATAGAAAATATCAAAATGATGCTCGTAAAACGTGTTAAAGTTCCTTAAGAAACGAATACATTAGTAGCTAGACTTCATGATTTTATTGCAATTGTACGCTGAATAAAATCGAGTTTCTTATTGCAACAACTATTACTGGACAGAAAACAACCTGCTCTTTGACCTTTTTCATGGTGTGATGCTTTACAAATCGAAGTCACCCTTTTATTTTTCACCCCTTATTAAGAGTTACAGATGTCTGTCCATGATAAATTATATCCGACATTAAATTATATTCGACATGAGCCACTAGAAAGTGGCTCATGTTGAATATACTGCATGCCAAGCTGAAACACAAATTTGCCCATTGGAGCGTGTACAAGAGGTTAGTAATTGATTCATTGCTATATTCTTCCAAGTGTTCCTTATTCAATGTTACCTGAGTTCATTTTTTTTTTTTCCTTATTGGTGTTTCAGAATATTCTACTCCGGGCAATCAGTTTTCTACCGTTTTAAATGTTTGTTTGCCTTATCTTTCCTGTCTCATTCGGCTTAATTACCAAATGCGATATACCCATAATTACAGATACAATATAGTTAAATATTGCAATTAAATAGAGTGATGGCATGTAACTACAAAATTACTATCTTGTGACATCACTCTTGTGACTAAACCTCACGGGTACAAAACCTTTTTTTTCCTCATTATTTTCCCTGTAGAACAATTGATAGCTCACCAAGCACTAGAAAACGTACACAGCTCATTGCACCATCCACCTGAGGCGAGAACGAAGCTACATATCAGGCGTTGAATATTCGAGCATAGAAGCCGTGTACCGAGTTTCTTAACGTTCTTTTCTCATGTGTGTGGTACGTCCAGCCGTATGCAAGTGGCTGCAATATATCTTCACTCTTTTCTTTTTTACCTGTCAACTGGAAACCTTCCCTTCCAACTAGTGCAATTAAACCATCGCATCGAACACCCATACCTTCCCGGCAACGCCGAAGACCGCCTATTTCTTCTCCTACTCCGCTATCTCTCCTTTTTTTCGCTCTGCTGTGTTCCAGCTAAATGCGCTTTCCGCACTATTTCAACCCCTTTCGCGGTCAGTGTAACAACATCAATCAAGTCCTCGTTCAAGAGCGACCAAGCAGGGCTGAGCGAACTGCGCGCGCTAGCGCGTACGCCGGAGACGCGTGCTCGCGCGCGCGTAATGCTGTTAGGCACGGCGGTGGCGGAGTCTGTTTCTTTGTGGCTCCTCACAGTCGCCCGTGCTCTTTGAACGGATCATTTAGCTGCCGACATCAACGGAGGAGGGGGCGGAACTAAGCACGGGCCGCGGCGTAGCCGATCCTACCGCTCCGCTCGTGCGCCCAGCGCGAAGACCGGAGTCACGACGCCCCTTGCCTCGCGAGCGGGAGGGGGCTAATTTGTTTGCTGTGCGGTGGACCGCATACGCGGCCATGCTCGACGCACACCTCCGAGGCGCAAGCCGCGGCGGCAGCCAACTCGTCCTCCCTCGTTTTGTCTTCCCTCTGCTTTACTCTTCATCGTATTTTTTTTTTTTTCTATTCCCGACGTGCTTTTTCTCTCCCAGGAAAGTGGAGGTACGAGAGAAAGAGCATGGGTTGAAATGTTTGCTCTCCGGTTTAGCCTGCGCGTCACGCTTGGCGAGTGGTCCTGTTTCTCTGCCGCGCGGATTCTCTCGCATCTTCCTTCTCTTCAACTGCCCCTCTCAAGTTCGCGGTTGCAATTCAGTCGTCTTCCGTCCCGGCTTGTTTCTCGAGCATGTTGACACTTTTTTTTTTCTTTTTTTACCTAGATGGTTCCCACCTTTTTCACTTAGTTCCTCTTTCTCTTTCAGCGCTATTGTCTAGGGAATTCTGGCTTGTTTTTGCAACTATTCAGCGGTTATAATTCAAGGCAGGTGTATTTAAATAGTTGGCAGTGATGCAAAGAGATACCAATTGTTCAACATTGGAGCCGTCCTTAACTGAGAAAAATGCAAAGTAGAAAGCAGTTTAGCAGTTAATTGTTAGCAGATGAAGAGAAACGAGAGAAAGAGAGAGAGACAGACAGAACATAAAGGGGAAACAGGAACGTTAACCGAACTGCTCGGCTAGATACTGTACATAAGACAGAAAGGAAAATTAAAGTACAAGAATACAAAAACGACATAAAGCTGAAGGTGACGCGTATAAAAAGGAACAATTTGTCTTCTCATGGTAAATTCATTGTTTAACTTAACCTAACATGATATCTCCCAAATCGTGTCGCTTTCGAACCAAGGCAGCTGAGTGGAAGACACTTCTAAATATTTAACAATTCGCTCTCGTTCTCTTCAGACGCATTGGTGCTATGTCGTAAGAGCAGTCGCCGGAACAGCCAACGCGCCACAGTCAAACATATTGCTTCGAACATCGGGGTGTTTGTTCCAAGATGACTCTCGCAAAAATGTGCGCCCATGCTCTCTCTTTGCACACGGCTCTTTCGTTGTTATTTTTCCGCTTACAGAAAAATCGGCCGCCGCGCGGACCGTGCGGTTTCTCTGCTGGAGAAAGAAGCTCCCTGGGGAGAGACCGAGATTCGCGAGTGACTCGAACTACAGATCGCGGATGTCCACCGGACTAGCGAGTCGGGGCGGAGGAGCGATCAGGCGAGGGAGCAGCGCCGGGGGCTCTACAGAGGGGAAGCGGGGCTGTGGGGGATAGACAAGGAGAGTGGGGAACGCCGTGTGCCAACGAGAAGGATAGCCAGGTACAAGCTGGGGTGAAGAGAGGAATAACTCAGGCAGAGGGCAGGGATGACTGGGGAGGTGCGGCGGCGGCGGGTGCTGAGAGGGAGGAGTGTTCGGATGGGGGAAGTGGTAGTAGCAGTAGCAGCAGCAGAAACAGCAGTGGCAGGGGGGTGCTGCCGCTGTGGGTTCCTTTCTCTCGATCGCTGCGCGCGCTTACGAGCACACCTGGGCAGCCGCGCGGCTCCCTTCCTTCCAGGTGAGCAGGAGCGAATCCCCCCGTGATTGGCAGGTTGCCGCGTTGCCGTGACAACGGGCCAGGGCGTCGCGATCGATATATAAGGCCCGGGCCGAGCGCGGCGCGGCGCGCGCTCGAGGGGGTTCCCCCCTTCCTTCCGATACCTCTCTCGTTAGCGCGGGGTTCGCCGCCTCAGTTCGCGCAGGGGCGGCGACGTCGACAGGCCGCGCTCGCTGCGCCTTCTCGCCGGCGCCGGACGCTTCTCCAAGACGGCGCCGTCGCTTCATGGCCCGCTCGCCTCACGCGCGCGTTTCGCGTCCCGACTTGGGCTGGTGCGGCTGCTGGCGCTACGACTACGTCCTCCTCTGAGCACATTTGTCGTTACACTGGAGCGGGCCGGCTGCAACTCTTGACAGGTCTGGAGGGGCCACTATAGCCTAAGTTTCGCACCGGCATACAGAAGTTTACGACTGGGGTCGATGAAGAGCAGGAAACTGTTTTACGCGACGTCCGTCCTGTGAAGGCGTCTTGCGCTCTATGTGAACCCATTGCTGCGTGACAGGTCAGTACATACCGTTTCGAATAGTGTTTTATTCCCTAAAGATTAATTTAGAACGATATAACTTTAATGGTGAAAAAGTGTAATTTAATGCGGAAATACTTAACAAGAATGTTTTACGCGTATCTTTCTTATAAAGACTGAACGCTATTTTGTGACAATGTCACTCAGTTTAGCTCTCTCGTTGGTGGCTCGTTACTATCAAAAGAACTCAGTCAACTTAAGTCCTTCTCATAAAGTGGAGCTCCACTCGCAGCCAGACTTTCGGCCGCCGTCATCTAGGCTACGGTTGCGAAAAGTGCAAGATATCGTTACGCCAGCAGCCTGCAGATGGAAAATTAAGACAGCACATTTCAGAAGAGTCGGAAGCAAGTTTTACTTTAGACGTCTACCATGTGACTGCATGAAAAATCAAACTCCGCACTCATTGCGAATAGACACAGAATGCAACAAGTCCGTCATTAGTGCGGAAGTCACGCCTGTTGCGTTGCCTCAAAGCTCTTTGTCAGCTAGCGATCCGCCTGTGAGGCGAGCGTGGCATTGCCTCCATAACCAGCACCAAAGCCGAGTCTCAGCGAGCATGAAGACCATGATCGCACCGGTCAAGCTGCGCCACCTCTCTCGGTGAGTGTTCTACGTGCGATGGCCTTTGAGGTCAGATGTAAAGGGACATCAGTTACTCAACTGGGCCAATGAATTATATTTTAAGATCCAGTTCTTGGCGGCAATAACTCAATCCTAAGGAGATTTTAAAATTTTAAACGCGTTTTTCTTTCTAAGGTAACTGCAAATTGAATAAGCATGTCTTCGACGATTAGTTCCGCTCGGGAATTTTAAGCACATTCTTGAAGTCGTTAAACAAAGGTTCTTGAAGATTTGTAATTTACTGCTCGGTTTTATTACCATGTGAATAATTAGTGCGGACCGTCTTGGCTCTTTTCTCTAATTTGCATAGTGGACAGACGAAATCGTGCCCTGTTTCGTGCGAGAACTGTATTTTAACTTCACACTCGTAAAGAGTTTTATACTGTGGTCGCTAAATACTTGGCTTGACATTTTTATATAAGCACTGAAAATCTTGATTAAATAACACTATATTTAGAGATTGTAAGCCTTAGTTGTCGGCGTCGGGATGAACTCTTAACGGCTACGCACTGATAGGCATTAACCTACAACATGTGTGACGTTAACAACATCACGGTTACATGCTGTCGACTACGTAATGGAGTGTTTCGAAGTCGCCGAAAGAGCAAGTTACGGCAAAAACACACGAGACCATTGTTACGGCCCATTGAGACCAGAGAGGCGGTCGATTTTGTCTCTGCAAGAGTACACGTTTATGTAAATCACTGGTCTTTATTCTCAAAAGAGGGCTGGCAGATGTTTTCTTTACAGGAATGCATGAGACGCCGGTAAACGTTATTCAATTTACCGACAAAAAACAACCGCTCCCTATCTCTTTCGAAAGCTAAACCTAACCTGTAGAATAAAATAGGGAGAAAACATTTGTTTCGCACATATGCGATCCTTCTCACCAAGTTTGTGAACATATTTCTTTTTTATGGTTTTCCTTTTTGTGAAGTAAGTTTAAATACCGCGCTACACCTTATTTTCATGTCACTTACGAATTATTCTTATCAGTTCACTTAGCCGGTACCGCCTCTGAGGCGCGCGCGTATATAAAGGAATTGTAACCATTGCTGCGATTTCACAGAGGCCATTGAAAGGCAGTTGGCAGGAAGATTGTTGCTGCTGAAACGAATGACAAAAAGTGAACTCGATTTACACGCCACAAAGTGCCACTGCGGCAGGCTTACAGTACATGGAAGATTGCAAGGAAAACTAATGACCAGCGGTAACCGAGCCTGTTGATAAAACCTTGTCTGCCTATAACACAACCAAATTGAAAGCAAGCGACGTCTTATAGCTTAAAACTGTTTATATTTCAAATCGAATCACCTGCTTCCGTTTCAAATAGCGATTGAGATCTTCTGTATATGCTTTCCGCTTGTCTCACGGCAATAACGTTATACGAAACGTGCAGAATGAGTGGTGGTAATATAATTTTTTTACTATTTAAGAGAGTTATGTATGCACTCTCGTTTCTCAGGAAATTCAGGAGGCGTAACTTTAAACGATGTCCAGTGTTGAAATGTAAGGATGCAAAGAAATTTGATCAAAGGAAATAACATGGGATAAAATGTTGCGAAGCATGATCCTACAGCATGGTCGCTTTGCCTTTTATCGCAGTAAATTAACGTGTAGAGCGTGGAGACTTGCGACGTTGGAGTGGTGGCAGAGAGAGAAGTACTGCGAGCTTGAGAATCTTGACTCCCGTTTTTGCTTCAGTCATAGTCATTGCGCACAGTGCGCAAATTTAATCAGCAATTCAATCTTGACTTATTAAATAGGCCGACTTTAGCACCTTCGAATAAGGAATAAGTTAACGGCAGAAGCGTATGAATAAAGCATTCGGCGGAAGCAAGCTTCCTAACACAGCTCCTAGAGTCGAAAGCGGCATAATCCTGCACTCCTTAATCGACAATTATACTTGGCCCGTCTAAATGGGGAGAATTTCGTACGCAGAGAAACATTAATGTGCAATCGTAATTAATGAAGCTTTAAGCGCTGCTGCGTTGATTTGAATTCAAGTCTACGGTTGTATGTTTTTATACCACCGTAGGCTTAGGCATTTGGCGTGCAACTGGTATCAAAAATCACTTTTGAAGCTTTTGCCGATTCTGAAGCAGCCCCTTGGATTAATTTATTAGATCTCGTAGCAGTAGGAGGATACAATATTAGGCGTGTGCCGCGTCTATATGGCGCATGTCATTCATTGCAGTTTTTACCTTTCGCATAATATACGCAATTTTGTCACGCTTAGGTGTAAACAAAAAATACGGAGACATATCGGAGAGCCTCGGTTGTAAATGTGTACAGTTTGCAGCAATATTCTGAACAATAGACAGAACCACTGAATCTCAAAGGAGAGATCAAGGGATAGCGGACACGGATCAACAATAACATACAAGAAACCTTACTCCTTACACTTTTTCAGAAGAAAGCTTCGAAGTTTTAGAGAAACAATGTGCGTCGAAAACTATGCTACTTTCATCCACCTCCAAAAGCCGAACTTTCTCCCAGACCGGCGTTACCAATCACGCTGGATACTTCATCCGAGCTTCATAAGCACAGCCACTTTATCTTATCCGCCAACTATTAATCCTTCCTTTTGATTCAAGCTTAACCCGCTTCCCCTATTCAACTTCCTTGTTACATACAATAAGCAATGGTAAAAGCACCAAATACGCAAGCTCTATCCGATGTCAGAGGGTGTCCGGAGCATTGTCACTCTAGCGTATCTTCGTGCTTAGCCGACCAAGAGAGCTCTCCAGTCGCCTTCACTTGGAACCAGTGGGAGAAAACGTGAAAGGGTCCACTTCGGCCACGGAGACATGCCTCCGCTCCGAACCATTCTTTTCACACCCTCCGCTCTTTGCCGCCACTCTGGCCTCCTCTCCGTCCGCGCAACACCGGAGTGACAAATGACGCTGGAATTGTTCGCGATCAGCTTTCGAGTCAGGGGCCACTTTTATTAACACCCAGGGCCAATCGATGGGGCCCCGGGAAGCGACACACACCCCTCTAGCTCCGAACTGCATTCCAAGCTCCACGGAACGCGCGCTCCTTTCTTTCTCTCTTCCCCTCCTATCTATTTCCCTCTTTTACCCGAAAGAATCGGCTCTGCCACAGGGCCTATCGTGGTGCAAGAAAGCCCAACCTTTTATGGAACGATCTACGGGTTTTCAGTTGGCACAGGACTGAGTTGTAAGGGCTTTACCATGCGTCTAGAAGCGGCTTGTTGCTTCTTATTTGTGTGTGCGGGATAGGTTATGGTCACTTCCTTTTAATCGCCTTCTTTCTTTTTTTTTTTTGTCATCAAATTTAATGCTTCCGGTTGTATCCCCGCTGTTATCTCCGCGCAAAGACTTTACCAAGACGCAGTACAACGCTTGTTAGACTCCATTCCTGCGTTCTTTAGGCTTCAGAAGAATCATGCATTCTTAACAGATTTCTTCACGAGAAGTAGTTGAACCCAGTGCAGATCACAGGTGTGAGTCGTCAGTTAAAATGTTACCGCTGCCTTGTCGGTGCGAAGAAATCGGGAAACATGCTTCTATTTTATCTCTGGCTGGAATATTTGATCTTAAGGAAGAATGAGTGCTCTTACATTAAGTATGCTTTGAGAAACGCTTCAGTTTGTATCTAGCAAGTTATGCTGACTAGCTGGCATCAAGAAGGGCTTGCAGCCGAAATTAGCAGTGCGCAGCAATGTTATGCGAAAATTCGTCGCAAATGACGCATTTTTGCTTTCATGTACATATACAAAGAGCTTCCTTTGTTACCAAGGTGATACAGTGTTTTAAAATGTTCGATAAATGGCTCGATCCAGGACTACAGTCTTCCTTTCGTATGGAGTCCAGGAAAGTTTAACGTACTTACTTGTTTTCAATCTCCTTCTTAGCATTGAGAGTGTGAAACTGCTACTGAAAAAATATGTTTTTATTCTTGAAATCTGTAAAATAAACAGCAAGACAGAAAGGAAAATATTTTTTTAAAGGCTAGATAGCAAGCAGAGAGAGACAAGTATCGACAACGAGCTGGTGAAAAACGCCTACACCCGCTGAAGAAGAAAATGCAACAGTTTCCTCTTATCTAAACTGGATGAGCCAAAGCTGGCAGGTCAACTATAGAAAAATGCCGCGCCTGGCTTTCCCCTTCTTGCACCGAGTCATGGCTCACCAGGGAGGCACAGCGAAGACGGCAGCCATTTAGGCAGACGGAGCGACTGAAGAAGAGACAACATCAGCTGAAAGAAGCGAAGAAGAGAAACGAATTGAATAAAAAGAGAAAGAGGTGGAGAGAGTGGGACACACTTCAGCGAGTCACGCGATCTTGGGGGCACTTGGGACAAGCGTGTCGCTCGCGGGCCTTAAGGAAACATCCGCCTCCTCTTGTAATAGATTATCGATCACCTGCACTGTATTGATCACCTCCAGAAGGAGATTGATCTTTCTCTGCTCGTCTGCGCTTCGGCCGCGCTTTTCTTAAACTCCATTCTCTTCCCAGCGCCCCTGGGTCTTTCGCTAACCGACGATCTTCGCTCGAAGAAAAAGAAGTGGCTGGTCTCTACTTTAGGCTATTCTAGCAATGCTGCGATGTTCGAGACGCCTCATGAAAATAATTCTAAAAACAGGGCATCATCGGCGATCTTTAGTTTATGCCCGGTGTAAAAGTGACGTCAGGTAGCGGAGGTGTTCCCTTTCATTTCTGGCATATTTCCCTTTCGTACATATTTCATGCACATCTTTACGGAACACTCGATGAATCCGCTTCGTGTTGTGCGGTTTCACATTATTGTTCGCTGAGATAGCTTGCGTCGCAACGGCCAATGTCATTGCGTAGACATATTAAGAAATTATTTAATAAGTGAGGCGACTTTAGAATCAAATTGGTGAATGAGTGCGATTTTGTTTATGCCCACATTGTGCTATAATAAAGGCTTTGTACCAAACAATAACACCGAGCTTCAAGGACCTAAATGGAGGCATCACTACTTTGCAATGAGCCTATTGGCTACCTCGCCTAAAGCTAACATTTCGCTCCAGTGCGCAAATTATACTGTCTGTATCAATTTCTCCCATGCTTTATTTTTATGTGTTGATGCGATAAAAAGGAACGTACAACTGCGATGCAGTCTTCCATGTAAGGTGATATTTTAGAGCGTAACTTTTCACGCGCATTTCTGTGTACTTGAGACGCAAGAAGCGGCACGTCCTATATTTAACAGAAGCATTTCATATTTGATGCTTACGGAGTTCTTTTCGCAAAGATTCACGGTAGCTTTGAATCCAAAGTTAATAATTGGCTATAGTTTGTACGGCTGTGAACCTCCCATAAATGCGTCCTAATGTTATCATTAACATAACCCACAAAAGAAAAGCAAACACGAGGGAACTCTAGTGCCAGTGATTACATGACACACACACACACACACACACACACACACACACACACACACACACACACACACACACACACACACACACACACACACACACACACACACACACACACACACACACACACACACACACACACACACACACACACACACACACACACACACACACACACACACACACACACACACACACACACACACACACACACACACACACACACACACACACACACACACACACACACACACACACACACACACACACACACACACACACACACACACACACACACACACACACACACACACACACACACACACACACACACACACACACACACACACACACACACACACACACGTTTTCATTTGCACATATAACCAAAGTTTATTGCTGGAATGAGGATTAGCTACTAGAGTAATCAGAGAAATGTTACCTTCGTTGACTTTCAAATTCATATTGCCCACTTGACAATTAAGGTGACCAGAATACCGTAATAGCATCGGCAGAGTACGCTTCGCGGCTTGCACAACACTCGGTTTGGTCCGTATCGTGCACCGTCGAAGGATCGGCAGCGGCTCACCGGGCAAGATAAACAGAAACAGACGTCCGCGTCCAGGCAGCAACGGCCGAAGCAAAGCAAGCGATAAAGCAGTTACCGACCCCGTTCGCTGGTGCAGAACGGCAGTGGCCAGGGAAGGGCATGAGTCGGCTGCAGTGGCTGGCTGGATGGCTGCCTGCTGAGTCGCACTGCGCGAGAAATAAGCGGAGAGCTAGAAGAAAAAAAAAAGGGTTAGAGAGATGGATAAGAAAAGCACTCGGGCACGGCCCGGTCAGCCGGAGTCTCTCCTGATCTCTCCATTCGCTCAGCACTCGCTCACTCTTCTCCATCACCTTCCACAAACATCCCGGTGTCGCCTCTAGCCGCCGACATTTACCTCGTCACCACGTTAATCTAAGCAAACAGTGTATGGAGTGTCGGCAGCCTTCCTAACTTGCCGCAGCCGCCGCAAAGTCGCTTCCTGGCCGCCTCCTACCTCTCCTCCCTCTCTCTCACTCTTTCACCTCTGCCGAGAAACGACGAGGGATCTGGCACTTCTCCTTCCTTCTTTCCTTTCTATCCGTGGCTCCCTTCCTCCCACCTTCTCACTCTCATTTTAATCAAGTTTGGCTTCCGATGCGAAAAAACAAAGGCAGGAGTGAGAGAAAGCGAGCGACAGAAGGGGTGAGAGAGCCGAGGGAGCTTGGCTAACCGCCCGACCAACCGGCGGCGCGCGTGAGACTTCCAATTTTCCCGCCGCTACGTGCTACGTTGTTCCCTATCCTCCTTTCCTCTGCTCTTCCTGCCCGGTTCGTCAGCTGAATCCTCCCGATCGAGTGGCAGACAGGCCCGCGCCCTCCCCAAGAAGCAGCCGATGCCGGAGCACGGCGGCTCCTTGTGGTTTTCTGGCGAAACCACCACGGATAATACAGAGAACGAAGCAACACCGCGAGCGATGGCTCGGGATAACCAGATATAAAATTGGTAAGAACAAAAAAGAGAATAAATCTTACACTGAGATGCGACAGGCTGTCTAGCACGAATAGTAAATGACAAACCCTTCTCAACGTCCTTGCATAGGCGAGCGTACAGCTCACGCGTTTTCTTTTATTTATCTTCATACCTCACTTCTACTCCCTCTGTCTCTCTTGAGTTACGCCCATTTCACTTTTCTTTCAGTCTGAGTTTGTGTCCAAAACCAGTCGTGTTTTATTTATTTTTTTTACAATTAATGTAATTCTAGAGTGAGAGTTAACTCGCGCGTTCTTTTTTAAAAATTATCTTTAGTATACTCTCCCTCTTCCCGTGCTTCAAGTTTTGCCCTTGCCTTTTTGTTGGTTTTTGTTAAGCTACACATGTTGGGTTTTTCTTTTCTTTTTTTGCAATATTGTTGCAAGGTTGTTGCTCTCGTACTGCATAGTACTCTACGCAGCCTATTCATAATTCTCGTTTTAACCCATTTTGTTTCTTAGAGCACTAAATACCGAACACTAAGCAAACTTTCTTTTAAGTGCAATATACTGGCCCTCTTTCTCCCTATAATGGAAATACGCGGAAAGGACGAAAAACCATCACTGGCGTGAAAGCGAAATTTTGTAAAATTTTAGGCCTGATGATAACGTCGGCTGTAATAGTGTGATGCTTTATCTCCTCCAGCTATTACTGCTCAACATCTGTCTTTTCGTTTCTCCTTCTGATGTGAACTTTATTCCCTTAATAATGATGATGAAGCCACATAATAATGTCACGGTGATGTGTGCCATAGTGTAACGCTTCAGGTTGATTTAAACAACTTTCGGTTCTTCAGGGAACCCAGAAATGTAATCGCTTGGCTATTTTTCAACACATCCGCTGAAAGGGAAAAGGGGCTACGGTGGTTAACACGATATCCTTAAAAGTTCCGTTTTACACAAATTCCAAAGTTCTCGGCGCCGTGAGGGAAAAGTAACGGGAATGTGGCTCCGGAAGGTATTATAGTTGGCCAGTAGCCGCTGATATGGCCGGCGACAACATGAGACTATATGATATGAGAGCAGCTGGCAAGTCGGGCTTCTCCTTGAGATAGCTGAGTGAGTTGGGAATTAAATCTTCTAGGATCCTTGGGGTATAATAAGTAAGATGGGCTATTTTTAAGCCGTGAAAGCAGATCCTTTTGGCTTTGTTAAAGCGGACGTCTAGTGATATCTATGTCGAGTGGCCTTTCACTCAGCTATAGGCAGCTGACGGTTCAGAGCCAGTGAACAATAATTTTACAGGGGGGCCAGCCATTGCAAAGCGAATATGATAGATGGTGATGAGATGACTCTTAATAGCGGGCCTAGCGCGAGCGCTCCTGTCCACACCACTAGCTGCTCTCATCTTGTTCCCGATCCGGAACACTACCCGAGGCAACAGAGCGATCATCCTGGTCGTAGAGAAGGAAGAATGTCATAAGAAGATGAGATGTGACTAGGTGAGTGAAGATCGAAGAGAAGAAAGGTAGCAGCTTGCCGCCACGAGGATGACCAGGTAAATGCTTGCCCTCGAAGCTTCCTGACCACAGGTTAAGAAGATCTTACGGCCGACCCCGAGGAACGCATCGAGGGGTAAGGACAGAGGCGCTGTTATCACGTGTGGATGGTGGCTCGGGTTGTTGGGGTCCTTTGGGTCGGTCACTTGCTTCTCATCGTGTCGTGAAGTCGGAACAGGGGAGGTAGGGTGAACGGTGAGGTTGGGTCGGGCCCTAGGAAACCGTTGTCGATGACCGAAGGAGACGAAGAGTGCTGAAGCTCCGAGGCCAGGATAATGCAGAATGAATGCACCTCGAAGAGTCCGCCAAATATTTACCGGTCGGCAAGCCAGAAAAAACGACAACACGGCCGATGACGATGAGATGACATTCGACAATGTCAGCGGGTCTAGCGTGAACGCTTCTTGTTGTGGTTGTTGTCATTTGCTCATACCACTGCCAGCATCTTCTTCCTTGTCCGTAACGATATGTGAGGTGAGAGGTACAAAGTACGTGATCAGACCTTAAGCGAGTATTTTGGATTGAAAAACGTTCATTGTTAGCATTGAACAATATGTGGGCACTACACTTAGATGACCTCGAGTCCGTGGCTGTCAGCGACTTTGTGAGCCCACTAGTCGGTGGCCCGGAGTTGCGTCAACGGGTCTGAACTGGCCAAGTATAGCCTCCCACCGCTCTATAGAGAAGGGACTGGTAGTAGGTCCGCTGGTGGCGGCGATTTTTTGCAGATCCATAATATCTGATCGTATTCGGCTATCTCGCCGCGTTCTTTACCAGTTTGATTGTATTGTGTTGGGTACATGTGTGTTAATTTCGATGGGATAAAGAAAGCTCGCATCTGGCGCCGACGCCAGATGACTTCCTGCCTTTTGTGAAGCTTCTTGTCTGGTAGATTATATATCCGCCTTTCTACTTTGTCACAAGCTGCCTCACCTATTATACAGCGGAAGATGCGGGAGCTTATGGCTGGAATATAGAGCGGAATTCACGGGACTCCGTCGCTCCTCTGGACAAGATTCGACAAGCCGATGGGGCAGCGACCGCCTGTCCTTGACGCGGCTGCTGCGTAGTCGGCCGAGGGTATAAAATAACCGACAGCAGAACGCCCTCACCAGTGCGTTTGGGAAGATTCAAACTTCCGGCCACTCCGCGGTGCTCCGAAAGCGTATTGTGTTCTTCGGGCCCGCGATCGACGCATCGTCCTCTGCACCTGTACGGCCGCCGCTACCGAGCAACACAGCCTTCGACGCCTCAGCAAACAAGAAAGACGTGAGAACTTCGGACTGTTGTTCAATCGAACATTATTTTCGCTTTGTTAACTTTTGACCTGACTTAGTAGTATTTTACGCTGTGTTCTTATGTAACTTTTGCTCATACTTATAATATCTGAAATACCTGCTTTATTATCTTTATAGTCTTCATGTTTTTATCACAGTGTTTTGTTCATTGTCGGGTTATTTTTTTTTCTCTTATCATTTATTTCTTCGTCTTTATCAATATCTTGTCGTGGCGTTGTATTCTCTTTCATTGTACTCTATTATTATCAGTGTAATTTTGGTCTGCTATTTATAAACCTTCAATTGTTTGTAAAAGAAAGTGACCTATTTGTACTTATTCCTCAATCACACACCGACACACGTGCTTCACGGGTTGACCGGCCTAACTTTTAAATGTGTTCACAACCCTCATAGAGGAACGACGAGTAATCGTAAAGAGGATCCCGCACCTCTTGTGACCGTAAAGGCGGGGGTTTGTGACATAATTGGCGTCCGCGAACAGGACTGGTCAACCAAGTGTCGGTGAGGGAGAGAGGAGTAGGTGCAATTTTTTTAGTGTTGTATCCTAGCACTGCATAACGCTTTCCACCTAACATGGCTGATGCAGAGTTAGAACGGCTTGTTGAGTATGGCCGAACTTTTGGCTTTGAGGGTCAAGAGCTGCTCAAATGGGTAGATCAGGAGCGAGCTCGTCGCAGAGAAGAACGCAATGAGGAACGTACGCGGCGGAAAGAGGAGGCAGAACTAGAATCTAAACTCCGGATGGCGGAGATGGAGAAAGAAAAGGAGTTACTGATGCTCCGACGAGACCTACCTAATAATCCGGCAACTGACGCTAACAGCACCGGAGAGTCAAGGTCAGAAACGGGGGAGAGTCAAGCTGCTCGGCCCGAACGCATAAGCCAGCACAAGCTGATGCCGGTTTTTAATGAGGGCAGGGACGACCTTGACGCTTACCTCATGCGTTTCGAGCGCGTCGCTGAGAGTCAGAATTGGCCTCGCGACCAGTGGGCTACAGCCCTTAGTCTATGTTTAAGCGGCGAAGCGCTCAGCGTTTTTAGTCGCATGTCTGCGTCCGAGTGCTTGGACTACAACAAGCTCCGGCAGGCACTCATGATTCGCTTCCGTATGACAGAGGAAGGGTTCAGAGAAAAATTCAGGTCTGCTAGTCCCCGGAACGAGGAAACGTGTTCACAGTTGGTGACGCGTCTTCAGAACTTCCTAGACAGATGGATAGACCTGTCGGACACAAAGAAAGAGTACGCAGATCTCTTTGACCTGATTCTAAAGGAACAGTTCCTTTCTAACTGCGCCACTCCGCTACAAATGTTTTTGAAAGAAAAGAAGGACACATCCTTCTCTGAAACAGTAGCAAGGGCAGAAAAGTATATGGAGGCCCATGGCTGGTCAAACTTCGGAAAGCGAAGCACCCCGAAGAATAAGGCAGAAAACGCCGTCTCCAAGACGACCGAGAGAAGGGAAACTTTGCTTCAATCATCGGATGCGAAGAGCAGCGATGAAAAGAAATGTTTTATTTGTTCACGCACGGGACACCGCCCCGAAAATTGCCGGGCCGCCCCATCCGACGGATCGGGACCGCCCAAGAAATGCCACAAATGCGGAAAACCAGGTCATCCAAGCTGGAGATGCTGGGCAAATGGGGCCCCGAAACAGAGAGAAGAAAATCGGGAGTCCGCTGCAGTATGTGTTGAGAACGGATACCTCGAACTTAAGGATGGAGGGAAGATCCCCGTCATCAACGCTGGGTTCACCAGTAAAGAACGCGCCGTCAGGGAATGCTTACCTGTCGTAGCCGGCATGATCGGAGGCCAGACAGTCCGAGTCCTGAGAGACACAGGCTGCAACACGGTGGTGGTAAGAAAGGACTTAGTACGGAAAGAAGATATCACCGATACGAAGTCTCCAGTTTACCTACTTGACCGCTCAGTCCTAATGCTCCCAGAAGCTTGGGTCGATGTCGACACCCCGTACTTTCAGGGACGACTTCTCGCTAAGTGTATGGAGAATCCCTTGTACGATTTGGTGCTGGGAAATGTGGAAGGTGCTAGGCCAGCAGACGACCCCGATCCGAACTGGCACAAGACAACAGAAAGCGAGACTACGAAGTCCACTGCAGTAAAAGTTGAAGAGCTAGCGCCTGACACCGAGAGCCCCGCATCCATTTCGGATGCCGTTGAAGCTTGTCCGGTAGTGACTAGAGCGCAGGCGTGCAGGGATAAAACGCTGAAAAAGCTTAAAGTCCTGCAAGGCCTCCCTAGTGTATGCCGCGAAGAGTTGGTTCAAGAGCAAGAGAATGACGCGACCCTACGCTCGTGTTTCGATCGCGTAGGCCCGCCGCAAGCGAAGAAAGGAAAGGGTAGCCACCAGTTTTTCATTACTAACGGCGTCCTTCAAAGGAAATACGTCGCCGAGTCGGGCGGGGAGTACACTCAAGTTGTTGTGCCCCAAAAGTACAGATCAGCTATTCTCAAGCTGGCACATGATGGGTTGATGGGAGGCCACCAAGGCGCGAAGAAAACCCTACTGAAGCTTCAGACAGAATTCTTCTGGCCAGCAATGCAGGCTGACGCTAAGCGGTTCGTTGCCTCTTGCGATCTGTGCCAACGCACAACTCCGAAGGGTCACACCACACGAGCGCCTTTGGTTCGAGTGCCCGTCATTGAGACACCGTTTCAAAGGGTGGCGATCGACATCGTTGGTCCACTCAACCCGAAGTCCGCTCAAGGCAATCGGTACATCCTGACCATGGTGGACTATGCCACTCGGTACCCTGATGCAGTCGCACTTCCTAGCGTCGAGACCGAAAGGGTAGCCGAAGCACTTGTCGAAATGTTTTCCCGTGTAGGAGTGCCCAGAGAGGTCCTCAGTGACAGGGGCACGAATTTTACGTCCGAAGTAATGAAGGAGGTTAGCCGTCTGTTGTCAGTAAAACAGCTGCATACCTCTCCCTACCACCCGATAGCGAACGGCCTAGTCGAACGGTTTAACGGCACGCTTAAACAAATGCTCAAGCGCATGTATCAAGAGAGACCAACCGATTGGGATCGCTACCTGGCTCCACTTTTGTTTGCATACAGGGAAGTGCCCCAAGAAAGCCTCGGCTTTTCCCCATTCGAACTGTTATATGGGCGAAATGTGCGTGGACCCCTGGCTGTACTTAGAGAGCTTTGGACGAATGCAACCATCCCTAACGAGTTGCGAACGACGTACGAGTATGTGCTTGCTCTACGGGACAGACTGGAAAATACCTGTAAACTTGCCCACGAAGAGCTAGAGCGCGCAGGAGAGCGTTACAGCCGCTACTACAACATCAAGAGCCGCAAACGCTCACTCAAACCGGGAGAGAAGGTTCTTATTCTTCTTCCCACAGAACACAATAAGCTGCTCATGCAATGGAAGGGTCCCTTTTCGGTCATCAGCCGCAGGGGCGATGTCGACTATGAAGTGGATTTGGGCCATGCCACAAAAATATTCCACATCAATATGCTGAAGAGATACCAGCAAAGGAAAGACGACCCCATTGTTGCAGCTGTCGGTGCAGTAATATCGGCAGAAGAAGACACAGACGCTGGAGAGATTGAGCTTCCTAAGCCCTCCCAGACACAGTCTATCGGGGATGTACACATTTCCGAGAGATTGAGCCACGTACAGCAGAATGAAGCCAAGAAACTTCTGCAACAGTACGAAGGTATATTTTCGGACCTTCCGGGAAAGACCACGCTAATCAAGTGCCAACTGAAGTTACAGAGCGACCGGCCGATAAATGTAAAACAATATCCGCTACCGTACGCTTTGAGACAGGCAATTGCATCAGAAGTGGACGACTTACTCCGATTAGACATCATTGAGCCATCGGAGTCGCCCTACAATTCCCCTGTGATCGCCGTACGCAAGCCCGACGGGACGCATCGGCTATGCATTGACTTTCGGAAGTTAAACGAAGTCATCGCAGACGACGCCGAGCCCTTACCACGTGCGGACGACCTTATCGCCTCGGTAGGCCGCAAGAAATTCTTTTCCAAGCTGGACTTATCCAAGGGATATTGGCAAGTACCGTTGTCACCCGATTCAAAGGCGATGACTGCTTTCACGGTTGGCACGGGGCGCTTTCAATTCCGATATATGCCCTTCGGTATTAAGACGGCGCCAGCCATTTTTACGAAGCTGATGCGGAACATCTTGGCCGATATTCCCGACGTGGCGTACTACTTCGACGATGTTCTCATTGCCAGCGCGACATGGGAACAGCATCTCCAAACATTGTACGAGGTCTTTGCTCGAATTGAAGCGGCTGGTCTCACCATCAAACCGCTGAAATGCGAGATCGGAATGGAAACCGTCGCATTCCTGGGCCACCAAATTGCGTCCGGAGAATTGTCACCCCTCACCAAGACCCTACAGAAGATACAAGAAGCTTCACGGCCGACAACAAAGAAGCAGGTCCGATCCTTCTTAGGACTCACGGGTTACTACCGTGATTTCATCCCAAACTATGCTGACCTAACCTGTCCTCTGTCAGATCTAACACGGAAAGGTCAACCTTCAGTCGTGAGCTGGGGCCCCGAGCAAGAACGGGCTTTCAAGAACTTGCGGGAAAAACTGGCTGAGGCACCAATTCTGAAATTGCCAGACTTTGACCGGGAATTCGTCCTGCGAACAGATGCTTCTGATAGAGGTGTTGGAGCCGTTCTGCTTCAATCGCATGACGGAATCCTGCACCCAGTTTCCTATGCGAGCCGCAAGTTGCTCCCTCGAGAGGTAGCCTATTCAACCACTGAGAAAGAGGCTTTAGCGCTCGTTTGGGGAATCGAGAAATTTCAAGTCTGCCTCTACGGGAGAAGGTTTCTCGTCCAGACGGATCACCAGCCTTTGAAGTTCATAAAAGAAACAAAATCTGCAAACAGCCGCGTTCTTCGCTGGAGTATTAAGCTTCAGGAATACAACTTCCGTGTCGAGTATATTAAAGGCAGCGAGAACGTGGGAGCAGATTACATGAGCCGGCTGGAATAGTTGTTAAGCTTGCACTACTGCATAGCTGCATTGTGTTGATTGTATAATGAAAATCGTACACGATGTGCCTGTATATATATGTGCACTTGATTGTTATCAGTGATCCGTGACTTGTGACATGTGCGCAAGACATGACTGAAGAACTACAGTGTTGTGGTGTGTGCGGGTTCAGATCAGTGCGTATATGGTGCGCGTCATGAACGGTAGTGAGTGACGAACGATCTTCAGTGCACTGAACGGACCCAATCTACTGCACCCCTCTATAGGGGCGTAATAACATCGTTCTCGGCGCTTGTGGAGTTCTAGAATATTCCGAGGCAATATTCTTCAGTGGGGGGCAGAATTATGTCACAAACCCCCGCCTTTACGGTCACAAGAGGTGCGGGATCCTCTTTACGATTACTCGTCGTTCCTCTATGAGGGTTGTGAACACATTTAAAAGTTAGGCCGGTCAACCCGTGAAGCACGTGTGTCGGTGTGTGATTGAGGAATAAGTACAAATAGGTCACTTTCTTTTACAAACAATTGAAGGTTTATAAATAGCAGACCAAAATTACACTGATAATAATAGAGTACAATGAAAGAGAATACAACGCCACGACAAGATATTGATAAAGACGAAGAAATAAATGATAAGAGAAAAAAAAATAACCCGACAATGAACAAAACACTGTGATAAAAATATGAAGACTATAAAGATAATAAAGCAGGTATTTCAGATATTATAAGTATGAGCAAAAGTTACATAAGAACACAGCGTAAAATACTACTAAGTCAGGTCAAAAGTTAACAAAGCGAAAATAATGTTCGATTGAACAACAGTCCGAAGTTCTCACGTCTTTCTTGTTTGCTGAGGCGTCGAAGGCTGTGTTGCTCGGTAGCGGCGGCCGTACAGGTGCAGAGGACGATGCGTCGATCGCGGGCCCGAAGAACACAATACGCTTTCGGAGCACCGCGGAGTGGCCGGAAGTTTGAATCTTCCCAAACGCACTGGTGAGGGCGTTCTGCTGTCGGTTATTTTATACCCTCGGCCGACTACGCAGCAGCCGCGTCAAGGACAGGCGGTCGCTGCCCCATCGGCTTGTCGAATCTTGTCCAGAGGAGCGACGGAGTCCCGTGAATTCCGCTCTATATTCCAGCCATAAGCTCCCGCATCTTCCGCTGTATAATAGGTGAGGCAGCTTGTGACATACTTAAAGTGATTAGTGTAGTCATAAAATGATATGATTGCAACTCTCGAGAAATTGGGGGAATTAACCTGGCTCACTGCTCGACTGACATAACCTCGAGCTATACTGTGAGCCAGCTGGTTTCCCCTGTTCCCCGATTATACCGGTACCGGCATTATTTCCACCTATTTTTGGTTCCAGTCTTCATATCTTAGAATTCGCTGTCTCCTTGAAGATCATCCCCCTCGCAAAATTGTTTATAGCGGCTTTGGAGTCGCTAATTATGGTGACAGCTTTGATGCTGACCATCGCCATGGCGATAGCCGCCTCCTTCCCCTTCCCTGAGTTTTTTTGTTTTTATCGAACCTACCATTAATTTTTACCCGAGTCGTTCACGCCCACGATCGCAAAAGAGTTCCCTCCTTCGAATTCTGCCGCGTCTATGTAAACAGTGTATTCAGAGCCTTCTAACTTAGCCTCAAGGGCCGTCGCTGTCGCTCTTTTCCTGACTTCATGAAAAGCAGGGTTCATGTTTTTTTGGTAGCGGTTTAATACTGAGTGCGTTTCTCACTTCGGTCGACAGTTTTACTTGTGCCTTTCTTTCCGGGATTCTGCAAGCGAGTAGTAAAGTGCATGTAGGCGAACGAGAATCCGGGAAGGAATCCGTAAATGGGAGCCAGCACCGGTGTCGCGGCATACCGTTAAAGGAGGAGCATGGCTAGCCGTGCCAGTTTTTGAATTAGTAAATCTCAAAGTGCGATCCAGAGGTTCATTATACAAAAGATAGATTATCAATTTTTGGTTTAATTTCGCTGGACGTAGTATGATGACAGCATCGGACTCAAGCAATGAACGGGCCTTTACGGAAGTCTCAAGACTGCGGCTCCCGCCGTCGACAACGCGCTGCTCACAATCACTACGCGCCGCTCCCACTGGCTCACCACTGGCTACGCCATGCATGTCAATGCTGAGGTTTGGTCGGCAATGAGCCAGTGTTCCGGCTGTTTTCTGAGGACGCTTGAAAGTTGCGGCTGCGCTACCCAACAGCCGTAACCAAAGCTGAACGCAAAATGGATATGAAATAGATAGTAGATTTTTATAGCGTAAAACACCACCGCATGTCACTGTGTTTTTCACGGCGTGAGCCATAGCGTGGATGAAGTCCGTCCAAGAGCAGCAATTCAGGTGGGCATGAAATATAAATGAACTGAGATGGACAGCGATAACACAAATAAAGGCAGTAGGTGATAAAAGTGGACACTTTCATCGATGGAAAAATAGAATGAAGAGAAAAATAAAACGATCCCAAATGCAGTGTCTTCTCTCTTTGTCACTATCACCCATCCTTATCGGCACTGAATCGGGTTTGCGAGTGACGTTATGGTTCAAACGAGTGCCGCCAGACGTTTATAGCCCTTGGACCTCGCTATCCAGCTCGTTGCTTTGCGTCTGAATCTCTTCATCGCCCAGACGAGTGGCTGCAACTCATAGAAGAAAGTGCTCCCTGAGAGGACGCCCAGCTATGATTCCATCTGCGGCTGTCCAGGGAAACAAAATAAGCGGCATAAAAACCAGCTTGCGTGCATATAGCAGCAACGGTGGTCCGAAAGTGCTACATCTGATGTGAGAGACGCCCGCCCCAACGGGAAGCCTGAGGTCTGTGTAGACAAGACCAAGGTGTTTTCGTCACCGAGCAGGAATTCAATCTGCAAGTGCGAAGTACGGAGAGCGACGAAGGCTTGGCAAAATCGAGGATGGCCAGGTGAAAACATATAGGGGGCCGGCGTTCAATTTTCAGAACTGCTATTTCTGAACCTCGTGATAGGAGGGCCGGGCTGGTGCAAGAGCCTAGGAAGCGTCAGCATCTACTAGCGCCCAGCATCGACTATTAAATTATGCCTTTGCGTATGTGCTCTTTTATTTTCTTTGCACATATAACACGTTACCTTTTGCAACTGCTTTCCAGGGAGCCTGGCATATAGCCTAGTCTGATCACAGAGTATACCTAGCCCACTGAGGCTATGGACAAAGCTGCTCCTGTCAAAAGTTGACTGCACCTTGCCTTTTCTACCATGCTGCCGCAGTGGCGCAGTGGTTGCGATGTTCAACTTGTTTAGACCAGAAATGCGGGTATAAGCCGACAGACACGGCCGCGTATTGTTGGAGGCTAAACATAAAGCGCCGGTTTGCTGCGAAGTCAGTGTGTGTTGAGAACTCCGGGTGGTCGAAATTTATCCGGAGCCCTCGGCTACTTTGTGTCTCATAGACGCATTACTTTGGGTTATTAAACTCAACTCTATGATATTAGATTTTTTTTTTTATCTGATGATTTTTCTGAAGATGTACCTTTTAGCATCTGGCGTTTTGGCTGGTACTGAGTCGGCATACACTAAATTACGTTATTAAGAACATTAACCTAAATTTAACTATAAAAATATTCCTATCTCTATCCGCCGTGCTTCCTCAGTTATGCGAAGGTTTTCGAGCCTCCTGTTTCATGGCGAGAAGCAAAGCACCACAACTGGGCACCTTTTTTTTTTTTTTTGAGCGTAAAAAAGGACAAAGTAATATATGTATGGGTTCTAAACGAAGTACAAAGGGCTAGACCAATTACTCCATATTATCTGATAAGATCGTGCATTTCCTGTACTATCTAGTAACCTTATCAACTTCCAGTTCGCCGTCAGTGCACAGAAGAGAAAAGTCGGCGGTTAAGTGGGGGGTTACGGTGTTAACGTGCTATCGCGCTGTCCATGATGATAACAGGCGGAAGGTGTTCGGTTTAATGGGTAAAAAGGAGCTCATAAGGTTCATCTCCCATTAGTATGAGATTTTTCCAGGCTGTGGCACCGCGCTCACCACTGACTGCCCTTCCCAATTATCACCGCAGGTTTATAATGGCCGAGCAAGGTTAAACGCGACTTGATTGCAAGGTTGGAGATGAAAGCCTTGATTTTCAACCCGTGAACGCGTCAGCCAAGCAAGAGACATAATTTACGTTCTGCACTTGGGTCGTTTAGTTACTGCCCACTAAAGATTTCTGTTGACTAGACGGTGCAAAGACGAGGCAAAGTATAATTCTGTTTCAGATTTCTAAGTTTCATTCTGCAGTATCACCTCTTGCGTAGATAAGATTACGTAATAGTCTTTTACGCTCAAACTGTTATGTGTGATAAAACATTTTTTTTTTTCGCGCAATAAACCTGCTTGGAATGCAGGTATCACGCGCTCAAGGCATCCAAGAATACTGCTTTCATAATTGTGCTTTGCTCGACTACGTTGCAGCTGTGATTCGCGGCTCCTCCACCGTTTAGGAACATAAATGTACTAAAGCTTAAGCAGATCTAATGCTTCTCAGGAGGCCGGAGAGACTGATGGGCGGAAGAATTCCTCGAAAACATTTTGCCACTTGCGCGACACTTTTGTCCTTGTCCTTCAAACAGAAAATGTGTACATTGGGCAATAATTCTAAAATAATTATAAAGTGGGCACTTTCTCAGTAGCCAGTGGGTTGAATTTTTTTCAACAGTAAATGCGAACGCACTAAGAAGGACTCGCTTATTGTTAATTGCCGTAATAACAGAACTGTCTCGGGTGGATGTGTATATTTACAGATAAATATAGAACAGTTAAAGTGAGCACAAAATGTTTCTTTTGCAACATACTTGGCATACGATAAAATGGCTTCCGGGCAACTAACTAGAAATGCTTTCCATAACACAATAAGCGCATTAGTATGATTAACGTGAGCGAATCTTAAACACCATTTATCTTCGCGACTTTTAACCGCTGATGCCATGCAAGTTCCCAGTCGGCTGTTTCAATGCATCGCGTTTTGCTTTTTCACTCATATTCTTGTTATAAGGAGCACTATTTACAAGCTAGCGTAAGCTTTCTCAACATATTTATCATTTCATGTTACCAATATGGGCATGCGGCGTTCTTTGATCTTTATTGCCCGTCGCTTAGACGCCGACTGCTCGACAAGCGTTCGCACTTTTGCGCGTCCCACGCAGAAATGAAAGCAGCATCGTGGTTTCTTCTGAGTCTTCAGTTCTAGCTAGCCCTGGTCTCTGCCGTTGTAAGGGGGTACCTCCCATCTTTCTCCGGCCAAAAACCCTAACCTTTCGTCGACCGAACGCGGCGGGCCTCGACCGAAGCATCCATTTTCAGGGCGCACTGCACAAACAGCGCACCCATGAAACGCGGAGACCGGACGACGGGCCGCGCGCGCTCGCGCTCGCGCACGCCAATTATCATTTATCAGCGCTTCCCCGGCGCACCCGATGTCGGCGTGTGAGCTTCCGTGGCGGTCTCTTAAGGGTTTCCACTCCTCTTTCCTGTCCCGTCTTTCGCCTCCCCTCTTCAAACACTTTGACCGCGTCTCCCGCCGCCACCGTCCAGCCCTCCTCTGTCGGCGTCCACCTCTCGAGTGAGTTCGCGAGTGCCGACGTACGTTATTCGTTTCCCACCCCCCTTTAATTACCAAACTCCAGCGTGCATCTGGCGCGTCGAGGAGTGCGTTGAAAGCGCGACGTCCACCCTTGAAGTCGTCGTAGCTGTGTTGAGTTCAGCGTTGTCGGGAGCGCCGCTATCCCGCTGTCCCTCGGTGTCTTCCCCAAAAGGGAGCCGCAGACGGGTAAAGGGGAGGGCTGGCCTGAAGGGAGAGGACATCGACGGCATGTCTGTGAAGCTGGAACGGTTTTGTGCGCGGGTCAAACGGACTATAGCTCTCTGCGCTGTGGCGGCCACCCGTTCCCCGCTGTGCCACGACGGCGGACGGGCGCGGTCGAAGCGAAGAATGGAGCGGAGGAGGGAGAGGAACAATTTAGGGAACCCGGGCGATGACGGATGCTTAGTGAGCGTGCCAACTGGGCTGGAAAACTTGGCGTGTTCTTGGAGGGCCATTGGTGATTTTTCTTCGCTCCTCTAGTGGAATAGAATGCCGTTGGTAAAGGAGACCGCCGGCTCTCGCACCGGAACGTCGAGAGGTTTGGAGAAGTATGCCAATATTTGGATGCTCTACATGCCATTACGGAAGTGCGGTGTTTAATTTGGCCCCTCCAGATCTGAGAGGATAATGAACGGCTACCGATCTCTGCAGCGCCTCTAAATGCATCGGTGAGCATAGAGGGTTTGGGGTAACCAGGGCACGTTTTCGTGCGCACGGACAGACACGGGCGAAAAGAAACGAACTACGCTAGAGTACTGAGGGAACTCGTGAGGACCGCTAATATGGCAGCCTTTAGTTTTTTTTTTTTTTATGTGTTCTCCTTTCTTGGAATCTGGGAGAATGCGATGGGCACGTATGGCATTCTCGAACCACACTTGGGTTTCTAAAGTCTTCGATTTAAAACAAAAGTTATTACTTTCTGGAACAGTCGATTGCAAGTTTCAATTATAAGTGTTCAGTGGCGATGGTCTTCGCTTTGTAAACTTTCTTCGCTATCCACTTTTGAGGAGCGCAAAGTACGCAGAACGTATAACACTGCTGTAAAATTATTTCTAGCTGTGACGCGAAGCACTACGCAAGAATGTGCGTTTCAGCCAGCTAGCTCGGCGCCTACTGCTCATCTGATCTGTGCGCTCCAGTCAAAGACCGCTGAGGACAATCATGAACAATTTTATATGCAGCTCGAACGCCACACGCTCGGCACTTTCTACGCTGGCAGCAGCAGCATTCCAGATAATGTGCGTTCGATAAACGTCACATCTTTCCACGATTCGTGCTGAAAGAACAGATAAAGGTATATCTATACTATTTGCAAAATATATACTGCTAAAGGGGTTTGCTTCTAAACCCAGTAACCGTGCTGCAGCTGGAAGCGCTCCTAGAACACGTAAGCTTAGTGCGGTGAAGGCGAGATTTTCCGTCTAAGCGCTGGAGATGTACAGCCGTGCCCTTTCTGGACTGAAAAGCAAACGTCTTGGGCTGCACACTTTGGATCAAAACTGCCCGCATTACTCCCTGCCGTACATCAGCGGTGCAGTAAATGTCTTCTTCTTAGGCCTCATTCTGTGTCTCGCTCACATTACTCCGCCAGGCCACCGAAAAGGCCGCTGAGTATACTCACTGAATTCCTCCACAAAATCGCAATAGCTGTGTAGGTTCAACAAGTAAATCAACTATTTTACACAAAAACATACGTGGAGGAGGAGGCAACAACTTTATTTAACGCATTACTAAGCGTCAAGAATGTCCTGGGCCAGGGTCACCAATACCAACTGATCTTTAAGCTGGTCAGAGGCTAACCAAGCCCGCCACGTTGGAGGAGGAGGGTGTGGGAAGTGAGGTGATTCAATTTCGACAGGGCAAGAAAACATGCAATGTTCTAAGTTTGTATAGTGTCCAGAACAATTTGGGCATGCGGGGGAATGTCCGATTCGGTATAAGGAGTAAGAAGTGTATTTAGTTGTATGCGTTAAGAATGCGTATATGCGTGGTAGTGATTCGTCAGCAAGAGGAAGTGTACGAAGAGTTTCTCTAATGTTGTCAAAGTGAATGTTAATTTCTTTTTGTAGCGAAGAGTAGTGGGGGGGTCCCACGTGGGTGGATAAGGCCAGGGAATCCCAGGTACCCGGTGTTGAAGTTCGCAGGCGAGGCTATGCACTACCTCACTGCCTGGGATTTCAGCGTGACCAGGAATCCACCTCAGTGTGATAGTTTTGGGACGTAGCTTGGTGAGAGCTCTGTGTAAAACATACATTATAATTCTTGCCAACGATTAGCAGTTGAATGTGCGCGGGAAATATCAACGTGAAACACAAAGTACCATACAAAGTGAAATTCATTTCTTTACATGTTCCCGTCATCTGCGAGTCTAACCATTTGTCAGAATTGTACAGATCATTTCCAATTGTTGGCAAAATGTAGTGGAATGAGGTCTGAAAAGAAGCATAAAATACGAAACATATGCGCTCCACAACTGCAGTATTCATTCTTCTGATCAAACTTACTGCTCGGATTTCGGTGTCATTCGCAATTCTATACATTTAAATTTCGCTAACAATGGCGGGCTGCTGCGGGCAGGCCCATTTTGAACCGCAGACGAAAATTGTATGAAAGTGTAGTTTCGCGTGGCTGTAAACTATTCAAGCAGTTTATTTCTTCATTAAGCTTAAAGCTTTGTTACCTCATGCTTTCGGTGACTACAAAACTTCTTTCGCACCTGTCACTCGTCCAGAGGTTGATAACATAAAATAAATCTGTGCTACTTAATGATGATAATTTTGACTTGATTAGTCATATTCATGGTTAGTCATAGCTATAGTTAGTCATGATCATTGTTAATCTTGGGCATTATTTGTTAGAGTCATAGTTAATAATAGTTATACTAACGGTCATAATCATGGCCAGACTCAATGGCATCACTGCATGCGCCGACAGACATGGCTGAACACCCCAGGCATTGGCGGCTCTGCGTGTGCAAAACAACGCATTAGAATTGTGGATATAGGCGCGCACAACTAGTGACAGGAGAGACATGGTTTCATCTTTCCGCACGTAAGGAGGCTTAATATCCCCCTGGAATTTTTATCCATCGAAAACAATTGATTCATTTTATTCAAAGTCTGGTTTCTTTAGACCAGTATAGAAAGGGGTGATCGTAAATGATGCGCGTATTCGCGTCAATTCAAGCTCCTTTCCACAGGAGTGATTTCAACATACCGAACGTCCTCCTCTACACTGCGAGCGCTTGGGGTGTTCCCTTGATTTGTTGCCACATTTCGATTAGCAAGATTGCCGTCCCTCTTTCATCTTCTTTAAGTCGACAGTGCCGTCGACTACTTTACTTTTCCGAATAGGACAGGAAATAAAAGTACAGGGTCGTCTATTGCTATGAAGTTCTTTGTTTCAAACGCTGTTGTTGCGCGCGTCTTGATCTACACGTTCATTTAGATGCGAGAGGCAGGAGACAGCGCGTGCATAATGGAGATGAGCTTTGTCAGTGCAAAAAGACGTGCGGCGCAAGAGCCTCCTCAGGAGATTTTTCTGTGGAGTCAACTTTTGCAGGGCTTCCTATCTCAGCCACTTCCTTTTAACCTTCCAGGTGCAGTCCTTATCGCACCCACACTTTTGAGCGTATATATCAGGTTCTGAACGGTCAAACCTAAAAGCAATGGCTTTTTCCTTCCGACACTACGCACCGCAACGTGCTTCACTCGTCTATCGGAAATGAGAACAGATTGAAACCAATGCATCAAAATGAAATTCGAGAACATCAGTAAACGAAGTTCGCCGGCTTTTGCGGCTAGGTCGATAGCCTAGTATAAAATGCCTTTTACTTCCCCGTTATTGGCGCCATGGCCTTCATACGTCAACGCTTCCTTTCGACACAGTGTTCGTGTTCTTAGACGTGGCGTGCTGCTGTCAGGGTTTATAATTGTATCACAGGCCTCCACTTCCATACATACAAGGTTTCGATTGGTTGTACCATTTGGAATTGATGGTTAAATCTTTTATCTTTGCGTTCCTCTATTTAGCCCCAGTATATACGTCTTACTATTCCGTCATCAATCTGCCTTCGGGGAACGTTTCCGCGTCCTTGGTCGGAATAACCACATCCTCAATGCATATTCGACTGCAGTGCTGCAAGGCACCATACCGCCCAGCATGACACAAGTGCAGGCGCTGCAGAGCCAGGAACAGACCCGCTGCATCGAAAGGCGACCCGGCCAAATTGAACTCCTTAGACGACGGTGGGCGCCGTTCAAAATATATAAGGCAAAAAAACAAACAAAAAAAAACGGGTTGCCGCGCAGATGCGCGCTACACGAGGCGGCGCAGTCAGAGAGAACGGGCTGGCGTACGAGTGGTGTACATGTTGTATACGCGGGCGCGTACAGAGAACGCCATCTATTATGCATTCGGAAAGGCCTGAGCCAAGTCTGCAACAGCCCCAGCGACGGCGGCTGTCTCCCCGGCGTGCCGAAGACCAAGCGAGAATCGCCGCTATTAAACATTTACGAGCACCGCGAGGGAGGAGAAGGAGCAAAAGGAGAAGGAAGACAGGAAAGGCGCCGCGCTTAGAAGCGGCCGCGCACTTTCCGTGAAGAGAAGGGAAAGGAACCGGGCAGCGAGTTCGATTCTAGCCAGCGGTGCTGCTTGTTCCAACGTTACGTCCGTTTCGGGACTCAAAGTATAGAGAAAAGGCGAAACGATGACTGCCCGCTTCTGCCCCCCTTCCGTCCGAGGTCGCTTCAGTGCGCCACGACTACCATTCCGGCGAAGTGGCGTCACCTTCCATCTCCTTGCGTTTGTCCATCTGTTCTTGACGTCAACTGCGGCAATGATCGGTGCTGCTAGTGAGAGACAGTTTCATTTCGTCGATACTTTGTCGACTACGGCCGTCAGTGGAGGTACGGGGATGCTTTATGTGGGTAAGGAAAAAATGTTCGTGGGTAGGTGAGTCGGGGGCAATCCTGGTACGCCTATACAGATCGAACGGCACGCACGAGTTTACGAACGAACACGCACGCGCACACACACACACACACACACACACACACACACACACACACACACACACACACACACACACACACACACACACACACACACACACACACACACACACACACACACACACACACACACACACACACACACACACACACACACACACACACACACACACACACACACACACACACACACACACACACACACACACACACACGCACGCACGCGCGCGCGCGCACACACACACACACACACACACACACACAAATACCAAGAGACTATAACACTGACCGCCGAAGAATTGGCGCGTTTGAATTGTGGTGCTGGCGAAGACTCTTGAGAGTTCCTTGGACTGCCAGAAGGTCAAATCAGTCGATATTGTCGACCATAAACCTTGACTGCTCATTGGAGGGTCAAATTCTAAAGTTAAAGCTCAGCTACTTTGGTCATCTGATGAGAAGAGAGGAGTCGCTGGAGAAAGATTTGATGTTGGGAAAGGTTGAGGGTCGCCGGAGAAGGGGTAGGCAGCGAACGCGATGGTTAGATGGCATCCTCGAGGCACTGCAGATGAAGTTATGTGATGTTAGGAAGATAGAGACCGGAAAGCGTGGGGTGACATGGTGCATAGGGTCACGAAGAGTCGAACACGACTGAACGACTGAACTGAACTGAACTGAACTGATGCTCATTATGTGCGAGACATTTAAAGACCCGGAGAATGTCTGTAAATTATGAAATTTGGATTGTGGTCATACGTGAGCTGCAGGGGCGCTATTTGAAAGGTCTCGTCTAATTTCGGCCACCCGGGTTCCACTCAATCCACTCACAATGCATAACGCTCGGACGTTTTTCGATTTGAGCATCATCGGATTTTGACGGCCGTGGCTGGGATCGAACCCGTATCCTCGTTTTCAGTGCATAGCACACGAGGTTAGTGCAACCAAACGGCTTATAATCACTGAATCAACGCTATGGAGGATGCCTTCAGTGGCAGCAGGTATACTGCATTTTTTATTTGGAATCTTCACTTAATTCTATGTCTCAACATCACGCATATTTCGCTCTCCGTGGTGATAGCCGTGATACCAGCTTTGACGTTTTTCACCGAGACATGTTTTAAAGCTTTTAATCATGACACATCAAATTGCTCAACAGGATCATGATTTGTGTCTTCGGAGCAATCTGTTATTTAAAACAACAACGGTGACTAACAGCGGCATCGAGCGTTGCGAACGTTTACTACATGTTAGCGCTAACGGCCTGAACACGCAGCCTAGCCTCGTGAAGAGAACTCCCTAAGAATTATTGCACAATATAAAAAGGCAAGGTTATGCTCGAAAGTAAATATACAAATTTATCACAGTAAGAAATCACCACGAAGCCACATATATCTTCTTGCTTTGCGTGTCAGACATCGCAATCGCAGTATCAAAAGTTTTGAAATTTTAAATGACGCTGACGCCATGCGCTTTTGATTTTTTCTTCTGCGGAACTGCTACCCCACTTGAACAGATGCAGAACAGAAAGCAAGTTGTCCGACGGATATATTTAATGAGAACGTTAAACAAACAGCGGGTCAGTCAGCCCTGCAAGTTTATCGATATTTCAAATGCTGACAAAGTGATCCTGGCGCGTTTACATTTTCAGTCTTGCTCCTGGAGAATATTTTATGAATAATATTTTCCCGCCCATAAATGAAGCAAGCGCCTGCATGTAGGGAGTCTAGACTAGTGTGACAACAGTCTTTGTGATGTTCTTCCTTCGTAGCTCAAGTCATGCGCGTTCTGCACTGTTTCACATTCATTCCGACCGTGCGAAAGAGCTTTCAACTTCCGTGGAAGTTTTCTCACGATGACATCGTTGTTGGCTTCGCTGCATCACAAGATATATACCTCCCGCATCTTTTTTTTTTTTTTTTTTCGCCATGTGCTTTATGTATGTTGCTCTACGCGCACAAACTAAAACCAAAGGCCGTTCGATTTGCTTCTTGTCCATACTCTGTGGTTTTTATTTATGTCGTCGGATTGCAAACTGTATCAAAATAGAGGAGCTGTTATTTAGGCGCCTTCGGAGTTCAGCCCTTTGCGGTGTGCTACAAAGATCCGCCCTACGTGTACTAGAGCACAATTACTCGGGCTGCACCTATATTTTTAACAAAGACTGTACATATGTGAACTTTCGTCGTCTAAATCTAAATTTACGAAACCTAGTGATGATACCACGGCTGATAGCTCTTTCAACACTGAGCGCTATACGCAAATGCATGCCGACCAAATTCTGAAATGACTAATATTAGAGGGCATCGTACAGATCTCCGAGTGCCTCCTGCGCTCTTCCTAACTCCTTTTGACGCACGGCTTTCTTGTGGGATCCTCATGACGGGACGGAATGATGTAAAGTGTGGCTGAAAATAAAGATCTCTGCTACCACTGAAGGACACGTTGGAGCGAGAAGACAAATCGAGGATAGCGAGATCACAGCAACGGCAAGGAAGAGGGGGACGGACAACGAAGGGCATCACGGGATGGGGGTATAAGGAAGAGGATCGAGATAGCGGGGAAGCCTGAGAAAACCTGGTTATGCGCGCCGCACGTCCTCCTCCCACAAGGCGCCGGCCACTTTTCCTTTGCTCCGGGGGCTGACACGACGAAAGCAATTGAATTATGCATGCTCTCCGGTGTTATTTTTCTTCTCCCTGCCCGCCCCCTCTCTGAAATAAAGCCGGGGAAAAATCACAGAACATGTCGTGTTATGACGTGAACTGCCTTCTGTCTTCGCTCTCCCGTGAAGACCATCCCGCTCCCATTTTGGTATATATATTTTTCTCTTCTTCACTGGGTCTTTTTTATTTGTTTTTATTTCTTTTACCAGTAGCCAGCATGTAGGGTTACTCAGTATAAAGTCTTTCCTTTTGGAAATATTTTCCTCACTCGTGCCTCTCACCAGCTCAGATTTTACTTTTTCATGCCGAAGTATATTAACCGTGCGAAAATCTTTTCAGCCGAGTTAAGCCCGGTATGGGCGCTGCAAGAGAGCCTTAGTACGCGACGTTTGAATCCTTTTTTTTTTTTTTTTCAAAACGGCAGCTTTGTAGATTTCACCATTGTGCTGAATTTAAAGCACGTACTTAATAACTTTCTCTACTTTTTTCCAATGCATATACTCTTTATAATACCTTTGATAGGTGTCCTTGCTACCTTTTGCGTGTTATGCCAGGCTCACGCTAACTTCCATAAAACTTGACAGTTATGGATACAAATACCGCGAAAATTAAGACATTTAACACAGTAAGCCGCATAACGTGTGCGTTTGTTGCAGTTGGGTTCTATCACGTCCATGAATTTTGTAACAAAACGGCACTATTCGTGGCTCGAGTCAGCTTATGTAAAGAGTACCACTGTTTCTATGATCGTCCACTGTACACAATCGACGCAGTGCAACACCAATAAACGGGAGCGATGCCGCGATGCAGTGTCATTCTCCATGTCTTGCTGCGGCTTCGACCGCACGCTTAAGTGTGTAATGGAAAATTCCAAATCAGCGATTCAGAGTAAGTTCACTTGCTTCACGAAACCGAAGAGCTGTCAGGCGATTTGCATTGAAGTCCTGAGTTTCGATTGGACAGAGGTGGTAGGGTTTTAGAGTCCCTAGAAAGCTTGCTCCTTCGCGGATTCGGGGAGCGCTCCGAATCGTCGACTGGAATTCGCTCTAAGTCTGCGAGAAGAATCGCTACTCTGCCAGCCGCCGTGGCCCCAGCTCGCTCGTAGCTGTTTACGAATAACGGCAATCAGTCAACGCTGCCAGCCATCGCTGCGGTAACGCGTATTCGAGCTCACGCTCATTAAGGAAAAGAAGAAACAAGTGAGCATAACACTCAAAGTATTGCTTCAGAAGTCTATCCCAGAGTTGGCTCTGGAATAACTGTAATTTGTCTTGTTTCCAGTTGTGGTTTATGACAAGTTCAAATCGAAGATCAGGAGCACGCTCCGCATATGCAGAAAAGCACGATGTCCAGACACTCCACAGGTTGCACCGTCGCCTTCCAGTCGGAACTTAGGATGTGAAGCCAAATCGTTCGATTGAAGCAGCTCTCCGCTTTTGCTAACCAAGACAGTTGTCTCCGAATCGGCGTTTGGCATTCGCCACCATCATTCATTAGGTAGCGTACCGGGGTTTACCCAGCTGGAAACAAGTAGTGACATTTCGAGTGCTGCATTCAAAGTTTAATTGTTATATAGGCAACACAGAGGTTTGTTTACGCTCATCGAATTCTGAACGGATATGGCACACGCGTTTTTGATCCCTTCTTAACCCGTGCTGATCACCTAGCGCATCAGATTAGGCGAGCTTTTGGTTTGGTTTGGGGGGTCCAAGCTATTAGAGACGCCGTAGTGCAGGACTAAGAAAATTTCGACCACCTGGGGTACTTTAACGTGCACTGGCATCGCACAGCACTCGGACACCACTTCATTTTACCTCCATCGAAATCATTCGGGGAGATTTTAAAACCTGCATACCAATTTTACTATACTGAAGCTAATAGAACTTCCTTGTCGTGTAGCCGTATTGTTTTCGGGCGGCTTTCCTCAACGGTCATTTTTTTTTATCCATCCAAGCAAAGAAGTCGCGAGTTAAGCGCTCGTTATTGGAGGCATATGCTCAACATTCACTTTCGTTTTGTTTGCCTCATGCCTGCTTGCACTTCCGGTATTGCAGTGACTTTCTTACGAAAAGTTCATTTGCCGGAGAAGCGTTAGACTGGACGCCGAGGGCTCCCTGCCACTTGAGTCCTAGTGATCTCACACTGCAAACCAGGCATTCTTTGATTCCGCGTGATTTGACATTTTACATATTGATGCGGTTGCTGCAGGGATGGCGTTTTATCTGCGCATCGAGGTTTCCTTTTGATCTCGGCGAGCGATTGCCTGCCTCTGCTGACGCCGCCGGCAGTCTGGTGTAGACACTGAATTTCTGCCGATCCTCGTAGAGATTCATTTATTTATTTATTGCTGTCAGGAAGAGCAGAGCCAGGAAAATGTGAAGTTCAGCTTTGGCTTGTATCAAGACGACTTTTGAGGTCGGTGTCGAGCCCGCAAAATGCCCGCGATGCTGTCTCCCCGAGATCTAGCATGCAAGCCTACCTCCGCACTCCTCTTCTCCTCTGAACCAGTCCTTCTAACGTACGCTATTCGCATCGCTTCGACCTTGCATGGTACGTTTTATTTGTGAGCGGAGCGCATTTTTGCTCCTCTTCTACTCGCCTCCAAGTCGCGCAGCAAGCAGCGGAAGCGACTGACTCGATAAACCTGGAACGCGGCAGCCCCAGGGCGCGCGCGTTTGTCTCAAAGGAGGTCGTGCTCCACTGAGCATCGCCGAATATCTATATATGTACGCACAGTGAGAAATACATGCAGATACACAGAATAACACACATACGCTCCGTCCGACCGACAGATACTATTTCACGGCCGATGCTTAATGCACACACAGACGGGCAGAAAACCACCCCCCGTGCGCCCCGCGCGCGCGTCTTTCTACGGCTCCCCCGACATCGGCATCGCGGCTTATGCTTTGACTCTTCGAGAACGAGAAGTTAAAGAGCACCGGGGTTCGAAAGGAGTAGAAAAGCAGAGGGATGGAAGTAAAACGACCGCGCGGTTGGGCGCGGGCGAGCAATTCGAAAGAAAAAGACGAGAAAGACGATACGGTGGAGAGCAAACGGCGGCAGTCGCATTCCGAATGGCAGGGAAGCCATGCTAGCCCATTGCCTTGCTAAGGAGGGCGAAGCAATGCTACCGCGGCGCTGCTCTCGCACGTGCGTGCGCTTGATTTATACTCGGAAACATACATGCTCATTAAAATTCCATCTGGAGCTAAGCTGGATTTCCGAGACCACTCGCTTGGCCCCGTCGCGCGGCAGTTGCCTCGTCGTCGTACCGTCCCCGTCTTATATATGCCGTGTGTGTGTTATTTGTTTAGCATCTTTGTTGCTTTCCGTGCGCCTCGCGACCTTTTCCGCATTTTTTTAAAACTTTTTGCGCACTGGCTTTGATCCCCGCGGTTTCGCTCAGGTAGTGTGCACAATTCGCTCTCTTCCTGTTTCCCCTCTCTCCTTTATTGCCCCTTGCGTTGGCTCGTCGGAAGATGAAAAGTTATGAAGTGTATTTATATTCGCCATATCTCGGGGCGAAGCACTGCCTTATATTCGTACGCTTGTGTTCCAACCGTTTCTGTATCCGTTCTGTGTATGGACAATAAAAGGATACCGTGGAATACAAAACCTCGATCCCTACAACAAAAAAAAAAAAAGGAGGGGGGGGGGGGGGAGAGGAGGGAAGCGGCAGAAGAATGAATGATAAGCAAGACCGATCATAAATGGTGACTGCTTGCTTAGAGAAGCTATGTAGTGCCTCTTTTTTTGTGCCATCTTCGCCCTCTTTTTCCCCTGTTTCTTGAATGACTCTCCCAGGTGTTTGCAACCTCCCTATTTTGTTTTTGTTTTTGTTTTGTTTTTTCATAAAAAAATCTCCTGCTTCTTCGGTGACAGTGCATCCACCTCTCGCATGCCTCCTTTGAAATAAGCAGTAAAAACTGCGCTCCGTTTTCTCTCTACGACGTATACGACAATTCGCTTTAAACCGCCCCAGTGTGTCCGGTGTTTCTTCGGTGGAAGGCAGCAAGGGGGGGGGGGGGGGGGGGCCCTCCGCTTCCAAATAGCCCACTGCTTCACCACGCCCCCCACCTTCCACCTCTACAGACTCCGCGCACACCACGCCTTCCTCCTTCCCTTCCTCACCGCGCATTTTAGGAAGCGATGGAAAAAGCCATTTGCCTGTCATCCTCATCTTGATTCCTACTCGAGTGCCTGGTCGCCACTGGTGTTTCGAGTGGGTCGTTGAAATGTGATGCATGGCTTGGAGAGAATGCTTCAAAGGGGCCCGGCTATTTAGGCTCGTATTCTCCGCTGTATCACGTATGCGCATGCGTGCGAACGCGCGCCTGTGTCTCCCTATTGCTTTTTTAAGCGCGCACGTACATTTATTTTATTCTGTTGCACCGACTTCGATGCGGGCGGGCCCGTTCTCTACGTCCTGCGTCGTGCGCTTCATGGCTTATAGTGAGGCTCTTATGCCATTCGCTGCGCCTTCTCCTTATTCTCAACCTTCTCTTCGCTGATGCTTCTCTGCTGTGTTTTACGCTATTATAAAGACCCCTTTTGCCTTCCCTTCTCCACTCCTTCGGCCGTCCCTTTATTTCCTTCGACAGGAACATTTTAATATTTTTGTCGCCTAGTTTCTTACACGCGAGTCGCCTAGCGTCTCCATCCTTCTCGATTTCGACGTTCCCTCGCCTTACGACATTTAACGCTCTCGGTGCCCGGGCCGTCGTCATATTTATGGGCGTGTTGTTTAATTTTATTGGCTCCTCCGCAGCTCGCGTTTTGTTATTGCGGGCTGTCCAACCGGCAGGATAAGCCTCGTTTTCTTCTCGCCGTTCCCGGCGCCCGCGCTGCTCCTATAGGGAGGCGAGGGAGCGTCGTTTAAGTGCACACGCGACCGGCCGTATACTACTCCTCCCTCCCTTTTCCCCTTTTTCCTCCGGGCGTCTTTGAAGAGACCAGCTGTGACAGTTTGCCTTTTTTTAGGGGCCCCATCGCAGGCGACGCGGAAGCGAGAAAAACAAAAGAGAGAACAAAAAAAAACAAAAAAGAAAACAGAGTTGGTCATATACGCGCAGAAGGCTATACAGCGTCGCGGTTGTGCCCCACCAGTATCTTTATGGACGGTCAAGTTTTTCGTCGTTGCTCTTAAAATGCGCCGAATTATGACTCCTTCGCCCTAGTTTTGTTTATAGAGCGCCACTGCATCGTCGCGTTGTATGCGCGTGCGTACTGAACATTAGTAAGCCGGCTGGTGTGTAAGCTAGTCGAATTCCCAATGCTTGCGTATTCATCAGCGTTTAAACGACCTGAAGGTGCTCATAATTAGGCTTTCCGGTCTTTCTATCCGCGGCCGTAATTTAGTAGATTTAAGAAAACGTGGTCCAGAAAGTGCGCTACTTTCACTACGAAGACAATTCCTGCATAGTGGTCAACACCCAGGATGCACCGAACTGAATCTGGCCGCACTAAGTGAAAGTGTAGGTACTTAAGTCTCTACAAGGTTGGCTGCATTGCAAGGCTGCCGTGATCAGTTAGCACGATCAGGCAAAGCGAAATACCGGTTGAAAGTGAATCCCTATACCATGAACAGTGTTTATACAACGGCCCGGCATTTTCAGTTTCTACAGCTGTGCCCCGCCGGGGTGGTGCAGTGGTAAGACGCCCGACTACTGTCCGGAGTTCTCGGGATCGAACCCGACCACGGCGGTTGCGTTTTGGTTGGTTGGTTGGTTTGTGGGGTTTAACGTCCCAAAGCAACTCAGGCTATGAGAGACGCCGTAGTGGAGGACTCCGGAAATTTCGACCACCTGGGGTTCTTTAACGTGCACTGACATCGCACAGCACACGAGCGCCTTGCTTTTCGCCTCCATCGAAAAGCGGCCGCCGAGGCCGGGATTCGATCCCGCGTCTTTGGGAACAGTAGTCGAGCGCCGTAACCACTGCGCCACCCCGGCGGGGTTGATGGAGGCGAAACGAAGAGGCGTCCGTGTACTGTGCGATGTCAGCGCACGTTAAAGATCCCCAGGTGGTCGAAATTACTCCGTAGCCCTCCACTACGGCTCCCCTTTCTCTCTTTCCACTTTCTCTCCCACCTTCATCCCTTCCCTTACGACGCGGTTCAAGTGTCCACATAGCAAGTGTGACAGATACTGCGCCTTTCTCTTCCTGTGAACTAATTATTATTTATTAATATTATTACTGCTGTGGCCACATGAAGTAACATCTAAACAAATAGAAACTCGGCTCATACTAACTGGCAAAGTCGTTGGAACTGCCCAGATCCCATTTACTCAACACGACAGCTCACCGAGTCGTAATTGTGTACAAAAGGAATAAGCCTGAGGGAACAAATTCTGCCACCGGGTAAATGCTAGCGATTCGACAGGCTGAAGAAAAAAAAAAAGAGAAAAATTCGTGGGCATCAAAGTTTTATTTATCTCCCTTGAAATCTCAGCCATCCCTGCGTTGCGAAACAGTGCCCATTGATGGTTTCTCGAAAGATGTACGTGCACAATGCGAATGATCGCATCGGATAAAATGTCGCGCTCTCGCCATTTTATATTTAGTAACTCGACCAGTGCGACTATCGTCCGCCACTTACAAAACGAGTATACGATCGATTGTTGAAAGAAAGTCTTACAATGAAGACCTTGCACAGTTATGACGAGGAAGATGCTTTTGGAAATATTTAAGAGATATCTGCGCGGTGACGCTTTGTTTGCAAGCGTTTATCGCAGTTATTTGCCTCTAAGTAATTTGCCGCTATAATTTCTATTATGCTAAGTAGGCTGTTTGTCCATTCTTTGATAGTCCCTGCTTAAGCAGCCTATGCCGAACTCTAGAGTCCGATAGCAACAAAGAAACGAAATAATGGATATCCTATACGTATTCACAGAAACTGTGAATACGTGAACGCATCTATAGGAGCTTAAAATTGCGATATGTGCTGGCGTACAATTGCATCTTTCTTTTGAAGTCAGTTCCACTGCCCTTTTGTTAACAACTAATATTTTTTTGCTTCTAGGCTCATTCACAGTAGCCTTTGGAATGCAGTGGCTCGAACGTGCGCAGGTTACAGGTGAAATGTTGTGCTTAATGGCTTCCTGCATTAATGGAGCGTAGGAGTGGGCTGAGCTCGTGGCTGTGCATCCGGATAGGTTAAGTCCAATCTCGCTATTCAGGTGCATCGTTGCACTCTACATGCACAGTTTTTAGGGGGGCATATATAGCTTTCATTTTCAAAATGCGTGCAGCACATTGCTTCTATGTTATGCGCCGCCATTCGGAAACATTCATTTCGTCGTTGATTGGTTATGCCACTCTGTAGCGTTTAAGCGCTCACTTCAGTGGTTGCGGTGGTTCAAGGTGGCGGGAACTATCATGACCGCGACGTCGTCATATAGACGGAGGCTGAATATTTGCGATAAAACACACGTTGCATGTTGCCCCTAGACATTAAACACGCATTAAATGTATTATTTGTTGCATCTGGCGATTGTGCTGCTCACGTTTAGTTATGCGCACGACACTCCTTGCGGTGAGCCAGCGCCGATTAGATATGCCGGATTGCCATTCACAAGGTATATCCTTGGTTGTCCCCCGCCGGGGAGGCGCAGTGGTTAGGGCGCTCGAATACTGTTCCCAAGGATGCGGGTTCGAATCCCGGCCTCGGCGGCTGCTTTTCTGTGGAGGCGAAAAGCCAGGCGTACGTGTGCTGTGCGATGTCAGTGCCCGTTAGAGGACCCCGGGTGGTCGAAATTTCCGGAGTCCTCCACTGCGGCGTCTCTCATAGCCTGAGTCGCTTGGGGACGTTAAACCCCATAGTCCAACCAAACCAACCAACCTGTCCTTGGTTGCCATCGTTTAGTGCCCGTGTACTTGCGAGTATGATAAGAAAAGTGGTCGTTTGAATAAAGCACCATGTGGGCATGATCGACTTTTTCGGCAAAGATTTTGAATTAATGCCCGATCCTCGTGTAGGCCTGATACAATGGGTAAAGCGTAAAACAGCGCTTCAGCTCGACCAAGCCCTCACCTGCATCAGGGCTCTTTTATCATCGTTAGCGCAGTGACGTTTTAGACTGAAAATTTTAAACAAAGTATTAGCTTCTGCTTATACTTGAGATAAGAAGTGCTGAAGATGCATGTGAAGTTGCTGCTGCAAGGTCGCTGCAAAATTCACCGGCAAATTGAAGCTAATAACTAGCCACACCTCTGTTTAATTTGTGTAATGCTATGAAAGGCAATTTTTTTCTCTCTTGAGGATCAAGCTTGGGAGCTTTCTGGAGCATGGCGGTGTAAGTGCAGCTGTAAGTATTGACATCGAAAGCTCTCTGCATATTGGGCGCCGCACATTCACGCACCATGTGAGATATGCGGCTCACTAGCTTGCGTTAGTACTGTATCACCATTTTCAGTATTGTGCCCAGTCTTTTCACAGCCGCGCATACAGGCGCCCCCTGTCTTCGCTTTCCGACGCATAAGAGAGACAAATTGCATGTTGGCGTCGGCAAAGAAAGTCAAAAAGAATTATTCGATCTTGCTTAATGCGCGTAACGTTAGGGCCGACAGGGGAGAATGGAGTAAAGGATACATCGACACAAAGCAACACAGAGGAGGCCCACGAGTAAGGCGGGCGACAAAAGAGCAGAAAATTATGCGACCACTGCCACTTCTACGCACAAGAACGGGCGCGCTGGTCCGGAACTCCATACATAAAGAGGACCGATGAGACTCGCATCTTGTTGCGCAAGTGAAGCCGAAGAGCATCGAAAAAATAAAGAAGCAAATAATCGGACGAACGTAGCAGAGAAATAAGAAAACAAAATGAGGCAGGCACTGGGGGCCACGAATCATCCAAGCGACCAGAAAAAGAGTGCCGCTCGAAGCGGCACGGAGTCCGGTGGGTGGCGGTGGCGGCCTTTATTATCCTAATGCATCTCGAAAGACGCCGCCGGAGAAGAGGAGGAAGAGCGGTGGTGGTCACTCGACGATGTTGGGCTCGATCGTCGCCGGCGGCACGGGAAGCCGGTGGCGAGAGCAGCGCGCCCACTAGCGTCCCCGGGGGTGTCCTGGGTGATCAGCGAACCCTGAGGAATACACAGTACGGAAGGCATCCATCAAGCGGCTACCGTTCTGCATCACGCCTTCCTCTGCCCACTCTGCCTTACCTCACCGCTCAGTTCTATGTCCCGTCCCCTCTCTCTACCATCTATCGCGCAAACTTGTGACTCGTCGCTTCGTGCCGAAGGCGCCTTGACGCAACGCGCTGAGGTCTACATGGTGGAGGTCTAGAGCGTGTATGGAGACGAGATTGAGCCTCCCAGGCGAGGACTCCCGCTAGTGATTCCCTTTTGGGCACGCGTTGCGACGCGGATGATTTGTGCTAGTCGCGACGAAGAGACCATCGGTACACACGCTTACATTAAAAATGGTGTGGTGGCAAGGAACCCTTGCTTTATGCTGCTCTTTGGTCTCTCGCACGTGTCCGCGAACGCATTCAGGCAGAAAAGAAAGGCTTCAGCTTTTCACTGCTAACGTCTCATTTGCATATTTTGCACTTGCTTCCACATCAAACGTTGTCGCACATTAGGAGGTAATCGCAAACTCATGGAGAGGTTTAAGACTACTCTTGCAGAATTCTAGGCATCATGCATTGCTTTGAGACAGTCGGGTTTTGAGATTTCAGTTTCGTTTCATACTGTTGTCCGTCGGACTATCCCCAGGTTCCGTGTTACTGTAGAGTACGTGTGTTTCTCCAGGTGAAAATGTACTCCCGTGTGATGGTAGATTATCTAGCGCAAATATTGTCATGCAGCTTTACACGATTATGTCAGGTTATTGGGTTTTTCTCAGGTAACAGGCCATGTTGACGCCATATTTTTTTCTTCTCTTTGGCGTCACATCACCATGGCGGTCTGAAGGTAGTGTTCTATGCCATTTCGAGTCACTATGTCCTCTGGCATCGGTCACTCTTGCTCGCGCTTTTTAAGTGTTCGTGGGAAGCAAAGAGACTGCTGAGTCATTCGGCTAGCGGACATCACCTCAAGCCTGTTGGCTACAGTAGTGGAAGCCGCCTTTTGCGAGGTTGCCCTCTGTTACCTTGTAATTTTCTTGATCGGTCACTTGCGCTGTCCAATACTGTCATTATGCTGTCAAATTAAATAAGAAATGTAGAATGGTTCAACACAGAATAGGGCAGGTTGCGTAACTCGCCCGAGTTGTTATTTACCGATTCATTATTTTGGCGGCGTTTTATAGATGGCAGCTGCAAAAGAATGAACTTCAAATTAAATCTCCGAGTCATACGGCTCCGGCTGGGTCAATAAGACTGAGGAGAAGCACATGCTACATTCCAGGGAAGCGGTTTCTTACGTTGAGACAAGTCTCATTTTACTCAGCCTTAGCGTTTAGGGTACGGCGCTCGCTCTCTGCTCGATGAATCAGCAACGTGAAAAATCCGCCAGCGAGTCACATTGCGCTTCTGAGCCTATGCAGTACGAATGGAGAAAACGGCTGACGTCACTGTAACGAAACGCAAAGTCGGCGATTCCATTCGCCGAGAGTACGATAGGGGTGCGTCAATTTTACGATGCGCGTCGGGTCGCGCACCTGTTGCCACTGCGCACCCAGCCATAGCGTAAAACGCAGCCTCAGTTTTAATTACGCACGCCACAGGAGCGCTCCGTACCCAGGGAGGAAAGAGGGGCGTTTCCGAAAACCGATAACGAAGGCGGCCTTGGCACGTGCGTGGTATATTTGGCCCAGGAAATCGCGACTGAAAGCCGGTGCCACTGCAGGCACGCTTATCAATGGAACCCGAGCCGATCACGGTCGGGAGCTTCCAATTGTGTCCACGCGATCTCTGTGCCGCCTTTACGCTGCTTGTTTTTCTTTTTTTGTCGGAAATGGGGGTGGTAGGAACGGGGATGAAATTCGCGGTTATAATCCGCCACGGCAACGTTATTGTTGCTCACATTCCAGTATTTGGCATCATTACTAGAACGCCGAAGAAGAAATGGAGGCACGACACACCGGAAAAGCCCTTGCGTGGCGTTTTCGCAAACGCTTTCATTCGAGACGACGATCGGTCAACGCAGCAGGCAGAGGAGAGACAACGACGAGGCGACGTGCGGGGAGCCGGGCGACGGGGACGTACGGCGGGGTGTCTGGGCACGGGGGCTCCTGGCGTGTGCGGCAAAGGAAGCAAAGAGAGAAGCGGCCCGTTAATTAAAACATTAATCCCGCCAGCCAGGCGGCCGGATCGGCTAATTAAAGCTGCAGACTGGGGAAAGCCGGGAGTAAGAGACACGAGCATTTCAACGTCCTCCGCATCCGATGCCGTGACCGAGCGCTACCCCTGGCCGGGCAGCTAGCTGTCTGGCTAGATGGCTGGCCGGATGGCTTGAGAGCCGCTTCTGCGATGAGTGCGTGCGAGAATTGCTGGTACAGGTTTCACTATTCTCTGCTTATTATCCTGGCATCTCTTTTCACTGTACACAGAACATTCGGCGCGCCATCAATAGACGTACAAAGTACAGTGTTTAACCGAGGTAGAACGAGAAAAGAAAGATGGCTGCAAGGTATGAAAGAGCACTGAACAAGGGTTGAGGGGGGAGCAGCAGTTTGCAACTCTAGCCTACGTTTCGACAAATGGACTTGTACGTGAACGATTCCTTCAATGCAGAAATCAGCTAGAACTTTGACGCTTTTGTCCCTAGCCAAGCGCATTCTCGGAGCCGTTCATCTTGCCTAAGGAACGACGGGGGCTCAAGTGTGCATGTCTGTTTGCAGCTACGTGTTTATCAGTCTCAAATCTAAATCTGCAATAATAAAGTTTAGAAAGATGCTATAGGCATATCAAGTCCCAGCGAACCGTCGATAATATGGCTATGTTCTGCGTTATGAAGAGCACTTTGTAGCTGAATTTCACGGCGCTTCTAAGTAATTTCATGGAGCAGGAAAGAGATGTATGATAATGCTGACGCAATAATGTTGTGCGTAATCGACCAGCACCTAGAAATGGAAGTGTCATATCAACAAATAGTTTCTAGCTTTCCACTTTCCAGCGCGCTGTTAGCTGTCGTGCAATTGAAAGGTAATGCGGAAGTTATGCCACGTGAAATAAACATACTGACTAAAGTTGTATTATCAACCGCCTTTCACAATATGTACTTCAATAACTCCTATCATCCTTTACATGGCCTATAATTCAGTGATCAAGATTACCTTTGAACCTATTACAGTTAAAAAGATTAAACTTAAATTCTTTCGGCGTACAATTAAAGGTTAATTCACGACGGACCCCATGGGCGCAATAGGGCTATATGGTTTGGTTTCATTTGTGGGGTTTAACGTCCCAAAGCAACTCAGGCTATGAGAGACGCCGTAGTGGAGGACTCCGGAAATTTCGACCACCTGGGGTTCTTTAACGTGCACTGACATTGCACAGCACACGGGAGCCTTGCTTTTCGCCTCCACCGAAAAGCGGCCGCCGAGGCCGGGATTCGATCCCGCATCTTTAGGAACAGTAGTCGAGCGCCGTAACCTCTGCGCCACCCCGGGCTGGGCAATAGGGCTATATAATGATTAGTTGACCGAATCCAAGATAGGACTAATTCGTTGAAGTCGAGCGCAGCTAAGTAACTGTTGGCCTATTTGAATTTAAGCATACCTTTATAGCTTGTAATACCATGCGTGTTCGAAGAAAAGCAATAATCTAGAGGTTTGTTTTGCATCTTTTTGTAAAATGCATAATGTTAGCCAGCTGCTACTAGAGCTGAAACGAAATCGCCATGCAAATCTGAGGGAACACTACACATGGCCGGCAAGCTCGACAGAAGCGGATATAAAATAGCGAATAAGAGAACACGGGTCCGTGAAAAAAAAAAAAAAAAAGACAGAGTATACACTATTTCTTATCATCATTTCTTTTTGCAAAGCTGCGGTTGAGTAAACTCCTTTAACCATACGTAGAAGGCGAATGTTTATAAGTTAAGCAATTTGATGACAGTCAAGTTAGTCACTCCAATATTCGCTGCATAAAAAGAAAAGTGAATGAAGGGTCACGCATTCGAGTTGAAGTCGGGAAGGTATTTTCTTGGCTGTACGAAATACAAACACGCCTTTTGAGAACACTGCTGAAATATTGGCTATTTTTAACGATAAAACAATGAAAACTGACCACGTGTCTAGGTTCTTTCCCGCTTGCGTGTGTTGGTGTTCACCTCCGTCGCGATTGCTTTTTATTAGAGTACCAAGTAGCATTACCACTTTTGCTGACCCCATTTTTATGTACCATTGCAGTACAAAATCGGAACAAAATTAGTTGTGCTCCCAAGAATTCACTGTAGCACTTAGCAACTTCAGTGAAAGCAACAACCTTTATTTGCTCCCCCCAAAAATCGCGCAGAGATGTTTGGTCTAGTCAGAGTTTGAACAACAGTTTGTTGAACTCTTTACCCCGATACGTTGCAGAAAATAAATAACTAAACGGAAGCACGCACGAAAAGCATTCACTGAACTGCGCCAGTGTTGTGTTTGCGGGACGGTCCTTTTCAGTGACAGTCAATAGACGGCTTTCAATGGTCTGGAATGCGACGTAAAGTTAGTGAAGAGCTGGTATGTAGAAATGGTTATTGGTAATTTGGAAGTCTTTTCGAATGTGAAATCCGTGTTTCTTTCTTCATCGTCTGTTTGATCTAACATGAAGCACGTGTATACTCTGCTGGTCTTTCCTGACTTATATCACTACTCGCCCCTGCTTGGAGTAAAATGGCTCTGCAATATGTCTCATTAAATATATAAATAAAGATGAAAACACTCACCGGTGAAAAGACAAAATAACTGAATTGGTCAGTTTTACTTCCATGCGGGGTGCTATACTCCGGCATTTATAATCAGTTTCTGTTAAAGAAAAAAAGGGAGGGAACAAATTAAATGATAGACTTCCTAGGTGCTAGTTAACATGAAGCGAATTTCACCTCTCTTAGTAGGCCAGAAAACGACAAAGAAACAGCTGTGATGAGAGAATGTCAAGCTTTCTGGGCGCATATTTAAATCAATGTCTGCTTTTTTATTGCGATACCAGAGAATTCCTGTTACACCAAAACCCTATCGCCATCAAATAATAAATTACACAATTTGTCCAGACTCTGGTAATCAAGTGACCATGAGAGACTAATCCCAGTGCATTACCAGGGAAGTCAAATTCAAAAATGGCACCTTGACCCAGCTAATATTTAATCACCCCTCAACAATCGACGGATGTCGGCCAACGGGATGACGAATGCAAAAATACTGACGCAACCAATACAGCTGAGAGTTCTAATAATGTCGCATTCTCTTTGATGAATATTTAAGCGGCCTCACAGGTTTTAGGCGACCACAGAGTACATTTCATTAAACGACAATTTTAGCGCATTATATGGGTTTTCCAATGCTTTGAAATGGGAAGGAAGAAGGAAGAAATGAGACCAAAAGGAGGCTATGTGAACGCCGCAAAAAAAGGGCGCTTATCTGTATCTCCACTAGGGTTGAATCCCTTGACTTACTCAGTGCCGTGTCCATAACCAAAGCTGTCCTATTCAGGAGCCTGTTCCTGAACTAGGAAAACAAACTGTTTTATTGCGTGAGCGGCATTTTCTATCGTAACCTCCTTTGGATTGATCTTTTCATCTTCAACTATTCTTTACGTCTTTTTTGGTTGAGCATTAAGAGGTAGGTTGTACAGAAGGGGACCACCGTATTAAAAGAATGAATTGAGACCTCCTACCTTATCATACCAGCCTCTCATTCCAACGTTCTATATTTGATTCCCATTATAGACGGATTAGAAGCGTGTGTCGTAAAGTTCCGCAATGAATAAGAGCAGTGGGTGCACTCTCTCTTTGAAAATTTTGCACATGCGCCAGCAGTTATCGCCTTGATTGACAAGACTGATTACGTTAAATGTGAGTGATGACACAATTTCATGCTCTGTTTTCCTTTATCTCTTTTCAGGTAAGCAAGCCCTTGCTGTCGACCTTGGGTCCTGCGATTCACCATGATGAGGTGAAGTCTCATTATGGTCTGTTTCTTGCAACATCACAGGAAAGAAAGCGGCAACAACAATAGTTTCGCGACTGCGTTTCTTTGGTCTGTTTGTAACCAGGGCATATAGTCTTCACGTTTTCACTCTCATAGCAAAACGCAGCAAACACATTCATAATCCAGACGATGTTGCCAGACAGATTTCTCAATTATTCATATTTGTCGAATTGGTTTGTGTGGTTTCAAAGCAACTCAGGTTATGAGAGACACTCAACTGGCGGGACTCCGGGTAATTTCGACTACCTTTGGTTATTCGCGTGCACTAGCATCACACGATACAATCGCCTTGAGAAACTCACCGCAGCGACTGCGATCGAACACAGCTCCTCTGACTTGGTAATCGATCCGCAAGCCTCCGCGGCGATGACTGCAAACTAATTGTTCGTGGTGTATTGCAAGCCGCCCTCACGAGGTGGTACAAATAGCCGTTTCAGAGAACAGCATTCCCTCGCTTTACTCACTGTACAGAGCTTAGCATGTACAGTCATGACCAAAATATGGTATGCAATACGCAGCCGGTGGCGGAGCTCGGAAAAACTGCATCGATATGCTATGTGGCGACAGTGACACGTTCAAGCCGATAAAGTGGAGCACCACCAAGATTGGCTCTATCCAGAATTGCTGTCGCTGTTTGGCGTTGCAGTGTAGTTTTCCCGAAGAGCGTACCACTTCTGCTCACGGCTGTACACTTCTGTACAGTGCGCATACCTAACGTCTAGGACGTCCTCTCGGACTAAACACCACACTTGTCAAGAGGAGAATGTGCGGCTCACTCTTTGCCGCGACATCTAGATCCGTCACTTGCAGCTAAGGACTAACTGAAAGTTGTAACAATCGACGCTTGTTTTCAATCGCTCTAAACATTGTAATACAGAACGAAGGCAGTTGCTCCATAATTAGGTAAGCTGTTAATTTCACACTCTCTATCCTGACCTGTGGATAACGTACCTTCTAGAGCCTGTGTTTCTTACGAATTATACATCTCTTATATATTTTTTGCCTTGTTGCCAATGTAGAGATTAAGAACTTGTTATCTGAGAGGTTCTTGCCTTCTTCTTTGTGCTGTTTTGTTACTGCCTCCTTCCGTCCAGCCTTGTTTGTTTGTTTATTTATTTTGTCGCGCAAAGTCTCCCCAGAAACTATGGCCTTAAGAAGGGCTGCCGAGGAGCGGCGATCTTTCACACAGTTGCGGTACGGAGCGTGCAACTTCTTAATTACCCTAATGCAGCTGCCGCCTAGCCCACAAACTTGCTGCAGTCGCTCGCGAGTCAGCAGTTCTAGCAAGCAGCCCCCTAGTGAAGTCTTGAGGCACGCGAAGGAGGGGGGGGGGGGTTCTCTTGTTTAGCCTTCTGCCGTCCACGCAGAGATTATATGCAAATACGAAAGCGCGTTGCCTTAATGCCAGGACGGGGCCCGCAGCAAGTCGCACGTCTGGAGCACAGTCTGCCCACTTCTGCTCTGCCTCTCCATTGCGACCGCTCTTCCAAAGTCGGGGCCCGTTTTCGTTTGTTTTTTACTTTGAATTTTCTGTTCAACCATATATTCTGTCTTTTAGAGAGCTGGCGGCCCACGTCCAGCCGCCGAGACTCTTTACAAAAGAAGTAGGTAAGTGTGTGCGTGTGTGTTGGGGGAGAGGTTGGAGGCGACACTGAACAGGAAGGGAAGAGGGGCAGGAGGAGGAAGAAAAGAGGGGGGGGGGGGGGGGGGGTTAAGAGCACCGCAACGAGTAACAGAAACCTGCTGCTGCTCGACGGGCGGCCTTATAAACGTGAGAGCTGGTCCCGGTATTTGCATCTTGATGGCACGGCCTCGCCGGTCTCTTACGACAGTCGGAAGAATACAAAGTGTTCGTTGCTTTACTGTCGGCCCCCGAGTCCTTAGAAACGACGGTGACGGTGAAGGCGGTGACGCTTTGGAAAGAAGCGTAAAGAGGCTGTCTTCTTCGCTTGCATTTTGAGCTCACGACGAATGAAAAAAAAAAGAAATTAATGTTTCGCGCTGTGCTTCCCATTTTTCTTTCATGTTCGGTACCAGCCATGTATTCTGCATTGCGGAAGTTAGTGATAAAAAAGGCTCACGTCGCATGTACTGTGCGAGTAAAAAGCATGTCCTATTTTTTTATTTACATTCATGACGTCTGTTTACATTCATGTACGCGAGATATTGCTTTTGGAAGATAGATAGATAGTAATGAGGATGGGAGGCAGGGATGCTAACCAGGAAGGCCTGTGGTTGGCTACCCTACACAGCGGAAAAGGGATAACGGGATTAAAGAGGGGAAGAGAAAAGGGACGTGGAGCACGGAATTCAGAAATGATATCTGAGGATGAGCGCTGCATCATCTTGAGGCTTGGCTGATATGTTAGCGTCAATCTCGCTCGGTTCTATGCTTTGCACCGCTCACCGTTTACTCCAAAGTTTAAGGAAAAACCCCAAGGTGGGAGTAGCTCTACCAATTGAGCTAACGAGGAAGTCGAGCAGATCGACCAATAGCTCCAAGCGGAAATTATTTCCTTTCAAGTCATATGCTGCACTGAAGTGGATGACAGTGAGCAATCTCTCCTTTGCCGCCTACCTAACCTAAACTGACTAAAGTGAGGCGCTACTTTCAACCTTAGTAGTTGAACGAAACATTTCACACCACATTATGGAGAAGTTCGCAGAGCTCACAACTTTTGTCAACTGGTAAGAAAGCTACTCCACTTCCGTTTTCGGAAACATCCTTTCATTCTGTATTATTAGTTTTTCGCAAACAAAGCATGGGGCCTTCTCCGCGGAAACATTTTTTAAGTATCCCAATCAAACTTGACACTCTAACACGCGTTAGTCAAGTGATGTGACCAACGTTGTAATGAGTTGCGCAAGCTTAATTGAAACATGGTGTACGTAGGCTTCTGGCAGCGGCAGAGAAGCTGGCCCGGCTGTGTCAAGCTCACTTCACGGACGAATGAAATGCTGAACAGCCAGCGAACTTCATGCATTTCTACAGTCTAGTCAGGGGTGTCCTTCAGGCTTCAGTCTGACCTGAATCGTAACTCTCACACCGCCTTTCCCCGTGGTAATATCTACTGCGCCACTCTCAAGCAGTGCAGTTACGCGCGATGCACTTTAAAGACGTGCATAGCCTGCAAAGTGAGTGAGAGAAAACCTTTCCGCCAAAGCTTTTAAGAGGTGCCGCTTGAAAGAGGGCAAATAGTAAAAAAAAAGAAAGAAAAAAGTTTAAAACACAGATGTTGCTTCTCTCCAACATATCCGCTGCGATGAAAATTGCATTTGCAGAAAAGAACGAGATGAAGCTATAAATTTAAAAACCCGACTAAAAACTTCTACAGCGAGAAGCATTGCTCGAGTAGTGTAGAGGAGACACAAATAAAAAAAATGTAATAGTAATGGCAAGCAAGAGAACACTGCTTCTGCACAGTGTACGCGCCTACATAAAACCAAATCACATCACAAGCAGAAACGGGTCTACCGAAGCTCGGGCGCAACATGTTGCTTTCCTGGGCGCGCCGAGCAACAAAGAAGCGATAGGGCGAGGGAAAAGTATTGAAGGGAAAATAAGTATATCTTCACAGCTGCACTTAGTGCACAGCCAGAAGAATAAATGAAGAACCGCTACGGGGGACTGAAACGACGCTAAATGGGTGCAGCAAGAGAGAGAGAGAGAATGTAAGGTCAATAAAAAGAAAATGACAAAGAAACGAATGAGCAAAACTTAGGGGGCGAGCAGTGCTCGGAGGAAACGTGCGGCAGTGAAGAGAGGCGGAGTGGAATTTTCGCAATATCGTGGGCCTCGATCCTGTCTGGCGGGGGCGAACCGCCGCCGTCGACGCGGCCCGCAACAGGGCTTCTCTCGTTGACGAAGAGTGCCAGCCTGTGCGTGTGTATGTGAGCTCGGCGTGCTCTGGTCGGCAGGTCGTTGAAGCACCGGCAGGGAGCAGCGACGAGTGTTAGAGTCGCGGGTGGGTGGTTGGGAGAGGCTGTCGCGCAATGGCTGGCATAAGAGCACCAAGGGGGGTGGGAGCAGAGGAGTAAGGTGGGATGGAGGCAGGCGGAAAAGTAGGAGGGTTGTAACCCCGCCAGAGCGGAACGCGTGCGGTGCGCCGAGCCTCGCCAGCGAGCCCCAACAAGCCGGTCGTCGCGCGCTCTCGTGCACACACAGGCACACACAAGCAGGCACAGACGCTGGGCTGGCGGCAGCGCCGGTCGCGCGTCGGCGTCCACGGGAACAGCAGAGACGGCGGCTGCGGCGGTGGAGCGCTAGAAAGGCTTCCCTGCACGCGAGCTACTTCTGCGGAGAAGCCATTCAATTTGTCAGGGGGTAGGGAAGCATCGAGAGAACGGGTAGGAAAACAGCGGAGAGAAGGCGGACTGGGCGGAGGGGGCTGCGCGTCACCGACCTCCTTCCGAGTAGCACCGAGCGGGGGAGGGGGGGGGGGGGGGAAGCAATGTGGCGTTCGTTTCCTCAGGCGCGTGTACTTTCAAGGAACGTTAGTGCGTCTGTGCTTACGTGCGAGAGCGCGCAGCCGCCGCCGCCATGCCCCCTTCGGAGCCTCGCTAAGGCAAGCACGCCCGGCGCCCGGCGCCGAAGACAGATGGGCCGGCGGACTTGTGGGCACGCGCTCCATTCGTCAAGTCGCCCTACGCGAGCTCGCGCTCGACTTCGCTCTGAGGCCGGAAGCTTGCATATCCGAGATGTCGCTCTCCTTTTGCTTCCTTTCCTTCCTCTCTGCGAACCCCTTCCGCTCAGCGCCCTTCTTGCCAATGCGCTCGTGTTTTATTGCTGGGCTCCGGGGAGGGTAAGGTGAAGAACAGGCCTTTTAGCCTGGAAATATGACACCGGCGTTAATGTATCGCGCCAGCCAGTTTCTGCATCCTCTGCTTTGCGCATTGAGGACTTAAACGAGCGTCGCCGCAGCCACGGCTCTTTTTTCTTCTGTCGTCGGTGATTCCTCCCCAGCCTCGCGCTAAAGCCGAGTGAGGCATTAACGATGTGAGAAAGTCGGCAGCGTGCAAAGAGCTTAGCAGCTGACGACTCGCACCCTCGGGGTCCCCGCAAACTGTACACATTTTCACATTGTCCGATGCTTTAGCCTCAGTTATTTACCCTCTTCTAAAGCTAAAGCATCCCCATCTATTTCAACTCACTTGCTTAAAAACGAATTCATTGCATGCTCCTATGCAAACTCCTATGCATACCCCTATTGCAAAGCCGTAACCTTTCGGGCGAAAAACGAGTCGACAGTTCAAGCCAACTTTTATTTTTGCTTATCGAATACGTAAGAGGTTAATTGGCATTGCTGCAGACTTTTTGCAGTCATCCGCTGTTTATGTCCTGTATACGACTATGCAACGGCATTACAAAGAGGAAATGTCTGTTAAAAATTAAGGACCCCATGTTCTTCTAGAGAACCTACCCTGCGACTTTTTGTCGAAAAACTGAAACAATAGCGGTGCTCCTTTTGTTTTAAAACCATACAGTATAGTAGTACAGCGGGCCTTCTGCATAATGTACGCTCATAATTTCCAAGCATATAAACTTATTGAAATGTTTCTTAAATAATGTTTGAGCGGTAAAACAATGCTCGGAACACTTTCATTAGAGAAAATAGAAAAATTCAAGGGGCAAATTTTTGTTCTCGCACGCAATCTTCTCAATGTGCAGCCAATACCCTCGACGGGTTTACTGAGCGATTCAGACTGTTGTTTGTTGATAGAAACATACAGCAGTCGCAAACAGGCTTTCTCTGATAAGAGAAATGCTGAGGATGCATACTTCTTCTTCAGAACTCGCGTTGATTTTTTTTTTTTATTGTAGTGCTTACACTCTGACGAACTTGAAACGTGAGGCAGCCAAACGTATCCAAGTGTTGCCCATGTTTCTTCTTTCATTCAAGTACCGGTTTTCATTTTCCGGAATGTTTTGAAAGTAGAATAATAAAAAATGGGCGCATATTTGCAGCAAACCGCGATCACGTGCCAAAGTGTTTGGTAAGTTGGCGGGAACTGGTTCATCCAGAGTGCTCCTTAGGGAAAAACAAAAGTTTCGCTAAGTAAACTGAAATTCAAAATGAAACTTTCCGGAAGTTTCGAAACACGTGGGATCGTTTCCTTTTTCATCTTTTTAAGTGTGTGCGCGTACGTGTGTTGTAAAATTGTTTATTGTTTAGAGCTCGCAGGATCAGATTGAATTCGTGAACCTTTATTCTTGAGCCCGACGCCTCTTTCCCAGCAAAGTCGTTGCAATCACAAGAGACCGTTTTTCCGCAGGTTCAGAGCCAGTAGAGCTATCGTGCTGTTCCTTTGTCACCGGTGCTTCTTTAAGGCTCGCGGCTTAGGGGCATTGGAGCGAGATGCGCCAGATTAAAGAAGTCGACTGCATGAGCGAGGAACATAAAAAGAAATAGAACAATGTACGTAACTACCAAGGGGAAGCTGAGAGGAGGTCACCGTTATGGCTTTTTCAGAATAAATAAAAGGACTTCGTCGACGCCCCGGCGACTCCAGGGGATTCCATCGTCGCGCAAAAGAGAGACAACCAGAGAAAATACGCTGGCGGGATCGAGACGAACCCCTCCGTACCAAACAACGCCCGTTCTTTGGGGAGGCGGGAGAACACGCAAGAGGAAGCGCGTACAGGGAAAAGAAGGAGCGAGCCAAAGTGTTCCCCGCGGAAAACAAAGACCTGGTTGCGGTATAGGGCCGCGTCACTGCCGGCTTGTATCGCGAACGCAACGCCGCAAGCCTTCGCGCCCTGCTTCCCTCCGAGAGAGCACATGGACGATGATAATGAAGAGAGGAGGAACTTGCTCCTTTTCTCTCTCTCTAACTCTAGCAGCGCGTACACTCTCACGGCCTCCGTACTTGCCTGCTCTTCTTATACGAGGCGGGAACAGGCGGCGTTTCGATGAAGTACGCTATCCAGAACAAAAAAAAAAAAAAAAAGAGCACCAAGTTTGATGGTTGAGAGAGAAAAGGAGACACTGAGAGCTTGTGTCGTCGCCCATTAGGAACTTCATCCATCCGCGGCTGCTTTCGTCTGGCTGCCATGAAGCGAGTGTGGCGCTCGGTGGTCGCTTTAATTTTTACCACCTCCTCCTGCTCTGCTTTCTTCCTCTCCCCTTCACATTTTTCTTGTTATTATTTGGCCTCTTCCGTTTGCTTTCCCTTAAGTTGCGAGCCCTTGCCTCCTTTCCTTGTTCACCGACAGAGAGAGGACGGTTGCGAGGGTGTTGAGATTAAATAATTCAGCGCAGAGCGTGGAAATTGAACAGCAGGCCTTTGTCTTCCCATCAGTGTTGCGGCCGAGAGTTTTTAACACGTTCGTGTTTCGCGCCAGGTTTGCAGGGCGGCCCGGTACGCCGGCCATCACCCGCGCTCTACGTACGTGTGTTGTGTGTTCCTCCTCCCACCTCCCTTTCAAACGACGTGTGCGTCAGTGCGTGTGGCGTGTGCCGGTCAGAAGCCATTTCCTCGACAAAGTGTAGCGGCAGCTTTTATACGGCAAGCTTCTGTGGGCTAATAATCCCCCCCCCCCCCTCCCCCTCGTTTTTTCTTGTATTTTTGTGAGCCTGACTTTCGCTGGGGCTTGACGCGAACATCGTGGTGAGTAGTTATGCCGTAGGTTAGGGAAAGAGACGCGTAGTAAGCCCTCTTCAAGCGAGCTGCTGCAAAGTCTCTCCCCCCCCCCCCCCCCCCCCCCCCCCCCCTCTCCGTCTCCGTTCAGGGACCAGAGCGAAAGCGAGTTGCGTGTCGAGCAACCTTTTTGTTTTGGATCTTGGAAGTACTGTCTCATTTGTCGGACATGTCCTAGCTCTCAAAATCTCACGGGAAGGAAATGTGAAGCCACGTACTCACGTACCGAAGCGCGGTGACGTTGGAGATGAGTGATTAGCGGGTAAAATGTTGTGACGCGAGCCTCTGCGTTGTCCTGCCCGTTACATCACGCGTTATACACATGCAGCGGCCACTCTCCTCTATTCACAAGCTCCGCTTGACGGTGCCTCACCCTTTGTCGGCACATTTTTGTTGCCTCTGCAGGCTATCTCATATCATACCGTGTTCATCTCGTAGATATGCCCTTGCGCTAGCTTTTCTTTTCTTTTAGCGCATATAATCGGAATTAATTTGCTGTCTTCCGACACCTGTCATGTGTAAAAATGCGACAACGCTCCAAATGTCTAACGCTCTTTAGTTGGACATAGTTAAAACTTCGGATGCAGGGATTCGAAGGGGGAGGAAGACGGAAGTGATTTGTATAAAAATAGCGAAGGCGTTCCAACTGTAACCTGCAGGTACCGAACTACTTACCGTTTCCACTCCATTTCTCGCTCAGAACCATGTTGCCGACGAAGGCTTAACGCTCCTCGAAATTCTTCGTTTCCTTGCTCATACCTATCAAACACGTCCGCATGCTCATATCAGCCCTTCTCCATCTCATCCATGAAAGAAGGTTCCGGTCGGAACCCATTATTAGCGCGATTCGCCGGCGTAATAATCCGCCTCCTGCGGCTCGCGGATTGGACGCCCTCTTATACCGCGAATATTTTCTAATCCAGTCAGCGCGGCGGTGGCACAAATTAATAGGGCGGCGCTTCTTCGCTCCCGGCTGCGAGGAGATACACAAATTGAGGTCGGCACGCACGCGTGGGCATTCATTCCTTTTGTGAGTCTCCAAGAACAAGCGCAGAGATGGGGAGCTCTTCACCAGTTCAAAGGGAAGCGCACAGGCACCTAATCTGCTTCCGTATTCCTTATAAGTCGCACACTGACTGCGGCGAATAGCTGGGCTGCGGGTGCCGTAATTTTCCCACGAACCCAAAGAACAAGGACGCGAGGAGAGAAGTAAGCAATTGCTGGGAAAAAAGAGGGAGTCGAGGTTTTACAAGCCCTGTCCGATGAGAGAGAGGCAGCGAGAACACGGTGGCGGTGCGCGGAGCCAAGTAGCAGAATGAGATATTCTCGGGCGAGAGAAGCGTAATCCTGGCATTTCGAACAAAGGCGTGGCTGAAATTGCTGCTACTTCGGAACGAGTGTGTGGGGAAGAGTTGGTACGACGAAGGAAAAAAAAAAAAGATGGACGGGAGGAGGATAGCGGTCGAGGTACCTCGTATGGGAGACCCTCGCGTAGATCTAGATATTCGTGAGCGAACAAAAGGGACGGCGGTTTGCAAAGCGCCAGGTGCACACGGTCCTAGGCTAAGTTAGGAGGAGGAGTGAGCGGAGGTGCTCTATTGAGCCTCCTCGACATGCAAAGCAGCCGCATCCGCCCGCGCTCTCTTTGAAATTCGCGACACATCAAAACGAATTGCCGATCTATGGTGACGGCGAATACCCGCCGCTCGCTTCTTCTCTTCCATAGCCCTCAGCATTTCTATCTTTATCGTGGGGGTCTCCTTGTATTAGCCCCGTCTCGGAATTCTTTCTTCTGCTTTCACGGGCTTACGACGTCGTCCCCGCTACTGCCGCGGGTGTATTGTTATCCAGGCACCAATGCGGGTACGCCTAGAAATATGCGCGATCGGCTCGTGCTTTATTAGTGTTCTCGCGGAGACCCTCTGTCCCTAGCTGTTGGATGTTGTTGTTTCTAGCGGCCCGTTCTTGTCTAGCTGATTTTGGCCTCGCTTTCCACCTTTTGTGTATTTACTCATTTTTCTTATCAGCTATACTTCTTTGTGCTACTGGATCCCGAATATCGAGTCGAGATCAAGAAGCGGGCTCTGGCGATGCTTAGATGACCAGCTCGGAGAAAGGCGGAAATTAAAAGTCGGTACTGAAAGGAAATATATACATAAAAAATAAATGTGGCAAGCGTATGTTCTTTGCATACTATCGTTTTGGTAGAGGGGACGAGGGGGGGGGGGGGGGGGTTCGCTTCGCCATCTTGCGCTTGCTCGCGTAATGCGAGCGAAAGACTCCGCCACTACCAAGATTTTTTTCAATCTCGCCGACCTGAAAGCCGTCAGTTAGGCTTAAAAATGAAAACACTAAGATCAGCGAAGTCACATAGCACCAGCTTATTCATATGCAGCCGCGTAAAGGAGGAAATCATTTACAAGGCCTGTTCGAACGTCGTTGCGGATTGTTCGATAAAAGAAAAATGAAAACGAGTGCGCGTTTTTTAAATGGCCTTATTGGCGGCAGCAAAAGAAGATACGCCAAAGCAAGAGCAATCCGGTTATAATTTGCGTTTACACAACGTCTCTGCGAAAATTTTGCAAGGAACAGGCGGCTTCGCTCTGAAATTCAGAGCCCCGAATCAAATGTCCCAAAAAAGTAGCAAGGCGCGAAGGGGAGATTTTTCGAAACATGTCGCAAGAATATTGCTTCTATTTCCGACGAAATTGAAAGAAGTGAAAAACATGAAAAGTCGCATCCATTTTCGCAAAGAAGCAACCTTGTAGAAGTTGTAGCGTAGTCATGGGGTGAAAATAAAGAGAACAAAACGTTCATCCGACGCTCATTTGGTCTCTAGCAGCACGAAAAAACACCGAGGATTTGAAAATTGTACCAGCCTGACGAAAACATAAATTTATGCAAAATTGAGTACTAAATATTGACCGAGAGATTTTTTCCCCCCCGTTAAGCTGCGAAGAAAACAGCGGCATTCCAAAGCTTCTATTTGCACAAGTAAAAATCGAGTGGTTTTTGGAGGAGAATGCTCCTGAAGCCGGTCAGAATGTTCACGATCAAATTACGAAATGAAAATATGTCCAGATTAAAATTCATAATTAAATTAAATTATATATGTGAGCGCAGCTTCGGTCTCTGGTCTGTATATGTCGAAAAGGAAGGGTAGTGAAGGAGGGGAAGGGAAGAGAGTGACAAGATAAGAGATGCTAAGTTATTTAACTGTAACGAGAGAGTTAAGTGGGCCACACCAGGCAGTGTCTTTAGAACTTTGACCGATATCAATAATCATGAGACCTTATAAGACAAAACAATCGCAGGCGTATGTTCCTATAGCAAAATGCAGCTGCAATAAGCAAAACAAGTAGATACAAAATTGCTTAGAAATGCAAATTCGCTGCTCAGACTTCGCTTACTCCTCGTTCCAGTGTGGAACTCGATTGAAGGCACGTCCGCGTCGAAGCTGTGGCGCTACTAATATTGTCGCATTTCCTAGGGAACTTCCTGGTTCAAGATTACACAAGTTCGTTTCACTCGGGCTGAAGGATAGTGCGTGCTTTTATGCCCGAAACCCAGCATTTCACCTAGAAAATGTTTATCCGTTACATCATTTCTAGCGCGGCTTCTCTCTTTTTTTCTCTCTCTCTCTTTTTTCCTTCCACCTTGCGATTGTCGATGCGCGGCGGTCCGGAACGTGTCTTGCGGCATGTTCACCGCACACCGTGGCACAGGTGGACGCCCGGAGACGGGCGCGCGCTAGCTGCGCTAGATAGCGGCCGGAGTAACAAAAGGCCGGGCTTAATTTTCAGCGCCCGAAGCAGCGGGAGTCGGAATTAAGGAGGGAAGCCGGACGGAATGAACGGCGGAGAAAGAAGCAAAGCCTAGCAAGGATTTAGTCTTCGACGCGGTTAGTCGAGGCGGCAAAGAACCAAGACGAGGATAACCTAAGGAGTGAGGAAACGACGAAAAAAAAAAAAAAAAACTCAGCAAGTTTGGAGAAGATAGAGGATGGCGGCATGTACCCGATTAAAAGGGAAGCGATGAGGGCGTAAAACAATAAGAGAAGGACGACGGGATGAACCAGTGGAGGTGGTAAAGGAAGTAAAGGGAGAGTGGAAGCCCCTGTGTGCTGCGGATAGAAAATGTGCGGGAGGGTACATGGCAGATCTGTCTTTAAAATAAAAGAGATGAAGAGAAAGGAACGGGTCTTCTGCTGCTCCTTTTTTTTTTCTCTCTCTCTCCTTCTTACTCCCTAGACTTCCGACCGCCTTTCCTTGCCAGTCTTGCACGACCGGCTACTAGCGTCGGTCGCTTACAGAAACTGCTCTGTCGTGCCACCGACTCTTTTTCACTTCTCCCCCCCCCCCCCCCCCCCCCCCCCCCCTGTCTCCCGTGAAAGCGCTGCGATTGAAATTACGGGCGGGCTATAGAAAACGCTTCATCGCACCTTTTACCCGCTGTACAACTCCCCTTCTTGTTTTTAGAATCCTTGCCTCCTGTCCCCTTGTCTCCCGGCAGAAGACGAGTATTCCAATTTCTTGAGAGACGCTTTTGGTTTCTTTTTCTTCTGAAGAAGAAAGGAGTAGGCAAGGAAAGATGATTTAGATTCTGGCGCGAAAACCGCAATCAGCGCCATTAGTTCAACCCAGAGTGGGGCAGCTAGTAGACACGAACGAGTGCAAAGCAGAGATGGGCGAAAAACGATACAAATCTGCGAATCGGCGCATATTATTTCTATTTGCAGATATACTAAAAATAAATACTTCTGATGGTTTCCTACTGACTGCAACATATTCAGCGAGGAAAGAAAGGACGACTGAACAGCAAAGTAGTAAACTCTATTGAAAATTAAAATCTCAAAATCTCCCTATTTTTCCTGCCCCATGGTGCAAAACGAGACAATGCACGGGCAAAATGAGACGCCCTCTCGAAATTGACATATGACGCCCCCTCCAAATGAATGCGCGTAAAGTTGTTTGATATAGATATATTTGAAAAAAAAAAGTTACGAGACTACTAGAATCGCTGATACTGTACACAGACAGACCGCGACGTCGGTTTAATCCATTATCCACCACAGCTCATCGCTATCAGTCTCAGGCGGTTCCTCCTCTTTCAGCCGTATTCAATAAGCATGCGATTTGTTTCTGCTCGTGGCATTGCACGTGAGCACCACACTTTGAACGCGACTTTGTACGAAACATCACTGAGCTTTATGTACTGTCAAAATGTGATGAACAAGGAACGCTTGATGTCAGCCGAACAGACTTCGACGGTACCACTTGCAACGCTTCTTACGCAGTTCCTGATTTGTATATTCTCACGTTTTTTCTTCCTTTTCTGTAGCAGACTCGAATGGCGTGCGATTTTAGAACGCGTTAAAAGACCGAGCAGGTTAAAGTCAAGTCTGAGTCATTCGTATACGGTATTCCTGACAAAACGTATTCAGCTTTTTACGCCCCGTTATTCATATGTAGCCGACATTTTCGACATATCGGTCTCTCTTTGCAGCGAAAATTTCATAGCCCCTATCTTAAATAGTTTCTGCTTGTTGAAACTTCTACTCGTAACTTAGCAGATGCATTAGTTCGGTTAGCTGTTGTCGCCAAGTTAACTGAGATGCCACATGGAGCCATCTTGATCACAGCATAGAAGATGACATCCGATGCTCGAACAAATGATTAAAGGGAGTCATGCGCGTCGCAAACATGCCATCAGTAGTCTGTCTTGCTTCAGCACGGCACCTCCCTCCTTCTTCTCCTTCGCCCTCTGAATCTGCATTTCGAGGCATTGTTCGAAACACGAAACGAACTAGAATTACCTAAGGGTATTGATTTCGTGTTTCTTGAGATTACGGTCTGTGCCTCGAATGTTCGGAAGCATACGGAGACGTGTCAGGTTTACAGATACTTTGAAGGGCTCGGAAAAGAGAGACTAGACGCCCACAGTTTCAAAAACAACAAAACATAAGTGACGCAATAATGAGAGAGAAATAGAGGAAGCAGAAAACAACGCAGAGCAAAACCACCGTAAATGCAAAACTACTTTCCGCCCTTTTCTCGTTGGAGCGGAAGGCAAGCCAGAGTAGACGGGTTTCAGCTTACACGTGAGAGTAGAGTTTCTGCTGTATACGTTACTACATATTCTCCTGCGTAACGCGCCCCCGCGAAGTTCGCTTTGAGAAGGCAGCACACAAATTATCTTCCACTTCCGGAAGTTGCGATTCGCACCGGAAGCATCAGTGCAGTGCTTTGGAGCGCTAACGACGCAATGGTACGGGACGTTTTACAGAGTTATAATGGTTGCGACATTTTAATGTAGATAGTTCTCAAGAAACAGAATCAACATTGAAGCTGGCACACTGTGTTGCTTGAATTTACGACGGTTTTCATTTTCCAACGTAAAAAGGTTTCAGACTGTTACTGCGCTGTTAGGATTCATTGAAGATTGTGGCATACTTATGCGGTGCTGACTTTATGTACAGCTTTCTCTGGTATTTTGTAGTGCACTTGATACCCAGAGTTTTCACTCGAATCTTACGAAGTGGGTAAGAATAATGATGATGTGATCTCGCACTCTACTGCAGCTCTCTGTATGAGTTTTCGCTCGAATCTTACGAAGTTGGTAAGAATAATGATGATGTGATCTCGCACTCTACTGCAGCTCTCTGTAGCCTACATATTTTGCAGCGTTTTAATTTTTCTTCGTGCCCCCCCCCCCCCTCCCCCTTGCATTAGTGTCGGAAGCAAAGACGAAATTTGTCTATTTTAAGCTACTCCCAATGCATATGAAACTTTAATTTCGCCTTCCTCATAAGCGCCAGCTTAAGACACGTTTCACAGGCACGCTCTGGCTTTGTGGGGTGGCATCTAAAGTTTAAACGATGGGCTCGTGAAATATCCCTGGAAACACTTAGTGCTTCTAGCGGAATAAAAATCCGCTGTTTATCGCGTTATACTATTCCTGTTTCAGTTTCAAGTATACTTTTGTTACAGTTACGCCAAGCGTGACCCTGAACGACCTAATTCCCTAATTTGATAGCACATTATGTAATTATATCTGCTAATACAGGTTCTAATGCTGTCTTGTCATACATCGATGCTCCTTTTTACAGGTTAACTTCAACATCCAAACGCCGCACAATGAAATGTAAGCATCGGCTCGGTGCCTCATTGCTTAGTATTGATGGCGGCACTCCACTCCATATCCTGAAGTCTCATAGTATCCTTCTCAGATCAACGAACATATGTTGGTCATGCATATACTCTCTATCTCTCTGTCTGTTTCTCTACCTTTTCCGAGCCTCGAGCAGAGCAAGTTAACGTGACTAAGTCCAATGGAAGGGACGTTCGAGAGTAATATTTATATCATCTACGACTCGCACGCTCCGCTCTGGTGACACGTAGGTCTACTGCAGTCAGCCGCGGTTGATACGCTCCGGGAGTCTCTTCATGAGCCGTCCGAACTGCGTGAAGCTTCGAGAGCACCACTGACACTAACGCTGCAGCCTGCTTCGAAGGCGGCGGCCGGGTGTCAAGACATCAGCGAGCTGTCCGCGCCAACATCTTCACCCAGTCATGGTGTGTGAAAAATTGAACAAGCCTCATATATTGAAGTACGCTTCATCTCGCGTTCTCTACTTTTTTGTGAGTTTGGTTTTGTTTTATGTATATGTATTTCTATTTTTACATGCCACCGCCCGGCTGCCTCCTTCTACTCCTGTTCCGCGTGCGAGCTGCGGAAATCTTGGCTTTGCTGTTTTCCTGTGCCTATCTTTCCACGCGGACGCACGCGCGGCAACGTATTATATAGTGGCCTCGCGTCGTATTTCCAGTTACGTTCGCCTATTTCTCGCCCAGTTTCTCTTCGTAGATGTGGCTTGTTTTCTTGTGCATTTTTTCCTCTAACACTCTTTCTCGCTACGCCACTTTCGCGCTTTCTCGTCGGCGGGAAAGACTTGAATGAAGTAGGCGGCTGGCGCGGGGGTTCGGCGAGTTTGACGGCGAAAGCGCGAACGGATCACTGTTATCGTGCCTGCCGTCTTCTGGCGGTTTTAAAACACCTCGAGCGAACGTTGATTGATGGGCTCTCCAGACGCGAACTCGACGCGCCTTTCTCTCTCTCTCTCTGCTATTGTCTATTTATTTATTTTTTGCCCTTACCTATTCTCCCGGTCGCCTCTCTTTTCATTTATGTCTAGATTCTTTTGTGGGCTTCGCGCAGGTTGAATTTTTTTCCCCGCGCGGCCTTCTATAGAAGTTACAAAACGCGTGATCCACAAACTGCTTGATTTCAGGAAGGAAGGAGAATAACGGCCGTTTTTCTATTACGCGAAAGTGTTTTTCGCGTGAAAGCCGATGCGATGCGTCCGCTGCGTGTCCCGCCGAAGTCAGCACGAGTAACCTTTTCTCTGTTTTGATTATTAGGCCCTTCCGAATGGCACGTGCGGCTAAGCTATGATAGATTTATATCTGGCTTGCAACTTCTCCAGTGCTGGTTGTGTTTAAGTATGTATTTATTTGCATTTATTGAATTCCGTTAGCCCCATTACCAGGCTGCAACTACTTTTCTTAGGGGAATAAAAGGAATTTATTGCACGTGCCAGAGAAGCGCGCAGTGCTCTTGAAGGACGCCTGAGGATTTTCATTTCTAGTTCACAAATACGTACAATGCACTTAACGAAGACGCTATTGTTTGTTTATGAAATAATAAATGGTTTATTTCTATATTTAGGTATCAGAAAGATACGCTCATGCGGAATCGTCAAGCAGGAGCCGTCACCTTTACTTGCTCGGTAAAAACAGGAAGGTGACCAGTATATTACAAACAAATAAAAGAAGGTATTTTTTGGGCCTCCTCTTAAAGTGCATCAAAAAGTCCAACAAGTTTAGCTGTTCTATTTATGTGGGCTTAAACTTGATCGACTGCATTTGCGCATCTGGTTAATATTGATTTGTCGAGCAACAAAAAAAAAAAAAGAAATCGTAGGAGGACACTGCAATTTTTTTGTGAATAGTAATAGAAAAGCACCCCTTTTTTTTTATGTGGTCGCTGATGTTGTGAATAAAAATAAATTCTTCTAATATGGACAACTGCGACATTATGGCAAGCACACCGAAAAATATTATAGGCCGGGATAGCGATGGGAAGCAGCGGCGTTAGCAGTCAAGCTCTCCCGGCCCCGCAACTGCCCCGAAGGTGTGTCGTCGTCACCGCCGACTCCGCCACAGAACGTGACCCGTCGAATCGGGGACCCAGTCACCAGCGCCCGCGGCTGCGTTCCGTCTGTTTGCACCAGCACCGTTTCTATGATTCCGTGCCAGTCGTGTTGTCCTTCCACATCGCGAGCGTGCCAGGCACAAGCTGGCTGCCACTGGCGGGAGTGCGAGCCAGCGCTGCCGTCTCCGCGGTGGAACGTGCTGGACACAAAGACATCCCTTGACGACGACACAATGCCCTTACTCTGCGGTGCTAGAGTTTGCCTCTCTGTACGTATTTTCATCTTCCTTGGACTGTCCATTCAACTGTTTGAGGCTGCTTATTTGTTTCCTTTTTTTTTGTATTTCCTTGCTATATGCTAACGCCTCGAAAACTTTGCCCCTACGGATGTCAAAGAGAGCATAGTTCTCATCGTTCCATGTAGGGTGGAACACGTCAGAGGTTTGGTGCCCGCTAGCCAACTTATACAATCGCTTTCAACATTCAAGAATTTTTGTCCGGGTTGTATCGTGCGTGAAGGCGTAGACGGGCAGGGACGACACAAAACGTTCGCGCTATCATTGAGCAAGCCGACATTCAGAGCACAACACGCGTCGCACGGCGGTGGCTATTCAACTGCATCCTTGGGGAAACCTTTTATGCCTGTTTTGGAAAACAATTACGAGATCTTGTGTCGAATTACTTTGGTGCATGAACTTAGAATGCAACTACCAGAAATCAGAATATATGATAAAGGCGCAATGTTAAGCCCCGTGCTGTGAAAAATGAAAAACTGATAAGCTTTTATATAATTATTGAGTAAAAAAAAAAACAAAAAAAAAAACGCCGTAAGTCTGCCGCAGCGGCAGGGGGTCGCCAGGGAGGGGGGGGGGGGAGGCAGAGATGAAGAGGGCGAAAGAGGAGAGGGAAAGAGGAGGGCTCCTGATTAATTTCTTTCACGTGAAGTCCTTAAGGCGCACCGACATCGCATTACACACGGGCACTTTTGTATTTGTCCTCTATCGACGCGGGGGCGATGATCTCTAATGCGCATTGTACATACTTCGACGCCCACACATATGAAGCGTTAAATACCGTTTGGTGGAGAAGGTGGATTATTATACGTTTTTTGTTACGAAGGAAACAGAGAGCGGCGCATTGTTTGCTAGCTGCCGGACAATGCCAATCGTAAGCTGGCTCCAGACGGAGGAAAATCGATCATTTTCATTACGCAACGTGTTTAATTAGGCAGTTCGGCACTATAGGCCCGCCATTTATACGGGGCGGCCATTACCCATCGGGATTAGAGCCGTTTTCTTGTAATGCGGCTTTGCCGCACTACTCGGCAGCACGCGGAGAAGCCCGCCTACCGAGGGTGGCCAGTCATTTCCGGCGCACTTCGCGCGCCGCCTCCCATTGTAGGCGAACTCGAGCGAGGGAAGAGTATCGACGGCCACGCAGCGCGTAATAAATGAAGCTTCGAGGCTCGGTTCACGACTGCGCAGTAATTACTCGCGTCTCGTTCCCGTGCATCTCCGCGGTGGCGTCCCTCCTTCTCCGCCTCCCTTTACGCACCTGCTCATCATTGTTTAGGTCGGCGGATATCAAGTAAAATTATTCGTATCGTTAAGAATGCATTTAACTGCGCAACCGTATTTGAATGCCGATCGATATCAGGGCGTCTCATAATTCCGTGCGACGTTGCCTTGAGGCTATAAAAATGATCACCTGTCTGCTTACTACGGCTTCTACGGAAAGGTGATGGGGCCCTGATGACTTGTATTCTGGAATAAAAATGTCACCTTTTCTTGGTTAACGTTTGTTTATAAACTGCGACTAAAACACAAGGGAAATTCGTTCTTTTGTTCAAGAGTTAGAATTTCTTTTCAGATTGTTGACTGAATGGGAGCGTGTCCTTTTCTCCTCTCTGTTCTACGAGAACAGAGGACCATCATAGTTAGTTTCGTCTGGCACTCAGGTCTGCTTTCGTCCTAAAATTTCGTCAAAAAAATACAAGGGTACAATGCTGCTGAACCAAATATTGAGCGAAAGCATTAGCTTCGTGTGACCGAGCGTTCTTCTTCCTCAGCCCACATATAAAGCTCCGCTTTAATGAAGCCGTATGAACGTGTCTTAGTGGCCTATAACCTATAAGGGTAAGGAGAGTGCCAGGATCCTAGCAGGCTGATTCTGACATAACCGTCCCATGTGAAACGAGAGACCCAAGTTGGAAGCTCCTGCCAGCCCACGTGGGGTGTGACGTCACATAGTCACGTGGGTGAGACGTACGTGGCTACCACCGCTCGAAACCTAGAGTAGTATTGCTATCGCAAAACAATTAGACGAGGTTTAGCTTTAGTTGCACCCGGTAGGTTGCGTAAGCAAAGCCGACGTAGCTTCTCTTTCTGTTCTTCTTCTTCTTCTTCTTCTTCTTCTTCTTCTTCTTCTTCTTCTTCTTCTTCTTCTTCTTCTTCTTCTTCTTCTTCTTCTTCTTCTTCTTCTTCTTCTTCTTCTTCTCCTTCTTCTTCTTCTTCTTCTTCTTCTTCTTCTTCTTCTTCTTCTTCTTCTTCTTCTTCTTCTTCTTCTTCTTCTTCTTCTGCGGCGCGGCGTGGCTGCCGACCGGGTTTGCCCGACGGCTTGAAGAAGTGACCCATATGCGGTTGCTGTGAAGGTCAAACGTGGTTACCGGCTGGGTTTACGCGACGGTTTGAAACCGGGTGTATTAATGCTTACGCAATAAAAGGGCAAAAACCGGTTACTTCTGCTTATTTTCTGTAACTACTTAATTGTAGCGTAATGCCGGCAGAGAGCGACAAAAAAAAAAAAAGCACCTAGTGGTCTGTCTTCTTATTCCGTGAACTACGTTACTTCAGCGATTCTAGATCTTGGCACAAAGAATGTAAAAAAGTTACAAGGGTTCAACGCTGCTGAACCAAATATTGAGCGAAAGCATTAGCTGCGGGTGACCGAGCGTTCTTCTTCTTCTTTTTTTCTTCTTCCTCAGCCCACATTTAAAGCCCCTTTTTAATCAAGCCGTATGAACGTGCCTTATTGGGCACTAGAAATAACGTGAACGCCAGGGTCCTGGCAGGCTGATTTTGACATAACCGTCCCATGTGAAACGAGAGACCCAAGTTGGCAGCTCGTGCCAGCTTGGGGTCGTCTACGGGGGATAGTTTAAAGGTCAAAGGTCAAACGTGGTCACCGCTGTTCCACGCTGAAGGCTCAAACTGCGAGCACTATTGCTTTCGCAATGAAAGAATCTCAATAGGCTTTCTTGCATGCCATCTCCTGTGTTTAGTATTTGTGGCAATGTATGCAGTTGTATGTCTCGTTATAGATACGCGCCTGCGGCGAATAAAAGTCAGTTTATGTTTATCAGTTAAGGGAAAGGGAAAGGGGTATTCCTTCTTTGTATGCGAACTCTTTTAAGTGCACATACATTGTCAGAACACAATAGATGTGACCAAATTGAGGCGTAGTGAAAAATTCGCTCCGGCCGCGCAGCATGCGAAGCCTTGGTTTTCTTCCTGTCCTGACCAAACTCTATCGCACCAAGTCCAGCAGAGTGGTAATATGCACGCGATGTCCGCATTCAGAGATGTCCCCCAGATATTACTCCTGAGATATTGCACGTGCAAAAAGCACGGGCCATTCGTTTCAAGAATCGCGAAACAAAGATATAAAGAGGAAATACAGTTAGGCGCAAACCGCACAGGAAAAGCTGCGGTTTATCGACGCAACATAGGCGAGGAAAGAAGCGACAAGAAACGAACGCAAGCAGGAAATATGGACGTGCGTCGAAGATCTTTTTCGTCTGGCCTCAATCCCAAGGCAAACAAGCCAGCAGTATCGGCGACACCCAGAGAAGCGTTATGCCTCCTCCCTTCTATTCGAGCGGATAGAAGACGAGAGGGAGGCGGACCAGAGGGAGCGGTGACGTGAGGCGAAGCGTGGACTGACACCTCTGCTCAGATAAAACCTCCTACTGTTCGTGCACTACAACACCAACACCACGCAGAAAGAGAGAGAGAGAGAGAGAGAGAGAAACTGCTGTTTCTGCACAGAAGCACCGGTAGTGGTGCGCGATGTCGAAGTGTTGCCCCTTGGAAACGACATACCGCGTTGCGCCAGCCCGGAAGAAAGCAAGCGAGGGGTTGCCGGTGAAGAACTCGCGTGCGCGTTTAGGGCACCGGAGCTACCGTCGCGAGCTGGTGCGCCGTGTTTTGTGAATTCCATTGTTTGTTATTCTCGTGCTTCTGTTTGTACCGATCTCTTTATTTGTGCTTGGTTGAGAAGTTTGGAGACGCGCACCTGAGCGTGACAGTTCAAGGATACAAGTGAACAAATCTCAGGCTCTCCTCGGTGCTGCGGCAGTACAGGAGCCCGGAGTATAGGGGTTGCGAGGAAAACGCCTTTCTCTTCCATGTCTATTTAATCTCTCTCTTCCTTGGGTTTCGATCGCTCCCTCGCTCTTTTCGGCAGTCTTACGCGAAGTCGCGAAATACAGGAGCGAGCGAAAAGTTTTTTTTTTTCTTCGCACCTGGTGTGTGTGTGCTTATTCTTTTCTTCCTTCCTCGAGGAGTTTGTGTTTGAAAGAGAATGCGTTCAAAGGGAGCTTGGCATGCACAGAAGAGAGGAGACGTTCGTAGCGCCGCCTTTCGACGGCTTTTGTGTTGCGCGCTTCTGATGCTTCTTGTACCCTCTAGCTCCACCGCCGCTTTCAGCAGTTACCTATACGGCTGCGCGAGTGGCAGCGTATTACTCGCGTGCGCTGACAGCGGCGCAACTTGCTGTCTTTGTCTGTCTCGACAACGCGGAGAGAGGAGCAAGCGGACGAGCAGCTAGTTGTCTCGTCCTGGCAAAGATACATTCGCCGCTGCGTTTGTTTTGACTGCCGCGCACTTCGCGTATACCCTAAATCCTGCGCGGTACGTACTTGGGTTGAGACGGCGGCTTCTTCTCCAGGAAAAGAGTTTCCGACGTTGAGACGTCTCCGCTATCCCCACTCAAGAATGCACTTTTGTTCCTAGCTCGGAGCAGAAAATCTAGTACACTAAAGTGCCCAGAATGGTGAGGCTTGTTTTCGCGCATTCATGGATTAGAGCAGTATAAGTTATTGCCGAGCAAAAAAGGACCGCGGGATGCCACGGCGGTATTAGTCGTAAAGGTGAAGTTCCAAGGCCGATGGTGCGTAGACTCCTGAAGGGTTTTAACCCGATTAAGGGTTATTTTCGTGGAGAGCTCTTGTCGCGACTTCCCTCGGCAGCGCATTTGGCTCATCGTTGAACCTCGGTACTTGTGGTCGTGGATGCAGTTTTTGCTTTCTATTTTTGTAACGAAAACGAAACGTGTATACCGCTTGCAACTGCGCTTAAATTGCGTTTTTCTCATCCGCCGTTTGTGGTTGGGCTGCTTTTTCAGCACTGCTATTCAAACAGTCTCGTTTGTTCCATTCTGACCTCTTACGTAGATTTTTGTTTCATCTTATTTCATATCAAGCATACATATTATGCCATTTGTGCACGTAAAACAAGCGCTGAAATTACAAATACTACGATTAAAAAAGAAAATGTAGATAGGGATTAAGTTCCTCCACTCTCCTTTTGCGCGTCTACGAAGTTTGTGTAATGCAGTAGAAATAGATGCATAACAATAATATGTGGCACTAGAACTTTACCTGTGCAACTTTCAGTTTGTCTGCCTACTGTATCTTTTTTTTTATAAAACACAACACAATACAATACAATACAATTTATTATTATTGTTAACAAACCTATAGGCGATGGAGCACTTTCGTTTGTTCGCATTCGGTACAGAGACCGGCCAATCACGTCATAGAGTACAGTACATTACGGTATAGTTCCACAGCTGATTTTCGAGACAGCCGCAAAAAGAAACCGATAAGTTATGAAAATATATAAGTATTACATCGTATGTGAAGGCTCTGTAGTGATCCGCTTGTCGATAATTTTGAGTTGATGTTGTATTACTAATAGATCACCCACATGGCGCTAAACATGTCCTAGACCCCGAGGCGTATAAATGGTTTCTGGGAAAGATGGGAATAATATTGCCACACCGCTGCCCATCTTCTAGTGCCACCAAGTAGCCGAATGTCTTGGAGCATGGCTGAGCGTCGTCCTCTTCTATCTCGAGTTTTCGCTTGATTAAAAAAGAAGGCAGCTCGGTTGTTCTTCTGTTTGCTACGTGTGTTGGTGACAATATGTTGCAGCAATTTTTTTTTTATAAATAGTGCTATTAACACAACGTCAAAATGAAAGCAAGTGTCAGAAAACTTATGCCAGCACAAAAGTCGCCATCAACTGCAAGTGACGAACTAAAACACCAGAAACGACTTCTACTCTTCAGACAAAGAGAAAGCTTAGCGCAGAATCAGTGCACGGCTGCAGCGGACACAACCAAAACAAAAGATTCGCGCCGGGGCGTCTCTCTAAACGCGAAATAACGGTACACCATACACGTACGCCTTTCGTACGAGTCCACTTAATCTCCACATCCGCTGTGTTACACTCCGTCTCTTTTCTTCCAAATTTGTCTGCTTATACGTACTCTCGCCCAATTTTTCTTCCCCCTTTTTTTTTTCTTCACTTACCGTGCTGTGTATTTTTTTCTTCGCTTCAGTGTTCGGACTCTTCGCTTCCCGTTGCACCCTGGGGTCGCATGCGTTGCCATCAAGGCTTGGAAGACGGAAACCGGAAGTGGGCAGAGCCTCAGTTTCCGGTCCAATCGCGACGTCACTCCCCTTTCCTCGCAAACCCCACGCGCTGTGCTGCTCTTTCTACGCCGGGTCGCCTTTGTTCGGCGGAGCCACTTTACGAAAAAAGCCCTCCCCGCCTGATAGGATCATGCCCTTGATACCGTAATATAATGGGATTTGGAAACTGGGCCGCCCCTGTTTCTCTCGGCAGTAGCGGAAGCTCGCCCCTTCGCCGCCTCGCAACAGACGTTCCTCTCTGCTCTCACCCTTTCCTGGGGCTTTATCTTGTCTCCTACACTTATCTGTCGCTCTCTTCTTCTCCCCATCTTTCTCTTCCCTCGCACTCTGCTTTTCCGTCCTCTGGTCGCACTCCGTCGCGGTTTTTCCGTATTTTCCTGCTCTCTCTCTCTCTCTCTCAGGCATCGTCGTCTCCAGCGTGCCTACGCCAATGCATCCACCCACGGTGGAGTAGTTGCGAGCCGCCCCGGCCGCGGGCCTTCACGGGAGGTCCGCTTATAAAAGCCCATGATTCAGTTTCAGCGTAGCAGTTTCGTCCCAGCAGGGTTGCGCAGCGTGCAACCTCTGTGACCTGTGATTGCTTTTCTGACCAGTTCAAAATTGCTCTTGATCCAGCGTCCTGAGCTATCCGACCGGCGCCACGGCTTTTCGTTTCCTTGCACTCAGGGAGGAGCGGCTATTTCGTCTTCTCTCTTCTTCGCGAGCTTTTCTTTACTTAGCGTGATACTGAAGAAAACAAAAATGAAATTAGTGCGAAGAGAGGAGCTCGCAAAAAGAAATGTCCCCCGTGTTCGCTTCATGGTGTAGGGTCTCCTTCGTAACCGTCTCACTCTGACTCTTCACAAAGTGCCAGCCCGGCAGTGGCTGGTGCCACTGTCTATTGAAAACTACTTTGGGTACAGTGGTCTGACTTTCAACTCGGCCGGGATAAGAGAATTGCGATCGGAAATGAAAAGTGATAGCCTGGCCGCTGCTTTTCACTTTCAATCAGGTGCCTGTCTTTCAATGCTCGGCCGAGAGAATTAGCCGGCCTGCCTGATATTCTGAAAGGTCGCGCACGTTTCAGTACGTTTTGTTTCTCTCCCAGTTGATTTTGCTTCCTGTTCCTATCAAGATGACTGGGCCAAGTTAAAGGGTAGAAGTAGTGACAGTCGCATGTTAAACTCGCGTCCTGTGATTCAAGAGACCACTGTCTAGGTGTGCTTCAAAAGCGTTTGTTTTTTTTTAGAAGTGTGTGTGTGTGTGGAGGGGGGGGGGGGGAGCTTTTACCTGTGCTATACATTCTGCCGTCGCCACGGTGCCGATGTCAACTTTTTTTTTGGCCTCGTAAATAAACTGAAAATATGTCTTGAAAATATATTTACAGCAATAAAATATACCGACGCAAAACAGTAAATATGAAGGGCCATGGGAATGACGACAAAAAAGGACCGTAGTGTACTTCTCCAATGCATTTTCCTTGTCATCTGTTACTGATTACTAAGGGCACCGTCACTGCAAATACTATTGGCGTTTTTATGCAAGCACAACATACTCCTCTGCATACAACGTGTTTGGCAAACCCTAAAGACTGATTTCACTTGTTGGGTAGAGAACCACACACCGCAGTTGGCACCAGTCTCTACTACATGCGTTTCTCGTGGCCTTCGCATTTTGGGCAGCAACTAACGCTCTTCATCGAACACTCAGCTAAGTGAGTAGGAGGCATGTTTTTTTTTTCTCAAAAAGCTGGGATCCCCAATGTTATGTTGCTTAATATATTTTGACAGAGCAGGCTATTGAAACGATGAAAATTCATCACATTCTCCACTTTTTCGTCTTTCATTTCTCCCTTTTTTTTTTCTTCGGTTCTCGTTCTTTTATGATGTACAGCAAATGACCAAAACAATCATTTTTTCATGGTCTCTCAAGCTCAGAAAGCCTGAACTCCAGCTTTAATGCTCGGTTTGGTATCGCGTAAGCGCAAATAAAATCTGGTAACTTTCAAATTATCCTGCGGCGCTATTCCAGAACAAAACAACAATAGCGCATCCATAACTGTGAACAATGAACACAACCGAATGGAGACAAAAACTGTGCCACATACTTATACTCCTTGCGAATGTTCTTCCAGGCACAGAAGACCTCCCCTGTGGTTTATTGTGCAAGGTTATTCGAAGGGTAATAACTCGAAAAAAGCCGCATTTACCAGTGACTCTGCCTTTTTTCCAATCGGCTTCCCTTCGTTGCCCACTTGCATCGTATTTTTAGCTCGTTTAGTTGGCTTTGATGCTACAATTTCGCACCACAGCTTCCATTTCTGGGTGACCTAATTCTACAATACGATCCAGACGCCACTGGTCTGTCCCGCAAAGGATCCCTCGCGCCACATTATGCAGTCCAGGGTTGGCCTGCTGGCGCCTAAAGCGAAAAAGGAAGCCGCCTTCGTTTTCTTCTTAGGCACTGTCTCCTGAAGCTCCAACGGCCAGCGCGAGCAACCGACTAGAACCAACCACCAGTTCCACAAGCCGTCCATTCAGCTCGCCTCGCGACTCGGGAACCACCGGAGCTGGCAGCACTACCGCCATCGCCACCGAATGCGCTGCAACTGCCGTAGCTGCTTCTGGCAGGGGCACGCTACTTCGTCGCAACGATTTTATTACTCGGCAATTGGAGGCCGTAAAAGAGGGACTCCTCTCTCTCTCTCTCTCTCTCTTTCTCTCTCAATCTTCCCCACCAAGACAGTGCCTCCAAACCTCTTTTCCCTTCTCCCTTCAAGCTTTCCTCCCAACGCCCTCCCTATAAGGCTGCTTCCCTTTTAGCCCTTCTCTCCGGAGTGCGTCGCCGTCGCTGCGTGTGTGAAAGCCCCTCGCCGTGCGTCCTTTCGGGCTGGTGAGTGGCTCCTGCAGCAGCAAAAGCAGAAGCTGGGCGACGAAGCTACTGCGCGACTAGATTCGTGCGTGGCAGTAAAGCGCGCGTTCGGCGGTGCTGCTGTTCTTCAATCCTGCTATAGCAGCTTCCCCGGTGCTGCTGAACGGCGAACAAATCGACGAAGTCCGGCGATGACGAAAACGGCGAGCAGAGAACTAGGAAATCGGTGCACGGGTCTCGTGGCTTTGGGCACTTTCGCAGCGTTTTCATTGACCGATGCAGTGTGCAGCTATATTTACGTGAGTTATTGTGGAAGAGGAGCTATCGTTCCTCAAATCATAAAAAGAAAGGTAAGCGCTTAACGACGCAATGGCCGCGGAAAACTACGAATGAAATTTTAAAGTGTTCAAGCTCATTTCAACATAAATATAATGCTTGCATCCCACGCACTAGCTCCAAGCGACGAGGAAGACCGCGCTACTCAGAGCGTATCATACCTCTTACGCGTAGAGCTTAGAGAGTCACGAGTGTATACGTAGCGAGCACCTTCCTGGGTAACTCACGAAAATTGTTGCACGCAACTAGCCACTGGGAATAGACGCCGTTCGCTTGGCGAGAGCCGTTCGAGCAGCCGAGCGCACCGGGCGCCCAGCCGGCTCGGCTGCTTTCGCCGACCGCTTTGCTTGGCGGTTTTATGCCTCGCGTTTTCGGCGAGCCCTTCTTCGGCCGCCACGGCGCCCTGGGCTAGCGGCGTGCGCCTCTGTTGCTCGTGTGCCGGGGCGTCCATAAAATGTGAAAGCCTCCTATTTGTTCCCCTTCTTTTAATTAACGACTATTAATTCTCTTTTACGGGAGCCAAAACGACTGCCGTTGCGCGGCCCTATAACGGCCGACGAACGGATCAGAACGTATGGGGGACTCTGTCGTTGGGTTCCCTTCCCCTCTTCCTTCTCCTGTTTTTCAATCGACAAGCGGCTTAGTGCAACAATGTCGGTATTTTCTTCGGTGAAGGAAGGCGGGTGTGTGCTGCTATTCTTTATGTAGTGGGTGCCGAGAAACTGAGGGATCACATGCCCCCCCCCCCCCCCCCCCCCTCCCTCCGGGTGCTTTTACTACAGCTGGCTTATTAGGCGATATGATCCCTCAAAGCCACGTGCGACGCTATGCGACGGTCTCTTGATTAGTTTTATTCTAATTGCTTATAATCCGAGTAATTAATGATTTCCGTGCTTCCGAAAGACTGCTAGGAGTATTTTACATGTTATTCGATGCCGCTGATCTACTGCCGTTGATCTTGTTCATTTTTTCCGAAGACAGGAGATTAAGCATAATCGTGTGCCGGGGCAGGGCTACATAGATGTAGCTATTAGTAGCAGGCCAGGAATTATAGTGATAACACTGTTCAAGGAGGGGAGAAGACAAGTTATCGATGTTCTTTGCTGACGGCTGGACGCCTGTATTCACTGTGCCCCATTTTAGCGCAATTCTCACCATAAATAGCAAATATTCCTTCCTGGTAACTTGCCGAAGATAGGAAAATAATTGTAAACATTAATTTTCGCGCGGTAACCAATATGTTGTCTCTTAAGGCTCCTTTCTGATTGGTCATCCTGCAGCATACTTATTTTACCTGCCTTTTGTAAATTGTGAACGTTCCTTGGATTAACTTGTGATGAGATAGGCAGTATCCTTGACCAAAAACTAAGAGGACGTAATGATCATCTAGTACGGTCCATTTACGAGGATTTGTTCAAGGGAACTTGCTGCAGCTTGGCCAGTCGCCTACTTTCGTAGTTTCGCCGTGTACGGCACAAAGTAGAAGTATATGGTATGGCATGACATGGTATGGTATGGTATGGTATGGTATGGTATGGTATGGTATGGTATGGTATGGTATGGTATGGTATGGTATGGTATGGCATGGTATGGCATGGTATGGTATGGTATGGTATGGTATGGTATGGTATGGTATGGTATGGTATGGTATGGTATCGGTACGGTAAGGTGTGGATCTGTATGGCACGATTTCGTGTCTTAGTGCCATGAATATCCTCATCGGTTATGAGAGACGCTGTAGTGGTATGCACCGGATTTATTCTGACTACCTGGTGTTCTTGCACTGGGGTCGCATAGCCAGCGATTCAGTTCCATCGAATGTGTCCCCTTCGACCGAGATTCTATCTCACGTTGTCGAACGCGACACAGAACTCTGTCACGGAACTTTCAAGCTATAGAAAGCTCAAGTAAGAATTTAAGACGCTACGAAAACAGAAAATATTTGCGCCAAGCACGCTTTAATACTGAAAACAAATCGGTTGGTTTGGTTTGGTTTGTGGGGTTTAACGTCCCAAAGCGACTCAGGCTATAAAAGACGCCGTAGTGGAGGACTCCGGAAATTTCAACCACCTGGAGTTCTTTAACGTGCACTGACATCGCACAGCACATGGGCGCCTTGCTTTTTGCCTCCATCGAAAAGCGGCCGTCGAGGCCGGAATTCGATCCCGCGTCCTTGGGCACAGTAGTCGAGCACCGTAAAAAAAAGAAAATGAAATTAAATAAGCTCTGTAATGACTATAAATACTGGAGTAAAAGAAATTAAAGGGGTCCCTGAAAAAGGGGATTGGAAAGCTTATATTAAGTGCGTGTGTTTTGTACAAGAGCAAATGGCACTGAACGTAAATGCCACAACTCGGTAACAGTTTTCTAATAAATTTTTTAACACAATCGTGTTACTTCGCCGCCAGTGGGTTAAGAAATCTGGACGTGGCAAAGAGATCGACTTCACTGACAGCCTTACACTACTGCGCAATCTTAAAAAAAAAAAAAAAAAAAAAAAATTGGCCGTGGGCTTGTGGCTTAGCTCAGCTATAAGCCAGGATATATGCAGCGAAAGCATGTGTGCCTGGAACTGGGCTGCCTATTCCTTTCCAGTCCAGTTTAATCTAATGTAATCTAATCCAGACCAATTCAGCCTAATCTAATCTAGTAAACTTCAAACCAATCCAGCCTAATTAAATCCAGTCCAGTCGAGTAGATTTTAGTCCAGTGAAATACAATTCAAAAAATCTTGTCCGATTCAATTCAAACCTCTCCAATCTAAGCCAGTTCGATCGAGTCCAATCCAATCCAGTCCAATCTAATCTAGTCCAGTCCAATCCTGTCCAATGCTGAGTACATTCTCGCCCAATATGCGCAGCTGACTAGCCTATTATCATCACTACTATTATCCTCGCGCTAGAGAAAGAGAATTAAGATGCGCCTGTCACTATGTCTAGCTATGTTGTTGCATTAAAGACGAAACATCTTCTTCTGGTTGCCTCTTGACTACCATATGGTGCGGCGATCGTGCGGCACCCGCCAGCTGCGTCGGTTCCTAAACAACGGCTCTGTGCCTCCGGCCACTCGAAAATCCTCATTCGTGGCCAAGGTAGCTTTCACTACAACAAAAAAAAAAAAAAAAAAAGAAAAATGATCGGCGCCACCTCGGCAGGTAGTTTATTGGAATGTTAAACTGCCATCTTTCACGCTGAGTTCCGGATGTCGTATTCAACGTTTCCATCTTCTCTGAAAAAGTTCTCTAAAGACAGGAATCAGCGCAATTTACCTGTTGTGAACGTGGGCCTGTAATTTCTCATCTCGCCTCCAAGTCACACCTGAAGAGGATGACGTGGATGTCGCGCGCGTATCTGCTTTACGAAATTTCGGTTTTCCTGCCCTACTGATAGCTGTCTTAGACAAACCTGCGTCATAGCCCAGCCTACACGTGTCTGAAAATCTCATGCATATGCTTTCTCTTCCTGTCACGTAGGCTAACCTGGGCTCGTTCGAACGTTCTGACGCAGGGTATCGCTGTTATCGAGGACGACTCGATACAAAAGCGCTCAAGGTCGTGCGAAGCTTTCCAGTGAGTACGACGAACAACGCCCGCGACGACATGACACAAGGAGTGCACGAAGTCATGCCGGGCGTTCCGCCATTTCGCGCTCAGCTATTGGTAAACGATCTGTTGTTTTTAAGTTCCCAATCTCGCGCCTAGCTGCCACCGAAGTGTGCGCATTGTTTCTCTCGAAACGCCAGATATTTGGAGGGCTGCCTGTTTTACCATGTACGTTATTCGTGCGTGGAATTGTTAAGACGCTTTAGTAACTTGTAACTACTTGACTAAAGTCCCGGGAGGAATATTTGCGAGCATCTTTTGCCAATGAAATGCTAATAGACTTTTTTATCCATTTGTTCTGCCATTTCCTAACTGAAAACGAAATGCTTCTTGAGGTGCTGATAAAAATTACGTTGGTTAATAAGTATTCTCACTTTTCCGCTTATCAGTAACCGATTTTCGTTTCGCCAAAGAACGTTTCACAAAGTATTTCCCTTTATTCCAGTTCGGGCTGCGCTTCGACATTTATTGCGTTTTTCTTATTTGGCATATAAAGTTGCATAAAGAACCAAGCTTAAATGGCGAGGGGGCGAAGGGCGGAGGGGGGGGGGGGGGCAGAATGTGGTGAAGAGAGAAGGTAGACGTTGGTGCCAACATATGATCCCTAGGAGTAACGGAGTCGATTACAAGAGAGAGTGAACGCAGCGCTGAGGGCGGCCGAGAGTGAATGGGTTAAGTGAAGTAGATAAGTTTGCTCAAATAGGATGCCCGCAGTTGGCGCAGGAGAGGGTTAAAGGAAAGGCATGGAAGAGGCATTTTCTATGCGGTGGAACTAGTTGTGCTGGTGAAAATGGTGGTGTTGTTGATGATTCTGAGGCTATGTTTGGCAAGGAATAAACCCTTCTCACTTTATATCGTTCGATCTGAGAACGTCTTTTACACCGAAATTCGAAAGTGGTAAAGTTTTGTCTCCCTCAGTATTAAACACGCGTTCCTTTTCAAGTAGGTGTCGAGTCGAAAACCGCATCTCAGCGAAGCGCAGTCCACGTGTCGCTACTTTCGCTTCCCCCACAAAGTAGATGTGTACTGCATTATGTATTCTCGGCAGTGAGTGAGCGCGCATTGGTTTCTTTTCGGACTGGGGCTTCAACGGAATGGTTGCAACAGTGCAAACCTGCAGTAATCACACGCCACTCTTTGCACTGACAGCCCCGAAAGCAACAAATAAACAAAGATTTCGCTTCGAGCACAGCTCGATGCAGCTACCGTCGTCCAACCACTGGTAATGGCTACGAAGCACGCACAGAAATCCGAACAAACGGAGCGCTGACAGCAAAGGCACAGAGAACGAAATGAAAAAAAAGAGCTGTCGCAGAAATGGCGTCCGCCATAGTCTGGACTTTCCTTTCCATCCCGGCGCCAGCGGGGAGGAGGACGGTAGCGAAGAAAGGAGGGTGGACAGAGGAGCGAGGATCCGGTGAGGCTACTTACGCGCATGATGTGTCTTTCATGTACCTCCTATTAAGCCGGGCCAAAGTGGGGAAAGGGAGGATCGACTCCCTCCCACCGTACGTCTGTCCGTACACCGGCGGCGGCCGCGGGCGCATTTCACCAAGAGTCCCCGGCGACCGTATATATAGCGGCGTGTCCCGAGGGACCTGCTTGTCTCGCTTCTCCTTCACGCAGTAACAAGCACAGTCGCCCAAAGAACGCTCCTTTTTTTTTTTTTTTTGCACCGTCCGTCCATGGGGCACCTATCCTTTTGCTTTCATCTCTGTTTTGCCGACGTTCCTTTTTTGAAAGCAGGAGAAAATGGGGTGAAGGGGGCAGCTCGCGGAAAGCATTTCTCCACCGGCGTCGGCGATCCATTTAGGCCGGTGCATCCATAAGTCCATCCCGTCCTCGATCAGCGAGTCGGCACGCACACTGGCTATACGGCAGCGGCACGGAGACCACCACGTGTCCGGTGCACGCAGAAGCGAGCACCGGGGCCCTTCCGCTTTCTCTTCCTCTGTCAGCGGAGCGATGAGGCCCTGCCGCGCGATGGCGATTGGCAGTCCCCAAAGTGGACGGCGCGTATACACTTATGTCGATCGCGCTGCCGCCGCCGCTGCTGTGTGTGCGTGAGCCGCAATTCGCCTTCTCTTGAAGCTCAGGTGCAGCCCGCCTTTCCCTTCTTTTCTTCTCGGCGGCGCATCCGCCAAACGCCCTTATGCTGTGACGTACCCTGCTTTGCACTCCCGAAGACTGTAGTCGCGACATCACGCAGGCAGAAGCGATGGCAATCGGGCGCAAAGGCTGCACTCTCGCGGCCGCATTGACGCCTTTTTATGCCCTGTCTCGTTTCGTTTTTTTTTCTTTTTTTCATCTTTCTTCTGTTTTTTCTCACCTCCCAGATGTGCGCATGTGTCGTTAATCGGAATCTGCGAGATGACAGTGCTGTGAGCACATGTGCTTCTTAGTGCCGCTCGCGTTGCACTTGTCGCTAACGCTAACGCACACCCTTTAGGCATAGCTGGAGAGAGATAGACACAAAGAGAGGAAGAGAGGATTGAATTATCTTCTGACAGCTCTCTGTGCTCCGAAAAAAACAACCAACGACCTACTACCCTGCCGTGCGTGGCTGTGCGCTCGTTTCTCCGTCCGCGCGCGTCTCCAGTCTTTGTTGCGTCTATGCCCGGCGGGCGATCTGTCTCACCGGGTAAACTTTTGTAGACACGGTTTATTCGTCCCAGTCTTTTTGCCAGTCGTGTGCAGTTCGGGCTGTTCAGTCGCATTTTTTCACTCACTGCAATGTGACGCTTGCTCTGGAGACTTCATTTTGCCTTCCGAAGGTTTGCTCTGCTCGTGTGTCTCGGTTCATGTGAGTGGGTATTGAGCAAAGTCTATACACGGACGTCGCTGCTGTGGCCCTCCGCGTACTTCTTCAGGGCGAATTCAATGCTTTTGGAATCTGTTGTATGGCTTTTTATTTTCCTTTCATTTGTTTTTCCACTTGTGCGAGGAGAAATTCTCAATACGTTTGACAAAAGAAAGGACCACAATTTGGTACAGCCCTGAACATTGCTATGAATAGTCGCGCCATTTGCAATAAACTGTAGGACCCGCTGGTTGCCTGCATCGTGACTGTGACTTTTCTTTCTGTGATTTTGGTTGTATAGTCGTTGTGCGGTTACTGTATTTACCGTGGTTGTGCCCGTGAGTACCCCTCTTATTTATTCCTTTTCTGTTACGAGCGCTAATGTCACGTGTCATCACGTCCCCTCGCACAACTTTGGATTAACATTTACCCGCAAGTGTCGTGTCCAAGTAAGCGAAAAGTGTAAATGGGTGTAGTGTAAAGCTCACCGTAAAACACTGACCTGGTTGTACAACCCAATGAATGCATATTTTATACATAAAACGGCGCTCACATGTACACATTCATTTTTTTAACTGCCACATTCGCTTTCAAAACGAATAGCACAGTGGTGGCTTCAGAAGGGAGCCACGATGTAGGCATCTTAATTTGTCTGTTTATTGGTATGTTTCTTCTTTTTTCGTTCCTCACATACAATGTCCTTTAGGGTTTTCTGTCCAAATCCACTCATGCTTTTCGCGGGTCGCTACTCTTGTCTGCCCGTTCGAACAACATTACATCATAAAAGCATTAAAGGGCGGTGACATGTTTCACACCAAATAAGATTCGGCCAGGTTCTTCTATAAATGAGCAGCTGCCTCAAAAGCAGCTCTGCTGCAGAATGCAGTACGTGTGAGACGATAATGGATGCTCAAGCATCGCTATGCCAGCGCGAAACAACAATCAACTGCTCATTTCAGTCTACAACTGTGTTTTGTATTCTTTACTAACATTTTTCGTCGCCATGTCGAAATGTTCTTTATATCAGCGAGAATCGAACTTGCTCGCTCAAGATATCTAGATAACTGCCTCTCCGTGAAGCCCAACTAGGCTTGTCGAGAATCCTAGGGGCGTGCCGCACCTCCACAAAGCGTCAGCTCGCTTGTCTCTCCTTCATCCGGCTCTCCTTCATCCCTTCTAAGACACTACTGGCGGGGTTTTCGTCATAAGCTTAGATCAGCCCTTCGCGGACGAGCGAGCATCACACGACACCGCACGCTCGCCCGCTACGTGCCCTCCTCTTTCGGCGCTCTTCCGCGCACCGTGGCTGTCGGTGGCTGCGACACTTGAATAAATGCGCTTCCCGTGTCGGGTCCTCGTCGTCTCCCGCGAATCTTTTACGGAGCCATTCCGCTCCGTTGCCGCACTCCAGTGCTCGCGGAAACACGGCGACGTGTAAAGGGGCCTCTGAGGGGGCATCCTGCTGCTTCCTCGGCGCCGCCGCTCGCGTGATGTTGTGCAGGTGCCCTCGCGTGTGGGAGTCCTTCCCTCGTCGGAACTGCAATGTTCCCGATTAGTGGCGCTGCGCCCCCGTTTCGCTCGTTCCCGAATGAGGCCAGCGTCGCTGAGTGGCGGCGTGGTGGGCGTTAGTATCGCTCCCTCCGTGTCAAGTGCGTACGTCATTGTGTTTTAGGCGTGCCCTCCTTATGGGTGTTCTCTTTGAAGAGGTACACAGTTTCCCTACCGGCATTTTTAAGAACAAAAATGCACGTCTTTATTTATCTATTTACTTAACGCGTAAAAAGGCGATGATAGCGCACAGTGAATGTAGCGAATGCATTCGTGTTAGCGAGGACGAAGCTGGGAATAGAAACAATGGCACCTTTGTCTCTGCCAAGTTTCAACTATGTAATTCATCGGGTGCTCCTGGGATGGACGCGTTTTATTGTTAATCAGGGAGCAGAGCGTTATGCACTTCACCCGGAAAGACAGATGCTCGAATTTAGAAATGTACAACTTATGCACGGAGCATAGACCTAACCGTAAGGATGAGAAAAGTAAGATTCTATTTTGCCAAACTGTAAGATACAGTCAATCCCTAACCAGCTGAAGGTGCACAGTATAAATACCTTAACCCTAAGCAGCAAAGATGCCACGAGGTGCGTCTTGTGGAATCCCGGTCTTCCATTCATTCGTTTTAACCCCACCGCGCAGGCACTTTAGGTATAACAGGCACGTGCAGGCAGGCACAATGTTTTTGAAGTAGAATCTTTAGCAAACTGGCTGATTCATCGTATTCACATATATAAATATATGTGCTGCGCTTACTAAATATATTCCCATATCGATATTCTGGTGATATAATTTTGCCTCTGATGGAGCTGGTTTCCCAAAACAAGTTGTGTTTATGCCTTTGACTAGTTCATACGTCTTGCCCGTTCTATTTGTGTGTGTAGCAAGACCCTTCTACGTTTCTGGAAAAGGTTTTCGATAAATTCGTGTCTGACTTTGTGAATTACATTTTATTACCAGAAGGGCTGGAACGGCGACCGCTCCAAGGTCCCTATAATGTGCGTCTGGAAACCTTTATTGTTACTTACATGCAGATATTTCAAAGTTTATAATTATGGTAAATCAACATCGAATTCCAGATGACCAGTGAAATAACTTCACCGATTGGCCTAAATTGTTGCGAGTAATGTCGGTCCGTTTTAAGTTTCGTGACATTTGGAATTTAAGCTGTTTTCACTATACCATTCAGCATTTGCTTGATATTGAAGCAACCTGGCTCGCACAGTGCAGCGAGGCTCGTGCACGTATCTGTGTGGATGGTTTCTGTGACGTCACGCGACCGCATGTCGTGGCTGTATTGGCAGCAGCTGACACTTGGGCAGCGCTTTTGAAATGAATATCGAAACCACCGAGTGCCCTATATAGATCTCGACTCACACCCGCCGGTCCGATAGGCCATGCTGGCACCTTCGTGCGGCTCGGTAACCTTGGGCCCTACATCTATGCTGGTTGGATTTTCGCCTAATATGAAAGATTACGATTATACGTATGAAAATGAGCACGTGCAAATCGAAATCGAAGTACTAAGACGCGTAATTCGCATTGACCTAACTAGGTTAAACTAGCAGCTATTGTTTTGGCACCGATACGTTACTTGCGAATTGTCGGATTTTTCCTTCGACAGCGTCGTAGTATGCGTCGTCCTACTGCGTGCATCAGGGCCTACTATTAGGGAATGGTGATTAGGGGGTCAACCAAAGGTCATTCCCCCAATATAGAAACTCAATCGCTGCTCACGCCTAATTAGGTATCCCACTTCATCAAGAATTGGTGTGTTTGTGCTTTTCAACTCCCGTATAAACGTAAGATCAACATCAGATTCCTTTTTATACGTTAGCTCCCTGCACACGTGTTTCTCAGTATATCGTTTTGACTGCCGGCTCAACCTACCTTTCTTCACAATGTTCATGGACTTGCGCGTGCTATTGCCCTGAACGCTTGAACGCTGCCATCACCGGCTTCAATAATGCTCCGAAAACAAGGCTATCGAGACGCCAAAGGAAGTTGTAAGGAGCACAATTTAAAACCGAGACAGCTTGTTCTTAGGCAGCCATCGGCGAGCAACTTAAACATCCATCCATCATACGCTGGTTAAAGAATTTCGCTCCCACTGCTCGTTCTTCTTTTCCCTTTTCTAAGGCTGAGAACATCGGCACCCCATTATCGATCGCGATGCCATTAAAGCTGGCGCTCCTCCTCCCCGCCCACTCAGTTTTGCTCTTGCGGCGCCTCGCGCGATTAGTTCCTTATTTGGCCCGTACCGCGATTTCGCGCCAGAATTCATCACTCGGCGAAAGACGTGCGCGTGAGTTCAATTATAAGTTCTTGCAGGCATTAAGATTCGCCAGTGGCCAAGAAGAATGCATCGTTGCAGTAGTCTCTCGTCCTGCGATGGTTCTATCGGAGCGTGGGCTCATTTAATTGTTTTTAACTGCGCCGATACGGATGATACATTCTTCCTTTTTTCCACATAAAAAGCACTGTTATGTTGAACGGCGTTGAAGATGGGGGAAATTAAGAATAGGCCTGAACCGCTGCTAGCTTCGGAAACAGCCGGCTTTGTTCTGTCTTAATGAGCCTTTGTTCTTTCACTCGGCGTTAAACAGGGAGCAGTCGTTGTCGTGGCGGCAGCTACCAACAAATTCTTATCAGTGCCTTTTTTTATACAGCAAGATGCATCCGACCGTATACAGGAACACATGTCCCTGGTGTGCACAGAAACCGACACTTTGTCACATTGCTTGGGCCTGTCAGAAAATAGATGCAGTGCCTATAATTCGTAATGCCACGCCAGAGCAGTGGGAGGCTGCGCTGTCCAGTTCGGAATCGAAAGACCAACTTTGACTGATTCAACGGGCCTGCCGGGCAGAAGAGGCCGCGGGAGTCCTGGAACGAGAACCCAACTACGGTAGCTCTACATTATAATTTTTTCATTGCGAAAGTAATACTACTCGCACTTTCAAGCCTTCGCGTGACCCGGCCGCAGTTACGTCTTACCCACGTGACGATGTGACGTCACACCCCACGTGACACACGGGCTGGCAGGAGCTGCCAACTTGGGTCTCTCGTTTCACATGGGACGGTTATGTCAGAATCAGCCTGCTAGGACCCTGGCATTGTTACCCCTATAGGCCACTAAGACACGTTCATATGGGTTGGTTAAAGCGGGGCTTTATATGTGGGCTGAAGAAGAAGAAAAAGAGAAGAAGAAGAACGCCCGGTCACCCACAGCTAATGCTTTCGCTCAATATTCGGTTCAGAAGCGTTGAACCCTCGTAGTTTTTTGTACTAAATAAAGTTTGCTTTCTCTCTCTCTCTCTCTCTCTTTCACTGTCCAAGGAAGAAATGTAATTCATTCGCCAGTCTTTTCTCGATGACTGTTTTTATGTTCCAGTTGAACAGCCAAATAAATTTTTATCCATGTACCATTAGGCGAGAATCTGAAATTTCGCGTCAAAGATTTAGTAGTAGTTATTTCTGGTTGCAATCTTAACACCATGTGACTATGGGGCTCGCCGAATTCGCCTGATCTTTGTTGTATGACGTGGAATTCGATCTGCGGTTAATATGTGGCCGGCCCACTCACACTGCACATCAGGAAGTGTACTTGCAGTTTCTGCCTGTAGAATAGGTTCAGTACAGCGGCTAAATTCATGTTGGGCGGTAACTGATTATTCACAGTCAGAGGAAAACTCTGTAAATTGTCACAAGTGCTTTGGAACTTATTGTCAGTTTACGAAGGAGATCTTTGCATATACACACCGAATATGCAGAACGTCTCAGCAATCCGCATAACACCTATAACCAGCGTGATGTGGTAATGAAGATTCATTGCTCCATGACGAAGATTCTCTCAAAAGCCTCTGTGAATTGCGAGTTGAGCTGAATATGGTCATTTGCAGCTGCCGGTCTCTGGCCGGCTCGCACAGTTTTCTGAGAAAGTATTCTGCCGGCACACAGAAGAGTTCTAATTTCCCCCCTCACGACTTTTCTAACATGGGTATTTAAGAGCAAAAACTAGACACCACACGTCTCATAAAAAACTGAGCCTATCTGTATACGTAGACAGTTTCCAGCCCGGTTTGATCTGTTTGGACATGAGCTCGCATCATAATTTCGGTGCCGTCTTAACTGACGTCTAGATTGTTGCTATCCGCAAGGAACCGCCGGCCGTACAAACTGGTACATGCAACCCTCCTTTAAGCTCTGCCTCTGTCATGTCCACTTTCGTTTCGCTGATTTTTTCTTGTTTTCGTTTTCTGCCAAGGAGAGACTGCGGTAAACATTTAAAACGCAAAGCATCGTTCGTCGGCATCCCAATGGCGTGCGCAGGCGGGCGGAACCCAGGCGAAAATAATGGTCCTCTCAGTTTGATTAATAGGCGGCGCAGGCGAGTTACGATTAAGGAGAATTTGGTGCGTACTACGGTGCTTTCTTCTGCTTTTTTTCTTGTCAATTTTCTTCTGTTTCTTTCCTCTCTCTTTTTCTTGCTTTCTTTCTTGCAGTTAGGTAGCTCGTTCTTGACTGTGCACGCATCCGCTTCCCCAGGTGCTTCAGCCGTTGATTTTTCTCAACCCCTTATTCTTCAGTGGCGCACCTGCGCTCAGGCTGGGCATTGTGGGAGAGCGCGCGCCGTAGTTTCGCAGGTGAATACGGGGGTCGCACACAGCGCCACGTACGCTGTGCGCCTCTCACAGCTGTAGAAATTCTGGCTCAGCTTTACAATCCCATTGTCGGTGCTGAGTAAGAAATAACATGCTACCGAACCGAAGGAGCCTGAAAGGAACCTAAGCGAAGTTTTATCTTTTTCGTGGGTCATCCCATGGTACCTACTGCCACAAGAGCAGTGTATATGTCATCTTCTTCCCTTCTTAGTCCCGTAGGGGTCGAAGCTGATTCGCGACGCAAAGGAGTCTACGGTCTAGAGCCTACATGATGCACCACCGCCCGGGCAGCGGCACACCATGTAGGCTCCCTATAATCGCATGTATTGTGGCGCCATCCATCTGCATGGCCTGTAACGCGCTCCAATGTCCACACTGTTCGACGGTCAGGGAAAAGAGAATTCGACGAGATATTCTGAGCGGCCTGCCCAATGTGCTACGTCGATAATAGACCCAATTAATTCTTAAATGAACTCTTGACTACGAAATATGCTGCGATATTTCTTTCTCTGCTGGAGTGCATGCTCAAAGGCCCACTTTATGATGCTGCGTTATCCTTCACTCTGCATGTTCGCTACCGTTCTTCATATGCCCAAGTTTTAACGCCTTCTGTTGAAAGATTTCCGCCACGTCAAAACTGAAGTCGTGGAATGGCTGTGCTTGTAATTATAATAATGACGGTACACATCGACGTCGTCAATCGTATTACATTGTCCTCTCCCAAAATGCACACCGGTACAGTAAGCGGCATAGTTCTCCAGCCTGTAGATAAAGTTCATCAGCTATGTGCATTTAGTCGTTTTGATTTTAACAATTTACTTCATTCTCCAGGTTGTTCCTTACATTTACGTTACTCTCATTCTATGTCTTAACGTTACGCTTGATATATTCCCCCTATTCAAATGTCTAGGGGAGGCGTACGTAAGGCGGGTTTCAGCGAAGCTTTAGAAGGACACTTAAAAGGTTATCAGGACTCGGTATGCCACCTGTAAAAATATTTTGCGCCAAGGGGCTGTGGAGCTTGTAGCGAGACCCATGAAGATATACGGCGAGGAATTTTCCACGGAATGTAAATCAGATTGCATTTTTAGCAGCTTGAGTGAAATCGACTAGCCCGCTTGCTACATGGTGTTTCCACGACCCGGCGGATGCTATATGACCGAAATCACACAACCAGAGGACAGCTCGACTAGCGCGCATTCTGGACGGAAGGGAAACAATAGAGAAAACTATGGTACGCTAATATATCTTCACTGTGTAAGGAATAACGTGTACATGAATCGCATCTTATCCTGCGCTGAGTGTGATTTATCATAAGAACGACCATGCGCACTTCACTATGCGATTAAGCATCGTACAATAGAATATCGCATCTGCACTAGAATTTTTTTTTTTGAACTCATCAGTACGACTAATTCGGCACCCCCTATATTTAAACACTTTACGTGAATAGAAATCTTCCTTAATAAAACTCTCACGTGAATACACAGTTCATGAGGCCATTCAGCCATAAAGAATGCTGCTGTACATGTCTGTGGTGCATCGTATACTGCTAGAATATTATTCTTTTTTTCTATACGTAGGTGTCTATGTAGTTCTCCGCCTCGCGCACGTTATGATATTATTTACTTGTTTATTTACTCACATTATATGCTATACGCTCAAGGTATACAGTTATTTATAAAGGACACGAAAAAAAGTAAACTTAGTAATACATAAAGTGGTGGCAAGACATAACGAAATATTAGCACTTAACTTAGGAAGATGAAAGGATCTCAATGTATAATTACACACAATAATACGAATCTAAATGTGCCACAACACATTTACAAAATTTATTTGGTAGGACACGGCCTCAAAATGACGTTTATGTTGAATTTTATAGTAGTACGCAATCTGATCGCAATTTTTACATACTTTCAGAAGAAATGGATTTCAGTGAGTAACGGTGCTGCAATGAGTCACGAGAACTTGTGAGAGTGGCTCAAGCGGCTACAAATATATGACGCCAACTCAGTATACAGAGTACGCAAATTGCTTCTGTGGAAAGCAGATGACGATAATACGAAAGAGGGAATAAGGTTTTTCGATCTCCTATCGCTAGGAGGCACAAAATGCATTAGGATTAATTAAACTCACCATGTAATGATATGAGTTAAACATGAATTGCAATGAGCGATATTTTAATTGTAAAGCCTTGGATTAGAGTAAAGTAGCCTGGCTCTCGCTATGGGGCCTAATGTTCTGACATTCGATCCTTCTTTCCATGGACACAAATTTCATCTGCGCTTGGGCATAACTATCAGTTTATCGCAACTGGTTCACCTGTGTAATAGGCACTAAAGTTAATCATTATAACATATTTTCAAAAAAGAACATTCAAATGGGCTTTCTGTATGAAGTGCCTCTTTCGCAGCATTTTTATTAGTTTAGTTTTTAGACGTGAAGGACAGCCACACAAAAGGAAGAAGAAAAAGAGCACGCCTGTATCTACTTCCAGAAAAAAAGAAAACAAAAACGCTTCGGCACAATTATAGTCAACGTGGCTCTTCCTAACGAAACCCATGCACCACTCGCGTACTTCTCTCAGACACTTCATATCATTCAATTCCGTTAGCGAGAGACCTGCCTTCCTTGCATGACCGCTGTGTCACTGTCCATGGGGAAGGATCCCGCACCCTTCTTCCCCTTTCCAACCACTTGTTCTTCCCGTTGTTGGCGGACCAGACTCCCGTGTCCCTGCGGCTTCCCTTATCTGCGTGCCGCGCGGCGCCGGTGCCAGCTCTTCCCGGCTGCCAGGCAGGGGGTGGCAGGTCCGGCGGTAATTGCGCGGACAGCGAGAGAGCCGTGCCCGTCTGATGCCTTAAGACGCGTGCCGTGCCTCGACGCCCCTCGAGCGAGATTAGGAGGGACCAGTCAACGTCGTCGTCTCGTCTCATGTCGTGTGCTGCTCCTTCCTGCGGTGCCGGTATATACGCCCGAATCAGGGAAGCAGACGAGCAGTGTGTAGGGAAGTAGGGAAGAGGCTAAGCGAAGAGGGACGTGGCATTGTCCCGCTGTCCAACCGAGCAAAAGTAGTGGTAGGAAGGCAAGGCTCACGTTAGCCTTGCCTGACACTTTCGGGCGTCCCCTTTCGATACACAGACCCCTCTCATCCCTATACTGCTTCTGTTCGGAGAAAGTGGCGCTGTCTTGCTGTGCTTGTGTGCTTCAAGCATTGAAACCGCTATGTTAAAGGGCTATCTTTGTTGTCTTGATATAGTTAAGCAACTAGGCAACTCATCTTGTTTTTTTAGATAAATAGGGATTCCACCTCTGACTGATTTACGTTACCTATACGTTATTTTTTCGAATGTTTCTAAGAAGAAATTCAACCTTGGATGGGACCTATGTTGGCGATATAATGGAGACGCTAGTGTCTTCAAATTCGAATCACCTTTTAAAATGCTTTTAGAAAATGCGACGCGCCTGCGGAGCTGTCCTGGCTGAGTGCTCAGGTTTTCGTGAAGGCGCGCTGGTGGTCACCGTGCAAGTTAAACAAGTATTTTCTGGCTCTAAATTGTGCGACTAAATTGCTTTGTTTCAGGAAATAAACATAGACGGTGCGTTTAATGCGAAGAACAGGTAATGAATGGTCACTCAGGTCACAGAATCGACACCATGAGGAAGGATACTTGGGATGGGGACAAGGAAGGAATCAGGTGAGGAGGCGATATGCGTGCCCACTTCGAAAATCAATTGAAGTCGCCTTTGTTCTGTAGCGGATGACACGAACCGCTATAAATATGGACGAAAAGAAACATGTTTCAATGTCAGGAGTATGAAATGTTCAATTCTTTTCTCCAGTAAAAAGTGAGGAGTGAGGAAGTGAGAAGACTATATATATACGGTCTTCTCACTTCCTCAGTCCTCACTTTATATATATATATATATATATATATATATATATATATATATATATATATATATATATATATATTGTAAAGAAATTTACAATCATATGGGGAGATTTCCTCGAACGGAAGCATTAAACTCTGTCGTAGAGCCACATAAACTTGTGGAGTTCGCAAAATGTGTTACCCGGAGCAAATAGAGTACACGTTTCTTTTTAGAATGTGACTGAGGGGAGCAGATGGTGCAATGAAGAAGGCAAAATAATAATAAAGAAAATATAGGCAAACTGAGGACAGGCCAACTGCAGGAAAGTTCGCTTACTTCGACCGGAGAGCTTGGGAATTTTTAGGCATACCAGCAAAGTATAAAAATACCAAGCAAACTGCTTAAATATATATGCGCGTAGACCTACTGCGCGACAGTCAGGCGAGAAAACCCCCAAGGAAAGGTGCCAGAATTCCAAATTTCTTCCGACAAGTTTGCAGCCGTACCTATAGCTGCTCCCACCGCGTTCTGCGCAAGCGGAGACGTTTCCTTGAGCCTTAAACAGCACGTGCACTCGAGCCCCATATTCATCGTCAAACTTGAATTTCAACAGCTTCTCCCAGCGTCAAGCGAATGTTATAAACGCTCTTGAAGCAGTCTTTACTCGCACAGCCTGCGATTTTGAAGAACGCGCACAAGCCTCAGATTTAACACAAATGACAGCCTGTGGCTGTAGTAAAATTTAATACTCGCGAAATGGGTATCACATGTTGTTCACCGAAATTCGCAGCAAAACCTTCGATATTATTGATTTTGTTTTCACGGCAGTCGGTTAATTTGCTTAGAAATGGGGCTCGCCCAGCGACGGCGGATCTTCACGGGGGGAACCTTTCAAACTGCCATGCATCGATACTGTATTAAAGTTTTACAGGAACGGAAATATATTCGCTTCTGACAAATGTATTGTTTTCCTGGGTCATATACTCCGGTGTTCATTTTCGCATGAAATCAGTTTAATGGAGCTGATTACGCTCGAAGACTTGCGGTCACAGTGCCTCCTCTCGTGTCAATCACCAATTTACACTTGACCGTTCGGCAATATTGAGGACTCCTTACTTTTGCCTTTTGCTTTGTATGACGTTTAGAAGAAAGCCTAATCAAAATATCGGTGCTTATTTGTGAGTTGCCGAGATGTTTCCTGTCAGACCTTGTTTAAAGAATGGAACTGGGAATACTATTTCATACCTGTCATCTGGTAGCCTATATTTTCGCGACTTTGTACTAGAACACACTCACTTTGCATCGTTGGGTTTGCTCCGTGCATTTGCAACATTGTTAGTGCGCCAAGCAATATTAACTGGTTGTTCAAGAAGCTTTAACGTCACTGGTTAACGTCACTTTAACGTCACGCTTTAGTTTCTATAACGTGGGTCGATTATACAGAGTTCCGGCTTTGTGCCGCTTCCGTAGTTTCTTTTCAACGTTTATTTAACCTAATCTCCGTCACTCCCTTCTCAAAACTTTGCTTCTGTGAAGCGTCTTTCTTTCTAACTGTCGTCTTCATCGACTATGCGCCAACCGCGAGATCGAGCGAAGTTTTGCACGATCGGAGAGGCGGCAACCGGATCGAACTTTGAGGAGACTCAGCAGTGCGGTGAGCGCGCTCCGGACAGACGCGTGCCGGACTCAGTGCGGAGAGAAGAAAGAGGGACAGCGGAGAGGAGCAGCTGCCGGTTGAAATTCATGGCGTAGCCGTTGAAAACAATGTATAACGCGAGTGAGACATTCTACAACTCCCCAGGCACGGCGGCTGGAAAGGAGGGCGTACAAGAAGGAAAATAACACACCATACATACAGAGAAACTATAAAAGGTGCCGAAAAGAGCAGAGCGAGGAAAGAAAAGGGGATGGATAAGAAAAATGAATAGAAGGCAGTGAAAAGGAAACGAAGAAACGCTGGAAGTTGCCAGCAGTGCACGCACCACGGAACGCGCGGGCAAAGAGATCCTCTCCTGGGGGATGTGAAGGAAAAGGGGAATGGTGGTTGGGGGTAAGAACGGGAGGGAAAGGAGGGCTGCTGCAAAAACAACGTCGAAATGGAAATGAGCCCGTTCCGAACCGTCTGCTCGGGAAACGCATACGAGCTCCTGTGCGTTCGTTGCGTAAGCATAGCGACTACCGGAATAACAGAGGGAAAAGAAAGGGAGAAAGGGGATGAATAAAAAGCAAGAAAAGGGGAAAGAAAGGTAGAGGAGAGGGTACCGCGATGATAATACGAACCATAATCATAAGCGCGCGCGCTTTCTCTCCCGTACCTTCCCCACTGGGCGGCTTGGGCGCAGGCAGAAGCAGGCAGCAACGGTTCTTGGAGCGCGGGATCTACGGCTGTATGTGCATGCGAGTACTTGCAGTGTAGACGGGATCGGACGCTAGCGCAAGAGCGAGATGAAAGAAAAGGACGGAACGAAGAGCGAGAACGGCAACGCAGAGGGAAGACGAGATAGGAGGGCTCGACGCATAGACGCCTCGGCGGTACCAGCGCGGAGGGCGCTCGCAGCAGCAACAGCACCGACAGAGGTTCTGCTAGTATAGCGCAGCTCTCTTTCATTGCGAAAAGCGGGAGCCTGATCTGAATTGTGGACACGTTCCGCCTATAGAAGGACTCTTCCCCCCTCCCCCATTCTTCGCCAGCGTCATCACCATTGTTGCCCGGTTGATGTTTTAACTCTGTGTACGTATGTCTGTCCGCGAGTTCTTTTCGGAAAGAACAAAAGAAAAGGTTTTAAAATGTTCCTCTTGCTCTTCTCTCGGTGGTTTCGCTTTTTCTCTCCGCCGCCTTCTTTAATTTCGGGGTCCCTTTTTCAATGTTTTCTACGCTCTTTTTTTTTCTCCCTATTTCACGCTCTTTCAAGGGTTTCAAGAACAAAAGCATAATCTATTGTGGGCTCATCGGTATGCGAGCTCTGCGTCACTGCTATGCATCCTACTTTCAGCGTGATAAAAAAAAAATAGAAACAGGCATTCGAGAAGGTGAGCGCGTGGCTAATTTCGTCGCCTCTTTTTCCTCTTTCTCCCTAATCTTGGTTTGCCTCCGGTTTTGTATCATATCCATGCAGCGAAGCTACGCGGACGCTGATTAATTTTGAGGTTCGGCCACCTTTTTCAATGTGCGGTAGGAAAGATGAGTTTATTTCAAAGACCTTGCCGAATCGAAACCACACTGCTTTTTTACCCGTATTCCCTTTGGTCTTCAGAGCTTCACTGTTCGCCTCAATGAAAACTTCTGCTCTTTCTCTGCGAACAAAAATCGGACAGTTTTCATGCGGGGCCTTCTGTTGCTGGTGTACTGTTTTGCCATCTCTGTAGTCGCTTTATAGTAAGGGGAAAACTCTTCTAATGTACCTTTTGGCAAGACATCTTGAAAAACTAAGAATTTGTTCTCGTTTTTTTTTTTTTTTTTTTGTTGTTGTTGTTGGAAACATGCGCAAGCGCCCTCTGTGGCCATATCATTGCTCTGGGCCTTAAACATTACTTCTCCTTCCGGGTTTTCTTAAAGTACCTATAGCGGCTTTGCGTAGCGCATCACGTACCGCCGGATTCGGCCATTGTGTACGTTTATCCTTACGTTCACGAGCACGCTGCATACTGGCTGGTGAGTGCGGCTGATTCGATGATCCCGTGTTTGCCACGACAGATGAACTATTCGCCCCACACGACTATCGTTCTGAACCTCGAGGGAAAAGAATTGGCAACGGGTGCTTGAAGCACATGGTCTACTCACGTGACTCCTCGGCAATACAATGACAGGAACCGACGCTAAACATACAGTTGAACCGTTAACAACCTAACTCAGGGAGACCTCCGCTCCGAGCCGAAAAAAAAAAAAAAAAAAAAAAAGGGGGAAAGACGGTACAGCTGTGGGCGCGCGGGGAACGTCCACGCCGTTGCTGTGACGTTGTGTTGAAAGTCCATAACAAGGCGACCTCTTTATAGGAAATTTTCCTTTCATTGAAGCGCTCTGTTCTTAACGGGCGTATTCCTGTTTTCCACAACTGCCAGGAGAAAAGAAAGGCTTACCCCGAAGCTGATACCATGTGTTATGTCTTTTAATTAACTATTATGCAATCTAGCTCTCAACGCGCTCTTTTTTTCTCACTAACATAGAATATGTTTCAATTCCAAAAAGAAGGAAATTGCGCTGCATCTACGGACAGTCGTGGCTCCTCTGCTCTCTCTTTCTCTCTCTCTATCTCTCCTTAACCAAGAATGAGAAAAGGTCAATTCCTTACAGATTTGCATATTCTCGCGTATTTACAGACGGTCAGATATTCTCCGTGTACTTACATTGACACATAATAATTTCACGAGCTTCGCGAATAGTTTAATAGTAGTTCTGGCCTGCGCTTTTTATCGAATTCGTGAATCTCACCTAAAATCTCGGCAACTTTAGGTCACCTCTCGTTCGCTTCCTCTTTAGACGCTGCGAAACACTTCCTAGCGTAATGTCGCCTTATGTTAATAACCCCATCTTCCACTGCTCCGTACCTTGTGTCCGCTCTCCCATCCAAATATATACCGGAGGGTAGCCCGTCCAGCCTCGCTCACGTCGGCAACGGTGTGCCGCATTGCGCCTGGCCCGCTATCCGGACCTCAGGTGGCCTCTTCCCGCGCGAAGTCCCTCGCGCCTCTCGTCGCGCACCCGCTTTTCGCTACTGCCTCGGTTCGGAGGAGTCGGCAGCGAATCGACGTATTACAATTTCATACCGTACTATACGGGAGCAACGGCTCTTCTTTCCGCGGGTCCTCTGGCACTAGCGCTCGTTTCTCCTCCACTACTTGCGCCGCGATGTTTTTACTTTACATTATTTCTTTCCACGCTTCCGCAGTCTTTTCTCCGTTCTTTTTCTGCGCGGGTAGCGCGGCGCGAGCGTATGTCTTGCTCGCCGGGAGGCGCTCTCGGCAGCACGTCTTTCTCGGCACAGCCGGCGGCGGGCGGCCCAGCTCTGGAGGGCGTAGTACGCGTTCGGAATTCACGAGCGGCCCTCATTCGCCAAAGACGCTCGAGAAATTCGCACAAGCTGGTGCCACCGGGCGCCCACCGCCGCCGCGTCACTCTTCGCTTCATCACGCGTGCCCGCCATACTTAAAAACGCGGATCTACTCATCACGGCTTTTTATATCTCCACTTGTCCTGGCCCGGCCCGTTCTCTCTCTTCATGTGCAGCGGTTCGCCTGCTTTCTCTCTTTCTCTTCCCCCTTTTTTCCTTTCTTGAGATACTCATCTTTCCCTCGAGGCCTTCCTCTTCCAATCTTCACGTCTTCTCTCTCTCGCAGGTTTTCACGCAGCTTAGCATTCCGTTTACTTTTTCTCTCGGAGTATTGTGTTGTTTTATTTTTCTTTCCTTCCTTTTTTTCCCTTACCAAGGGCTCCAGTTTTTTTGTTTGTTTTCTTACTGCTGCGATTTGTCAGTCTTTTCATTTTTCGTCCACAAGGTCATTTCGTGGCTATATTTTCCCGCAAAGTCTACGCGCCCCAGGGCCTGTTTATTCAAACACGCAGGGAAGCTTTTACCCTGTCTTCCAGCTTTGAATCTTTGGCACTGAGTATAACATTTGTGCTATCCTTTCAATGTCACCCGGTCTCTAAACTAAGTTCCTATAGTAGTCCGGTATTCGCCTCAAAATTCTACTATATGTGGCCTCAAAACTTTCCGCCGAGGCATACATATTATTGAAACCCATATCATGCTACACGCTGTGCAGTCAACTTCCGCTCTGAACTTTTGTGTACATGACTTGTCAGTGAGTCTCATAGAGAACCCTCAGTATGCGGCGCCCGAATGCGAGAGTTTTATGAGAGCTAGCGGCCGCAACTTCTCGTCATTTCTGCGTCATTCCGAGGCTGAGGAAGATGTGATGTACGTATGTATAACTTTATTACGGGTTAAAGCGTTATGACGCTGGCCAAGCGTCGACCCGGGGTTATGCCCTACTCTGCACTACCTCATTTGGCCCGTATGTGGTAGGTTGTGGGCTTGTGCTTTTCGAGCGCACCCCTGGCCTGCTGGACGGCCCATAGTTGACAGACAAGGAAGATGTGAATTCTCTTATTGGCTTGCCAGTCGGGCAGAGTATAGGTTATGTCTATTGAGTATAGGTCCCAGGGTATAGGTTCTGGAGGAAGGTTTTGAGATCTGCGCATGCAAAATTAAAAAAAGAAACAGACAACGAATGTCCCGTTAGATGCGTTGTGCCATCTAGCGAGGTTGACAAAAAACACCGTAGCACAGCAGTCTCGTGCTGCAGGGAGCAGCAATTTTGCCTCGATCCTCAAATTACTTTTGATATATAGCAAAAAACGCGTATCATAAGCGGTGAAGGCATAAAGAAACGAACATGTGGTGACGTATCGGGTGGAGCAGAAGGAAGTTCACTGTGCCCAACAATGTCAGATCACTCGCTAGCTGTAGTGACGCATTGGAGGAGTTGCTTTTCCGATTCTTCGATTCAACGTACGAAAGCCCGCAACCGCACATCGTAATGGAGACAAGGTACCATAAAGTGCGGAATTTACTCGGATTGAAGAATTCATAATATTGCGTAGACAATCTGTTGCAGCCCTGAAATTAAAAAGTCCGCAGCGGTAAAACATTAACGCTCTATTTACTGAGATACATTCTTACGTCAACAGTAGATAGGAAGCATTATTTTTATGGCTTTCGGTAAGATCTGAAAAGCTCTTCTCATTATGATGAATGCCTACGCCCACTGGCATCGCATGTGATATGATGTTGATGCGAATGCCCATTACATACGCGTGCCCTGAATGCAGTTTCAACTGTCCGCTAACCATTGAAAAAGTAAGCTGGAAAAGAGTTGGTGAATTTGTATACTTCTCTTGATTGGGGCCTCAACTGAAAATCACCTTGTATTCAACCGCCGTCAACACGATTGTCTGGATACACACGGCATGAGACCGTTTATTCATTCTTGGGCACCTTACTGGAATTTGCTGATAATTGTTTTGCTGGTGGCTGGCAACTCGTCTTTGTTTCAGCAAGCCTCCATCGCTCAGTCGGTAGTCGTCGGTCCATTGCGATAACCTCCAATCTGCTAGACGCTTCCGATGCAAAACCCCTCGCTTAGTTTCAGCTGTCATGGGCGACAAATGGGTCAGAGCTGAGTGCTGTTCGTGCCATATTGAACGGGCCGTTTCCGAAAACGACAGGGCAGCCGTTTACGCTGTAGGATCAAGCATATCCTTTTAGGAGCTAAGCAAAAAAAAAATAATAAAAATAAAAACAAAGTTGCTATAAAAATAAACTAGGAGCATAGTGATGACAGAAACACGAAGCGCGACGATTTTACACGGGCAGTTTCCCGGTGCACGTTTGATTACACAGCAGGGTATTGTGCGCAACGGAGATGTTATTCCTGGATGGAAGAACCCGATGGCGTTTACGCTACATGGTCGGCCAATGTAGACTACTGAACACTAGAATAAAAAGGAAAGAAAGCTGATCACGCAGCTAGTCCTGTACGTAGGCGTAGCCGCACACGTTATTGTAGCAGCGCAGGCAGGCATCCATGCCGCCGCTTTCGTGTAGGCACTATGTGAAAGAGTGAACGGCCCCGTTTCAATTAGGCCTGAGTGCTGCTCGGCTACAGTGGCGGAGGCAGCGGCTGCGGCGGCGCGCGTGCGCGTATCTCTTTTGTCCTTCTCGCAAACGAGATGGATGTGGATAAATGCTGCCGGCTTCTTCTTTTCCTCCCTCTTACGCACTCGGGACGGTTTTACGAGCGCTCAGACTTCCCCATCGTGCGCCGTTTTCCCCCATTCCTTCCTCCGCCCTTCCTTACTCCCTCGTCGTTCTCCCTGCGTCGCGTGCGACGTCGTCCTCGTCGTCATCGTGACGCTCCTCTCTCTCCACCCTCTCTTCTCTCTCCACCCTCTCTTCTCTTTCCCGCAGCGAATTGTCCCTTTTGTCTCCGGTGCAGTAGGCACAAACAAAGACCCTAAGCAGCCCAATGCGAGGGGAAGAACTCATCCAACGAGACGAGCGTCTTCATTGCGCTCTTCCGTGATGCGGCTCTCAGCTTTCGCCTGCCCTGTTCATATTCGTTGTGCTGCTGTCTGCCGGTGGCTTTCTTATCCTTTGCGATGACTGGCCGTGGCTTCTGGAAACTGAAGTAGATTGGTGATGCTCTGTTCTCTCCGCTCTCTGTTTCTCCCTATATATATATGTATGCCGCGTTTTAAAGAAACCTTGCTCTCAGTGCACATTCTGCTATCTGCGCCATTACGAGTTTCACTCGCGCGTTCAGTGCAGTCGTAGCTGCAGGCTGTTTCGAGTAGCTGCGCCGTGCCCGTAAGCGTGCGTCACTGCATGCGCGAACCTGTCGTGATGACATCTGAGAGAGCTGCAGCGTCCTTGGGAGATTCCATATCAAAATGACTGCTTCTTTGCGCCGCGAAGTGCTGTGGCCTTGTTTTTTCGTGACGTGCTGTATGAGACATTGTACGCGCGCCACAGGCAAAAAAAAAATAAATAAATAAATTATACATGTATAATGTTGTCAATATAACGTTGCCATGGCGTCCTTTGCTGTGCCGTATTGAATTAAAAAATGGAAGCAGAAACATCGTAAACAATATGTTTGCCGGGTTTGAAAAAACCTTTACTATGGAGCAGTGAAAGTTGGCGTTTTTTGTTTCACGTGTTACGAAAACAGGGTTGGTGAAGAGGAAGAATCCCCAACAAATTGTTCCTTTCTCATGCTTGAGCAAATCTGATATACTATTCTTAGAGGAGGGATAAATAAACAAAGTGATCAGCAATCAGGGATGGTTATGACGACTATACAGAGCTGGAGGGACCTAATGCGCTCTGACAGAAGGTAAAGGTAGTGAGCGACAAATGAATGCCCCGAGCCCTTTCTGAAACGACTGCACTGTTTAGGTGCGAAGCCTGACTTCATGAGTTATCGCAATCCGCTTTAGGCTGTTCGGTTTTTGAAAAGCACACTCAGCTAGTGAACGCATCTTATGATCGCATCAGAATCATCTATGCTGTGCTGCAAGTTTGTGCTGATACATTAAACAATAAGCTCGACCGTGATGTGCCCGCTTTAGCAATAGTTAGACGTCTTCGCAGGTTGTTGCAGCGGCAAGATATTTATTACGGCATCAAAGACTGCTTATAAATATGAATTGCTCGGTTTCGTTTTCAAGAAGAAACCCGTATTTGTGGCAAGCGCAGTCCAAGGTCTCTGCTTCCGCGGATTGTGTCAAGAAATCGAAACTCCATTTAGAATGTGCACTGTTGCAGGCGCTAAAAGAGTCTGAGCATGAATAAATTTCATGATAACGAAATGCAACGTTCTTGTGAATTTTAGCTGTACCAGATATCAGCGTGCTTTTTATGCAATATTAAATAAGTATTCATTCTACACGCCTTATGTATTTTGCACTCCGACCAGTTTTCATTTCAAGGAATGTTCAACATTTGTAAATATTGAATCTTTCTCTCTCTTTTACTCAGTCAGACTAGCCAGTGAAGTAGTAATAAACTGTCCCCTTTCTCAAGATTAGTTCCCTTGCAATATGTTTTTATATTATCAACAACTATGGAACACTAACACCATCGTCAAAACATCTAATGTCAAATAAACGGAGTGGAGACGGATATAGATATTTTGACGCAGGTTTGCAAATTTGGCGAAACAAAACGCCCTAGTTCGCTCTAAAAGCCGAGCCGTCGCGTCGCTGTCAACTAATTGGGCTGTTGAATTTAGCAAAATCTTCAAAACCTTTGTACTTCATGGCCAAACCAAAGCAAACACTGCCTTTAGAACATCAGTATTCGGCTGTTTTCATAGTTCTTTGCGACGAAGCAGTAAAGGCGCGTAAATTCATCCTGAGCTTATAAAACATTATTTCAGGGGTGACTTCCCAAATCTGTCATAATTCAGTGAGGCACCCGACGTGTAATGCCTGTAAATGCACTATACAGCATCGCACCTCCCCGCATTGGGTCTTCAACATCGAACGAATTCAAAGGCGCCAAGTGCTTCACGAATGTGCTCCTCCTCCTCCTCTTCATCTGACTCCCCTTCCATTCCTTCATCGCCTACCTCAATCACTGCGCTGCCGGTTGCCCTAATATGGGAGCGGCTCCGCCTCCGGCGCTGCCAGTTCATCCAAATCTCGTTCCGTTTTGTCCGCTCCGCGCCGACAACAGAGCTACCGGAATCCGCCGGACGGACGGTCAATTGCGTAAAGGATTTCTCGGAAGCGCCGACAGTAGTGGGCCTCAGTAAAGCGCACCGCTCCTGCGTTCCGTGTACTATCTGCTGCTTACGTAAATACACTTACGCAACCGCCGCTGCTCGTTGGCGCGCCCGAATTCAATACAGCGTTATATAAACGACTCCGAGCGCATGTACCGGGTGAATTGAGATCGGCATTCTGTTGCGACGACGCCACCACCGTCTCTACGCAGGCCCCTTCCCGTCCCTTACCCAGTTTCTGCAGCCAGTTGTCGCTGTTTCAAAGGTCTTCTTTTTCTCAAGCAGGCCAGCCCAAGCCACTCCGCCTTTTCCCTCTGCATTTGCATGCTCTCTATCCTTTCGAGCCTTTCTTTTTATCATCCGGGTCACACTCGTGCGTTCATCCGTTTTACGAATTGCGTAGTGAGAACAGCGCTGCTTTTTATGCTTTAAATTCGATTGGTATTGCTTTTGACTGTGACGGTGGTTTAGTTTTCCATAGAAATCAGCGCTGCCAGCCTATTTTTTTCTTCCTTTCTGAATGCAGGAGCGCGTGTATATTAAGGAAGATTGGATATGAAGAGCAGCGCAGTTAAATCTATCGAGATTGGCTCTTTGTAGCTTTCTTCAATGTGTCTCAGCAAGGGGGGGGGGGGGGGGGGGGGTGAATAACGACTAGAAATGCTAATCGGTTCTGTAGAGGCGGCGAATATGTCGCTGAGAAAGCTTGCTGTTCTAAGATAGACGAAACAGTGGGCGCGTAGCTTTAGATAGATTTGCAACGAAGCTTTGCCAAGCACTCGCACGTCCCACAATATTGTGATCGCGACAGTACTCAGGCATGGTATACACCGAACGAATCCGTAACTTCAACCATTTATACTGTTTCGAAGTTTCGATTATTCAAGCCTTCGCAAAAGGATATTCGCGGAGGTCTACAGAATTTCTAGCATTTATCTAAACACAGTCACGAGGAAGCTGTAAGGAGCCAGCGGACCGACAATGTCAGAATAAAACACCTTGCTGGTCGACTACACTGTGTGAACAACATAAGAACGACACGGTCGGTTGGTTGTGGCCTGCTGTAAAATAAAGTTCACTGTTCGCGTTTTGTGTTGTGTACGTTTCTTTGCGAGGCTCGATATATTTTTAATGAAATTTTGCCTTGCTCCTCACACAACGTTTGTTTGATATGAACTGAGAGCCCGTAGACCTCGAGAACAACCACGGTTTCGTACCGCTTAGAGCAAGTCAACGTTAAAGCTTTCCTCGGCACAACGATGTCAACCATTTGTTGTCGGCACTTAAGAAAAGCTAAATAGCTGCAACCACAATAAGCTGCCTCAGAACATGAATAGAATGCATCCAGCCACATATTTTGTATTATTCTTCTACTTAGATAAAGTATGTGAGGTATCACCACACAAAGGTACATCCGCATTAATTCAGACTACTGTGGTTTTGGTTTTTTTTTTTACCAATACCATTCCCACTTCGAGTTATAGATCAATTCGCTCTCGCCCTACCATCTGATCTGCTGACCGTCCTGGTTAGCTCAGTCGGTAGAGCGACTGCCCCGGAAAGGCGGTGGTGCCGGGTCCGATTCCCGGATCAGGACGAATTTTTCTTTAACTACGTGAAGTTTCTGAGAAAGCTATGTAGCTTTCCTTTGTAGCCGTATGGCTGCGCTTGGGTGGATGCAATGAGTAATTACTCCCTTATTACTACTGTGGTTTGTAAGAGGAACTCATATCGCGCATCACTCGGGCGTTTTCCCCGCTTTACCTCCATCGAAGTGAGGCCTAGATGGTCGGAGTCTCGCTACCACCGTGCTCGCTACTTTCATTTTAGATTTCCTCCTCAGCTCGCGCGCCCCCTGTTTCGCATCACCGGCCAAACCACATCTCTTCATGACAATTTTTCAATTCTTCTGACGAATTTGTTTTTTCTGGGGACGCTAGGCGTTAACATGGCCGCACTATCCGCGCCTGCACATTCTCATTGGTCCCCTCTCAAAGCACTGGCCTGTAAGATTTAGAAGGACCTCGAATCGAAAAACAAAAGAAGGCGCGCAACGCCGCGTTCCATCTCGACCGATCCGCGCGGCCAGTTTCCCCGGATAAGGATCCTAATCGTTGCGTCCTCTCTAGGCGCAATATCGTCGGCCCACACTTCGCGAGGCTCATCGCTCCGGCGTCGCTTCTCCGAGAATATATATGCACGCGCGTAAAGATCTCGGGAGAAACGGCCGACGAGCCCTCTCTACGCCGTGGGCGAGCCAAGCAAAGCCCAAACCAAAGACGAAAGAGAAGACCGATACGCCGCAGACACAGTGGGAAATTTGTAATGTGGCAAAAGGTCCTCTCGGGATGGCGGTGGAGGCGGCGACGGGGACACATGACACAAGCACAAAAGTGACAAAGCAGCCGAGAAGACCAAAAATTGGGCAAAGTGCCCTTCCTTCCTCTGCCGCCCCCGTTGGATCGGGGCTTAAATTTTGCCGGGGGAGCATATTAAATTTCGATGGAGCCTCTCTTTGAGGAGCCGCGCGCCAAGAGGGATCAACGGAGAAGAAGAATTTAAGATGAAGGAGGGTTCGGTGAGGGAAGAGGAGGAGGAAGAATATATGTGACAAGGAACGAGAAAGACAAGCCGGAGAGTGCGGCGGCAGCAGCAGCAGGCGCGAGGCTTCTATTCCTCAGTCTCTGCAGCGTCAGTGGAGGAGAGGGGAGGAAGTGTGAGTGAGGGGGGGCGGAGAGGCGCGGACGCGCAGCCGGGGCGGCGGCAATACACGAGGGATGAGAACTGACAACAGCGCGGAGGAGCGCGGGGCGCAAAGAGAAGACCGAGATGGAAGCCGGCGGCGGCGCGAGGTGGCAAGATACGCTTTCAAAGGGCGTCACAGGAAAAGATAAAAGACGGATCGTTTTTAAAGTGGGGCCGGAGACAGCAGCGGCGGCGGCGGCAGCAGCTCTGCCCGCCCACCCGCCGCCCACTCCTCTGGCGCTTGCTTGCCAGAGGCAGCGTCGTCGTCTTCTGTGCGCCAGCCGCCTGGCTTCAGCTTGGCTCGGATCGGCCGGGCCAGCGGCGTCCCTTTTCACGCTGCGCTCGCTGGAAGCGTACGTCCTTCTCGCCATGCAGAAGAGAAGGCCACAGCTTTTGTTTTAGCCTTAAAGCGGCTCAGTTCCAAAGAAAGAAAGAGAAGAAGTGACGGGACCATGAAAGAGCAATGTCACACAACATGAACTCGAAGTACGAGGGAAACACACAGAAGAAAAAGCCAGCTGCTGAGAAGGGGCCTGCGCTACAGAGAGAAATAGAAAAAAAAAAAAATGAGGGAGAGAGAGGATTGCATATACTGTAGTCTGCCCCCCCCCCCCCCCCCACCCCCCCCTTATCCCTTCTCCCCCCTTTTCACGCCCAGCACAAGCACGTCCGTTCGGTCGCCAGACGAAAATATGCGCGGTCCGTTTTCTGAACCCTGGTAAGAACAAAAACTCTTCTCCTTTGTTTCTCTTTCCGGTCTATGTGTATTGTGTGTCGTATTTGTTTCTGATCTGCGGGTCCGATGCGATTGTTTATATTTTGCCCGTTCGGAGTTGGCAGTGGTCACTGGGCATTCCCTTCGGCCTTCTTTTGTTCGCGCCGCTACTGTCATGACGCAGAGCAAGCTCGCGCAGTGGTGCTGCGTGCGTGCGCGCACGTCCGCACTCAGCAGCACCGCGATTCACGGCGAAGAGGCGGAAAGAGCGGCGACCGCGTGGACTTCCTCTGGCCAATCCGCGTCCATCGCCGGCGCATAAATTGAAATGCGCCCGAGGGAAAGAGAGAGAATGAATGTGAGCGAGAGATGAGATACGAAAGGTTTTTTGTTTCAGCGGGAAGCGAAAACTGAAGGAGAGAGACAGTACGAAGCCTATTTGCCAGAGAGGTGGTTTGGTTCGCAAAAAGAGGGGAAGGGAAAAAAGCGAGTGAAATGAAATCGATTGCGTGTCATTCCCTTTATGGGTCGACGTTCCATTGTTACGGGGTGCATTCCTCGAGCTTTTTTTTTTTGTTGTTGTCTTCACGATTTTTCTCGGACAGTAGTAGTCTATGCGTGTTTTGAAATAGTTTCGTGTGTGCTGGCGTCGCGAAGTTGCTCTCTCCATGTGAAGCTTTTCGTTAAGAGAATGAAAAAAAAAAAAAAAAAAAAAAAAAAACAGAACATTTTCTTAGCTAGATCAAAGGGGTTCTCCTGTAACTAACACCCTCTCTTCCCCCTGCCAGCTTCTTCGCGTAACCCCTTTAAAATGGTCAGAATGCATTACAAGTTTCTAACTACATCGATTCCTCGATATTGCCATATATTCAGTCGCTGCGGAGGGGATATGTAAGACTAAAGGGTTCTCCTCGTACTCTGCACTCAAAACTTCGAAAAAACTTTCCTTTCTGCCTTCCGAGGCAGTCGACAGGCTTGAAATGCCAATAGCAGGGTAGAACTAGTCCGCTTTACAAAGGCTTCACATTTTGTTGAAGAGACTGCGTAACTTTACATGCAGAGCAACTAACAGTTAAGTCATTAACTAGTAGAGGAAAGCGCCTTATATGCGTTCTTCATGCTATTCTTTACCTCGTGCGTTTGTCGCCAGTCCTGCTTTCGGCTCGAACCCCCCGAGCAGGGGCGCTGCTGTCACTGGCAGGCGTTGCACGGAGAACATAGCGTTTTGCGTAAGGTTTCCAATGAGCACCGAATCCAGCCCTGTAGCCGAAGCAAACTCTATGCCCGGTTTCAATCTGGACATCAGTGCACTTCTGCGAACCTTGGAAGAAAGAGAGAATAGGGAACTTCGTACCTGCTTACGTGTGTGCGTGCGTAAGTTGTATTTGAAAGTATTTGGGCCTAAGGGCACACCGCGTGCGCGCTAAGCCTTCGCCGGGGCAGCGGAAATTGTTTCGAAGCAAGCTTTCTTCCATCCGGGCCTCGAAAATCTCGAAAAGGAAACAAAACTGGGAAATGCCGTCTCTATTGCGAACAGTTTTCACCAGCTTCGTGCGCGCAACACAACGAAGGGCGAACTGGCGTATTTAGGAGAAACAGAAACGGGTATGCGCCGCCCCCTATACCCCGCTCCTGCTCGCAGGCTGAGATCGCTCGTTCGCTGACTACTTAAGACCTCGAAACCTTTCGGCACGCCAGCGCGTTGAGGAAGATAAAGAAAGAACGGAGTGCATTGGCAAAGAAAAAAAAAAAGAAAAATGAAGGAAAAGACAGCGAGCAGGATCTCTTAAAACTCCTGCCCCAGCTCGCTGCCTTGTGCAACGGTGTGCGCCACGGAGCGCGGTGCACGTTTTGCGACGGCGCAACGTATAGGCATTCGTTTGTTTTTCGCGCTAGGCTTTCCGCGTGTGTATGCTCGCCTGCCGCAGCCATCTGAAAAGGATTTTCAGTCTGCGCGCGTGTGCCGTGCGTGCCTTTATAACCCGTCGTCTTCGGCCGACCCGGCACTATTTTTGTTTCGTCTCCAGCGCGTACACACAACATCCCGGAGCGCTCCGCTACAGTTGCGTCGCTTGCGAGCTTTGTACATATGCACGTTTGGATCCGTGAGCGCTACGTGGGAGCTTCGCAGCCGAGACACAGCTATAGCTAGAAGGGCGAATGGAGGCTTAGAAGGGAAGGTAGGGTAAGAAAAGAGGGTACGGTAGAAGAGAGGACGTAGCACAAAGAGCGGGTCCCGAAAGAAACTGAGCCAAGCAGGGCCATGCCACGGGTGGAATCTCAAGCCGAGTAATTATTTTCCCGTGAAAGGGAGCGTAGGCGCGCATCGAGTTGTGAAGAGGTCGTTTCTCCGCAGCGCCAAGCCGGGATACCTTCCCATGCCCTCCCATCTCTTCTTGCCTTCCTTCCCACTTCCCCTCTCAGAGCCTTCTCCGTCAACGCCAGGAGAAAAGGGAGGAGCTGGGAGGGCTCGCGTTACGCAGAGCAGGCCCGATCCCTTTTCGGAAACGAGCCTAAGGTGCGTCGCGACACTGAAGGCGGTGGCGGCAGCAACAAATCAGCGAAACAAGTAACCGTCTCGCGATTCTGTAAACGTAATCAGCCAGCCGCGTGAAGCCGCTCCTCCGGCCGCCTGTTAGCGGGCCGCCTCTGCAACGTCCCCACGCTCGCGCACCTCGAGAGCAGGATACGGGCTATCGTGTGTACACCGGGGCATGCTCGTCATCGTCGTTGCGGTTCGTCGTGTGCGCAAAACGATTTCGTCTTCTTTAATGAAGTTGGTCTAAGGTTACCGCCTCTTACATCCGCTCCGGTTCCGACCCCCACCCTCATCTCTCTCTCTCTCTCTGACATCCTGCCTTCCGCTTGCATCGGCCCATCCTCTTTGACCTCCATTCCCGGCACTCATTCACAGTCCTTATTGCTCTCTGCTCTTCCTTTTGCTCCTCCTCTTCTTGTGGATCCGCTGGCTACGCTGAGCCGTGTGCGAGCTATATGTATTTGTTCATGCACGTGTACTCGTGGCCCCGACCTGCACGGCACAAGATCGCATGAGCTGCAGGCTCCAGCTCTTACGCACAGACATAGCAATCTCCCTCCCCCCTCCCCCCCCCCTTCCCCATCTCTCCGTTGCCCTGGGATGTAAAAAGGGGGTCTCTCGCTGTAGCCCGAGAACTCGCAATCAGCGCTAATGAGGAAATTCGAGATGCGCTCCGAGGATGCCCTGTGCTGCCTGCCGCCGAATTTTCTTGGAACGTTCGTGTCGTAACGCACGCACGAACGAGGCTCGCTTAGCAGTGCATACGCTTCGGGCACCGCTATTCGGACTTCTGCATTCCACTCTTCCCCGCAGACTGTTATTTTTCCTCTTCCTGCTATTCTCCTTTTTTCCCTTTCTCTTTCCACCTGGCTTCTTTCGCTACATTGATTACGGTGTGCTAACATTGTGAAACGTTACTGTTTTTGGCGGGCGCTCGGTCTTTCTTTATTCGACCTGAACACTTAATAGGCCCGATAAGGCCGGCGTTCTGCGGGTTCGTACCTTGTTGCCGACATCTCGCTCTCCCTCTCCAAATTTTCTTCGCAGATTTTTTTTTTTTGCTGAACACATGGTCGAATCGACCTTGTTATACATAAAAAGCAAATAAACTATTTCAGCGTTAGTGCTCAGGTAGTAGAGTACGCGTATGAATACATGAATTCTTTTCCCTCGTGCCTTTATGTATACTGCCTAATATCGAGGACTCTTTTTCAGCGCCACGTTCAACTCAACTGGCGTTTATTTGTATAATGAGACCCCCAATTCTTACAAAACAGGGATAAAAGAAGAACGGGTGTAGAGAAATATCGGTTCGTTGAGCCGGCTAGAACGCACTCGGGTTTACATCCTCGGGTCCTTAATACGATGCAGGCTGTAGAAGAGTGCAATGCCGCTTCGCGGGTGATTATTTGAGGGCGCCTCGTTATTTGTAAGAGTCTTGTCGCGAATCAGTAGTAACCTCGGTGAATTTCATTTTTGCTTATTTAAAGGATATTGCTTCAATCAATGGCTGGCGTCTGGGACGAGATGAAAGATGTGAGCGACTCAACAGTGGAAGTACCGGCATGAAGATAGCTTGTTAGTTGCTTTAAATACTCGAAATGAGTGCAATAGAGTTTGCTGCAAAAGTTAAACCTCACGAAAAGTGCTCAAATTTGAATTTCTCGTTCTCTTGCGCACACAACCGAACACTGAGTGTCGATATTTGTAGTTGCGAGTGGAACAAACCCAAAGGGAATGCGCGGGACGTGGCAATGAATATGTAATAAATGGCGAGCTCCCACCTTTGCTGGAGAAATGCCTGAAGTAAATTGAGTCAGTCTGTGTTGTTCTAATGCCGCTTGCAAATCCGCCGTAATGGGGTGCTTGAAATGGATTGGCATATGCTCACAGAGCTTCAAAATTGATATATTCGCACCATTTCTTTCGTGCTCCTTGCCTCGTGTGTGCGTCAATTACTGCCTAATTTCTTGAAGCGCCTTCTCCCCCCCTTTTACCTCCACTCCGTAAGTTTTTGTGTCTTCGTTGTTTACGCGAAAACTTTATTTGCCGCATTTATTACCAATCATATACGCACTCTTTCTCTCCTAAGTTTCGGTTATCGGAATTGGCAAGCACGATCATTCCAATGCTTGTATGCGAACAATGAACTCCTGTGACGCCAAAGACAAATATCCCTTTTTCTGCAACTGGGTTTGCGGCGTAGTGCAATGCCTCACACGCACAGAATATGTAATTCTATACTTCTGTGCCAATCGACGACACATTATAATAATATTTCCTGGCAGTAAAGAGCACTGCTAGTTTGACCACTAAACATTTTCTCTCCCCACTTTTTCCCTCAAGCATCTCCAAGTGACAAAAAAGCAGAAAAAAAAAACTGAATATTAAGGGCGCCTAACTGTACTGTTAAGGAAGAATTGCGACATTTATCTTTCACGCCCAACTTATTCCAATTTCGATTCTACTGTCTCTGACTCCCTGATCTGCCCAACTTTGATTCTGTTGCAGTTTCTGTTGTTTTGCCTTTCTAATTCTCGCGAAAAATTCTATTCCATTTTATATGCCATGTCTTATCTTAATCGCTTTATTTATTTGTATTTGCTTAGTGTACACTCTTCCACTTCTTTCCCATAAGTGGAGACGGGGAAGTTTTCTCTCTTCACCTGCCAACTGTGACAAGTTGCTCCCCCTAAACACTACTTGCCATGGTTGGCAAGCGGAGGCTTCCCTGCAAACGGTGCTCCCGACGGCGGACAGCCTTCGCCTGGCGCTGCCAGTGGGCCTCGCATTACAAAGAAACAAATGGGGCAGAAAGAAACAAGCCAGCAGCCCGAAACCGCGCCACTCTCTGCATGAGTTCCACTAATGCGAATCCAAGCGAGACATCTGGGCAGCTTATTTCTCCACTGGGAGCCGAAACGGTTCACCGCGCCCCTGCAGCCCAGTTGGAGAGGGCAGTATTTTGGCGCACTGCACAGACGTGTTCTTTGTTGATTCCGAGAGCAGCGTGAAGCTTATATTGGACGGAAAGGCAAAAGGAAATCCGGAGACAATTCCGGCCTCACGTCGCTGCTTGATACAATGATGTATGTGTAAACGACGTCACCTTCCGTGAGGCACCACTTATGCAAAACCGATCGAACAAAGTAGGCTGTAGCAGTTTTAATTTAGGTCATAAAACAACGCCAACCTAAAAAAAATGAGAAAATACGATGTTTCAGAACTTACACGATTCTTTTATCAGGTCTGACTGGGAAAGAGTTTCAGCTTGCCTTCTGAAGCCTTTAATGAAATGTTGCTTGGCCAAGCAGCAGTATGGGAGCCTTTTCCAGGCGCCTCTGTCATCATGTATTTCCGAAGTGAACAAAGTTTATTATGAATAATATTTTATTATATGATAGTTTTATTATTAATATCATTGATGTTACCAATATTATGTTGATAAGCTTTGTTTAAACCTACCAGCTTAAAACTAGTAAAATTTCTGCATGTAGCCCATTTGACGAGGCCACTATGGCTTCGTCGTTTGAGGAGACGCCGTATCGCAGCCAGTCTGTGAAGGAATCGGTCACTGCGAAACAGAGCCAGGACCGTGCCTTTCCATCCGGGGAAATCAAAACGCCGCGCCGCCGTCAGCCCAGCCGCGGTACGTGCGTTCGGGTGGGAAGGGCGGAAAGCCCGCAGCCGGCTTTCCCGACGCATTTGTCTTGGCACGAGTCCCCGAGGCGTGCGCAAAGGAGCCGGCGGTGCAGCGCCACTCGGAGCCAGAAGCCGGCTGCCGCCTTCTTCGCCTGGCGCCATGCTCTCACTCACTCAGTCTTCTGTGTACCCAGCTTATGCGGAGACACCCCTTGCGCAGAACCCCCCGGCTCCCAATCACTCGGAGGAGAATCTCGCCTTGGGACTTGATATCGTTCTCGCTCTGGCACTCTTGGCTGGCGCTTCTAAAGTTGCCCTGCTTGAAAAATATTTTGTAGAAATGGGCGCATCTTGGGAGCTCTTGTATCTTTGTTTATTATGGCTAATAATACCAGACTAGAGGTTAGTAGGCCGAACGCTGTAATTGTTGGTCCGATGAAAAGCGTAGTTGCTTGTTATCGCTGATCTTGCAAGAAGAATAAAATCCGCAAAAAACTTAGTCAAATTTGATGAAACTAACAACCTTATGCTTGTATCCTCATTGATCCCGATATAATGTTTCCTTTGCCAAAGTCGCATGATCCGAATACATTTACGAAGTTTCAGTTTTCCGGTGAACATTATAAAAATCTTGTCACATCGTTCGTACACTTCTACCTCTATGACCCTTCTTTTCAATCTTGGCTACGGACACCTGTCCCTACAGAAACTTGCAGCAGCATGTTCTTACGAATATATAGTTTCCTACATCAACGATGGAATGTGTACTTAAATGAAAGCGACAAATTGTATCTTGCTAAATGCATTGAAACTCGGGATTTATTTTGCCACTTGCAGACATTTTCATTTATCATGACAAATAAATTCGAACGTTGCTCCGCGAGCCCCCATTGTTGGACAGTTGTTGTAAAGGTGACCGCAGGAGTACAGCAATTTCTAATTACAGTTAAGTTTCAGAAATTGATTCTCAAATGGCAGAAGTTCACTATAATGTGCGCGGAGTCTTATAAAGGTTTAAGCACCGACACAGAAAAAGAGTGAATTATTCCTAAACACCCTTAACAGTGGTGCCTGTTTGTTGCAGTTTATATGAACTATCGGAGCAGGAACTTGCTTTTCTTCGCAGTTTTATGTTCAGCGTCAGAGCATACCGCTACTGAAATACCTACCTCAGATTGTCTGTTTTTTTTTTGTTTTGTTTTTTGCGTTAAGAATGAAAACAAAATCATGTTTTAACTAAACACAACTTTACTGCACTTAACTGGTACAGCATGAACTCTGCTTTGTACCCAGATATAAAGTTATTAATCTTCTTTTTCTAAGAAACATTTTCGTGCTCCACAGTTTATCGTTGTTTCCGCGTCGAATTTTCGTATCGAAGATGGCGACGCATGCTTCGCTGAAGGGCTACCGTTTTGCTGCCCGCATTTCGAAACGAGCTACCGAGGACGCCAACGACTAGCACTCAAGAGTCTTGCGAGGAGAAGTGCAGCTTGGATGAGTGGGTGCACCCAGCATGAGGATCCACAGCTCGATTAAGAATTTGAACTCTCTTCGAAGCTTTTGGTCGCATAGAAAGCGAACCCATATCATTAAAAGGGCAGTATGGCCATACGGGGGAAGATCGTTAACAGGACAATAATAAATATGAAAAGCAGCTAAATGTGATTTGCACTATCTTGCCTAAGGATCACGAGTGGAACGTTGCGGAAATCCTTATAAAAAAAATGAAGAGGTGGAAGCTACCCGTGGTACTATATATTGGCACGAGAGGCGAACTCAATGAAGTACGCGGAACTAAGATAGCCCGGAAGGAGGGCGCAGAGACCTCCGCGAAGGCGTGCAAAGAAAGTAAGGGAAAGCACCCCATATCGGAGAAAAAAGCGGAGCCGTCGTCGTCAGCGCAGAGATGGCACAGAAAGAAGACGCAAGCGGGCGCAATAGGGATCGGTTTATTTGCACAGCGCCTCGAAGGACGGGGGAGGTGGGGAGGGCACCATGTATAGGCGGAACAGCGGAGTGCCGCGGAAGGAGGGAGGCAAGGAAGGCGCTCCTCGATATATGGAGCGAGTGGTCCGCCAGTTGGCGAAACAAAAGCATCGACGTGGCGCTTCTGCTACCGCTGGTGGCGGTGGCGGCAGTGGTGGTGGTGGTGGCGGCGGCGGCGGCGCAGCGCTCTTTTTCTCTTTGGCCCGCCAGTGCAATGCTTGGTCTGCTTTCCGTTGCCCTCTGGGCGAAAGGACACGAAGGAAAGAGCTCTGTCCTCTCTCCGCTTTTCCTTTCTCTTTATTCCAGCCCGCTTTTCTTGACCTTCTTTCTTTTTCCATCTTTCTTCTTGCACTCATTTTCTTCTTGGCCCTCAGCAGCCTCCTCAATTGATGTTTGGCGCTCTTCGGTGTCTATCCGTTTACGTAGAGTGAGAGCCGGCCCCAACGAAGAAAGGGCGAGTAGCTCTTGATATACGTATCATCCCTTCGTCTCTTCTCTCTCTATGTCTCTCTCCCCTGTCACTTCCTCCTTTTTTGCTCCTTCGCGCTTCATGCGTGCTCCTGTTATTTCTGCCATGCCGGCGGGGAGCCGCGTCCAGCGGTATCTCTCAATCTACCCGACTGTATCAATATAATTCCGGTCGTCTCCCACTTTGTGCGCCGTCTTCCCTGCTCTGAACCCCCCTTCCTCTTCCTCTTTCCTTTGCTTCGTGTCTTCCCCGTCAGTTCCTCTCCATCTTCGTGGCCATGCTTTTTTCCTCTTTCCCTCTTTATCTCTTTCTTCTCATGGATTCCTTTTGGTCATCTACTCAAGCTGGCATCCTTCCTCCCCGTTGCAGGCCTCTGCGCCGTCTTTGTTTATAAACTCACGTTTCTCTGCTTAAAGAAGTTACATTTGTCTTTAGTCGCACGTTTCGCTTGTTTTACTGCGCCCTCATTTGACCTCCTTTCTAAAGAGAGAAAAAAAGAAAACGTCTGTCATTAAAGAAACGCGAAGCGAATGTGAGGCGTTGGGTGGGAAAGAGGATGCCATGTCCCAGGCTATATATGCTACTGCTAAGAAAAACGATGGAAGGAGGAAAGGGGGTTAGAGAGTGAGCCGTGCTCAAACGCCCCCAGCATAGAGAGAGGTTCGACGCTGTCCCTGTGGATCTGTTTCTGGTTTCTCAATTTTGCCGGTCATCATGCAGTGCTTCCTGTAGGATAACTTGACTTCCTGTCGTTTACTGCCGAAGTTATTTTTTTATTTCTGCATCATTCGTTTCTCCGAGGCTGGGACTGTGGCTAAAACCCGAACCTTCCACGGATCGCACGTCTCTTGGTGCCACTCTATTCGCCGTTGGCCTTTCTTGGCGTTCTAAGACTCTGTGTTCTTTCCTTCTGATGTCAACGCCACTTTCAATCGAGCGCTCGTTTCTCGAAGCCTATCTGTGCAAAGACAGCTGGCTGCGAAACACATCACCTCTCCACTTCTCCCCTACCTTCTTCTTGCTCTTTGCTGTAAGCGCTCTCTTTGCTGAGTCCAGTTCCGACGCTACTTTCTAGCTCCATTGTAGCGTGCTCTTTCCTCTCTCTCTCTTTCTCTCTCTCTTTCTACTATGCGCGCATATCACTTTTCTCAACTTGTGACTTTCTGGCTGTTGTGATATACGGCGGTACTTTCTCCGCATCTTACCTTCTGAAGCGTCTATCGCTGTTGCAATTATTGGAGTTCTTGGGCGTGGCGATGAGCTAGTACGCGCTGCACTGACGCCCACAAGTACCCGCCATCGAGGCTTCTTATTCCTCTTCTCTTTGTGCTTCGGCCACACCCCGTACTACACGGAAGAAGCCCCGAAAGAAACAGAAGATTGCAAGGTTTCTCATAGGTCACGACTGGCAGCGACGGTATATGCGTTCATAGGGGCATCCTACGAGACTGCGTGTCCGCTGGTGTATCACGCCAGCATATGCTATTAGAGATGACAGTACTGCACACTCAGATCTGAGCATTCGTATTACCTCTATTTCGGTGTCCTTAACATATGCTGATATGACCGTCCTAAAGATGTATATTTCGCAAAGGGGGTGCTTCATGCCTTCCGCGGCTTTTATTGGAGCCCTTGAATGCACTATTGAAGTATTCTGCTTTTACCTACGTGTAATAAATATAAACACGTCGACGGCCGTTTTTCTGAAGAAACTAGGAAGTGAGGCTATATATATGTAGGTACATGAAAATTTCTTGCAACTTTTGCTCACATTTTCTGGTCGTGTTCAGTGCTGTCCTCTCGAATTATTAAACCGAGTACATATTTTTTTTTTTTTTTGCATACAATAATTGGCTGACACCCGGTACGCTCTGTTAATTTTACGAACTACTGCTACGCACGTGAAACTTTTCACTATTTGTCGATTGTCATTTTATAAAAGCGCGCAGTATTTACTAATAACGCGCTTAACATGTCAGCGCACTTCACAGAACATGCTGGTTGAAATTAACACGGAGCCCTCCTCAAAGTCAGATACAACTGTTCGCGTGCAGATTCGGGATTTTAAACCATACGTAAAATAGTTGTGCATGACCTCTTTGCGTAGCTGGAATTTGCTCCGTCACGCTATTACCAGAATCTCATGCGCAATTTGTATTCGGTTGCTTTTCCACAAGCGTTTAACTTTGCGAAATAGCAGCGCATATTAAAAGTACCGGCTTGGTTTGATTTGGTTTATGGGGTTTAACGTCCCAAAGCGACTCAGGCTATGGGAGACGTCGTAGTGGAGGACTCCGGAAATATCGACCACCTGGGGTTCTTTAACGTTCACTGACATCGCACTGCACACTGGGTCCTTGATTTCGCCTCCATTAAAAAAACGACCGCCGCGGCGGGGACTCGATCCCGTATCCTTGGGCACAGTAGTGGAGCGTCCTATCCACTGTCGTGACGCTGGGACTAAGTCGACCCGGCCTTCACTTGGTAGCGTGCAGAGACTCGGGGTTGAAGTAGGATTGAATCTTCGAAGTTGGTGAAATATGTACAAGCAGGTTTAATGGCACTTTGAGAAAACTTATTTACAATATTTACACGAAAAAGAAGGGTACATCAGCAAAATGGCAAGCGTTAAGAGTTCATAGCGAGAAACGACTGGATGAGCCGTTTACCCAGGGCTCAGAGCGACATTTCGTGCTCTGCAGCGTCCTTAAAACCCCCTATGTCCAGCCCCTCTCTGAAGATGCTGACCAACCAAATCCAGGGCACGCCCCTCAGGTATCGGCATCCAATCGAACACATCACTGCACTGATGGTCTGAAGCACTGACTGGTCCGGCATTCATTCGTTGGGCGTGATCACTTGTTGGCGGGAAAAGCTTGGGAACGGCGAGGAGAGGAGGTACATTTCTATTCTTCAGCAAAGAAACCACAGGCTGGTTCTGACAAGTGGTTTTACTTCTCAGAAACCCGAGTGCACGTGGCGCCGCATCCGCTCCCAGCATTGTCCGTTTTCGACAATTGCAAATCTTTCCTGCATTCCTGGGAAATCACTTAATGGCTGTATGCGTCATGCTCCTTTCTTGTCCTGCACGTCAGCGGACATGTCACTCTGTCGTCTCCTTTGGAAAGTAGGCATTCCTCACTGGACGATAGGGCTTATCGACTGGAAGGGTGAACAAAAGAAAGAAAGCACTTCCTGCATTTCCCGCAGGGGGACGTTTCTTTGTGTTTTTCCAGACGTTCTCTTGGCAGGGTCAATTTGGCATTTGCAGAGTGTCCACAAAGCAAAACAGGCTTACAAAACAGGATTCCTGGAAACAGGCTCACTTAGAGCCATTGGACCATCACCACATATTCACAGCACTTTTCCATGCCCACAGGCGAACAATAGAGCGCGCAAATGCGGATGCTTGGTCGTAACAGCCTCCTCCCCCGCCAGAAGAGTCTCGGAGGGCAGCAGTCCCAGCTGCTGCATGAAGAGACGACTTAATGGCCTGCACGTGAACGCTTGAAGCTCGCTGTTGCTTGTCGCGTTGTCTTGATTGTTGTAGGCCAAATTGCTCGAGCTGTCTGAAACTCAACCACATGTCGAAGCAAGCACTCGGCTCCCGTCTGAAGAGACCAGGTTAAAAGAAAACTGCCATTGTTGTTCGAGAAAAGCCCACTCTCAAGACGTTCAGGACCCACGTATTCCTAGAAAACCAAACGTGCTGCTTTACATAGCCACACATATACAAGCGCACGAAAAAAAAAAAAAAAACCTGATTATCAATTTGGATACATGGTGAGGAACATCTCGGACCGCTTAGAAAGAGCGGCTAAGCGCGTCCGCATTCCCATTTAACTTCCCCTTTTTGTATCTTATTTCAAAATTGTACTGCTGTAAAATCAAGCTCCACCTAAGAAGGCGACTGTTCTTCGATGTCGCAGTTTGCAGCCAAGCCAGGGGACAATGGTCCGTCTCTACGGTGAATTTCGCCCCTCCAAGATAGCACTGCAATTTTTGAATGGCCCATACAATGCAAGCGCATTCTTTCTCTGACGCGCAATAAGCCCTCTCTCTAGAACTCAGTTTTCTGCTCAAGTAGAGCACGGGGTGCTCATTACCGTCGTCATCTCTCTGGCAGAGAACAGCACCTAACCCTCGATCACTGGCATCACACTGGACCGTGAATTCTCGGTCATAGTCTGGAGCTCGCAATACCGGACGGCTAATCAGCACAGCCTTCAGGTTTACGAAGGAGGCTTCCTTTTGTTCGTCCCAGACTACATTTGTCGGTTCTGTCTTGCGGAGAGCGTCGGTCAGAGGGCTAGCCAAAGATGAATAGTGAGGGATGTAGTGGTTGTAGTATCCCGTCAGCCCTAAGAATGCCCGAATTTCCGTCTTCGTGCTCGGCCGCGGGTAGTCTGCTACCGCAGAAATCTTAATCTCGCTGGGTTTCCTGAAACCCTGACCTACATTGTGACCCAAGTAGTCCACGGTCGCCCTTGCCAGGCAACATTTCTCGGCCTTTACGGTTAGTCCAGCTTGACGCAAAAGGCTCAGTACAGCTCTTAGATGTACCATATGGTCCGCCCATGAGTCGGAAAAAACCGCAATGTCATCTAAATAAGGCACTGCGAATGTTTCACACCCCTTTAAAACCCTATCCATGAGTCGGGAAAAACAAAATGGAGCATTTTTGAGCCCGAAACTCATCATTGTTGGCTGGTAGCTGCCCGTCGGAGTGACGAAAGCCGCGTATCTGCTGGCGCGTTCAGTGAGCGGTACTTGCCAGTATCCTCGAGTAAGGTCCAGCGTAGTCACATATGCCGCTCTACTGACCTGTTCTACTCTCTCCTCAATATTCGGAATAGGATACACTTGATCCCTGGTGAGAGAATTTAGCTTTCGGTAGTCTACCACAGGCCTAGGGTCTTTACCTGGAGCTTCTACTAAGATCATAGGCGAAGCATAATCGCTTTCCGAGGGTTTTATTACTCCCAATTCCAGCATGCGAGTTACTTCCCTATCCAGAATTTCTCTTTGCCTTGGAGAGAATCGGTAGCACCTTGATCGCACTGGCACGTCTGAAGTCAGCTCAATATCGTGCTCAGTCAAATCAGTCCTGCCTGGCCTGTCCACGAAGCAGGCCTCAAACTCTGTTATTATCTCGCCCAGATCGGACAGCTGGGGTTTCTTTAGTTCTCCTCTCTGCTCTGTCTTTTTGAGAAGCTCCTGAGCGTTGCTTCCTTTTCCGCTGAGGCAAATCAAGTTATCCCCCATCTCCTCGGGAAGGTTTAACGTTAGATTTACCACGGCTTCCCTCTGCACATAAGGCTTCATAAGATTGCAATGATAAATGCGCACTGCTTTACGCCTACCGGGGAATTTCACTTCGTAGTTAGTGTTAGAAAGCTTTGCAACGACTTCATCAGGTCCTTCCCACTGTACTTCGAGCTTATTCCTGAGATCATTGGCTTGCTCCATAGCTAAGTCCTCTCGGGTTCCACTTAGAAGGCTCGTGAGATTACTAGACACCGGCGGCAAGAGGTTACTCTTTAGAACGTCCTCATTCCGTGTCTTATCAAGCTCACTTTCTAGTTGACTTATCTGAGATGCCTCGCTCTCAAAGTTTTCTGACCCGCTATTTTCCGCATTTACCACTGTTTTAACTGCCGTTTCCTCCGCTGTTGATTTTTCTGAAATGAGCAGTGTAGCTAGTTCTCGCGCCTTTGAACGTGTTAAGGCCTGCACATCTCTGTCTCCGAAAATCAGAAGGCAAGCTTTGACCTTCTCGTAGTTGTCCGCGTCCTCCTTGTTTAGCCGCGCGACAACCTCCGCTGCCTCGCAGGGCAGAACCGTCAATAATCTCTGAGACCACGTGTCTCGCTGGAAGGACAGTTCTTCGCAAGTTCGCTCAAAGTTACCCAGATACAGACCGATATCCCCTGATATCACATATGGCTGCATGTACTTTGACATCTTGAAATCTGCCTCCTTGTTGAGAAGAGGTACCGCTAGCTGGGGACAATTGCCCGACCTCTTGCTCAACTCTACTTCTAATTTCCGGAGCTCAATTTCTAGCTCCCGCTTTTTTGCTTCTCTCTCAAGCTTCTCACGTTCGTGCTCCCTTTCCTCTTTTTCCCTCTCAAGTTCACGCTCCCTTTCCTCTTTTTCCCTCTGACGTTCGCGCTCCCTTTCCTCTTTTTCCCTCTGACGTTCGCGCTCCCTTTCCTCTTTTTCCCTCTGACGTTCGCGCTCCCTTTCCTCTTTTTCCCTCTCAAGTTCACGCTCACGCCTCTTTTCCTCTTTTTCCCGCTCTTTCTGCTGTCTGAGCTGTTCCTCCTTTTTTTGGGCGATGAGGTTCCATGCTTCACTGAGCTCCTCATCATCGGCTCCCAAATCTGTGATTGCCTTTATAATCAAAGGTTTTCGTGCCAAACCACTTGTATCAATTCCCAATTCCTCACACAATTGCAACAGTTCCGGTTTCTGCAGCTTTTGTAGGTCCATGATCGCTCCGAGTGTCGGCTACTTCCAAAACAACTGTGCAAACTACCAAACCTAAAGGCGTTTCCACACTCTCTTTACCAGTTCTAAAATCTAACCCTGTTCTAGAACCTGGTCCACATCAGAAGAAAAGCCAAGCACTCACCCACACATGCGATCGATGTTCCGAGCTGCTCTCTTGTTGGCCGATTGTTGCTCCTGCTTGTTGCTTGAGATGCCACCTCCGATCACAAGATGTTGTGGCTTGTAGATTCTGATCCACCTCGAATCACCAGATGTTGTAGCTTGTAGATCCAGCCCCACCTCCAGTCATCAGATGTTGTGGCTTGTAGATTCAGATCCCACCGCTGCCACCAGTGTTGGGGCTTTACCCCACCGCTGCCACCAGTAGTCGTGACGCTGGGACTAAGTCGACCCGGCCTTCACTTGGTAGCGTGCAGAGACTCGGGGTTGAAGTAGGATTGAATCTTCGAAGTTGGTGAAATATGTACAAGCAGGTTTAATGGCACTTTGAGAAAACTTATTTACAATATTTACACGAAAAAGAAGGGTACATCAGCAAAATGGCAAGCGTTAAGAGTTCATAGCGAGAAACGACTGGATGAGCCGTTTACCCAGGGCTCAGAGCGACATTTCGTGCTCTGCAGCGTCCTTAAAACCCCCTATGTCCAGCCCCTCTCTGAAGATGCTGACCAACCAAATCCAGGGCACGCCCCTCAGGTATCGGCATCCAATCGAACACATCACTGCACTGATGGTCTGAAGCACTGACTGGTCCGGCATTCATTCGTTGGGCGTGATCACTTGTTGGCGGGAAAAGCTTGGGAACGGCGAGGAGAGGAGGTACATTTCTATTCTTCAGCAAAGAAACCACAGGCTGGTTCTGACAAGTGGTTTTACTTCTCAGAAACCCGAGTGCACGTGGCGCCGCATCCGCTCCCAGCATTGTCCGTTTTCGACAATTGCAAATCTTTCCTGCATTCCTGGGAAATCACTTAATGGCTGTATGCGTCATGCTCCTTTCTTGTCCTGCACGTCAGCGGACATGTCACTCTGTCGTCTCCTTTGGAAAGTAGGCATTCCTCACTGGACGATAGGGCTTATCGACTGGAAGGGTGAACAAAAGAAAGAAAGCACTTCCTGCATTTCCCGCAGGGGGACGTTTCTTTGTGTTTTTCCAGACGTTCTCTTGGCAGGGTCAATTTGGCATTTGCAGAGTGTCCACAAAGCAAAACAGGCTTACAAAACAGGATTCCTGGAAACAGGCTCACTTAGAGCCATTGGACCATCACCACATATTCACAGCACTTTTCCATGCCCACAGGCGAACAATAGAGCGCGCAAATGCGGATGCTTGGTCGTAACACCACTGCACTATCGCGACGGGGCCAAAGCGAAAACATTCATTCTTTGGAGTATGTCAAGTGTATTTCGCGTTCAAAATCACGTGGATTTTAGCGCGTCGTTGGGTTAAACGACACGACAAGGCAGTTTGAGGTACGCCTTCAACGAGCGTTATTGCAGCCTCGTTCGATCAACCCTGTCGTTCAAGGCAACCGACTCGGTGTTATGCGACACTGGCTCCTTCAGTCACTGTCCTTTGGCGTAAGGGCCACTACACGTCACAGTCGGGAATATAAGGAGCGCGAGTAGCCATTTGTACGATCGATGTCACCAGCGCGAGCCAGCGGCCTAGGAGAGGCTCCTCTGCGTACGTGGACAGAGGAACCCGTCCGCAGAGTGGTCCTGCCCAAGTGACGATGATGGCCGAGAAGACGACTGCAGTGACTTCTACGCATCGAACCGATACGGGCCCTCTGTAGCCTGCCGTGAGAGAGAAAGAGAGAGAGCAGCTCATGGAATGATGGGGACGAAAGAGGTAGTACCAAAGGGGTGCTCGTCAGGAACTACGTGTACAGGAACGCTCTCGCTGGAGCGTGTTGATTCAAGTGCCTTTGATGACAGCCACTGTCTAGAGCTAAGACGACAGTTCTGCCTAGAGATGATGGTCAGATTCGCCTCGTCTGTCCTCGGGCAACTTGTATGGGATCTCTTGGTTGCTGATTGAGCCGTGCGCTTTGTTTGCTATTGCTTGCTGTGCTCCTTATGGAACTTCATAACTTTGAACTCAGTGTACGGTGGCCACTTATCAGTTCTTAGGTGTTTAATGCATGCAAGGTTTTTTTTTTTAATAAAAAGCTTGATATATTACACGAATGATGTGACATGACTTCGCGTCCTGTATGAAATTATTTTCTCGCTCTGTTTTTGCGCTGTTGTATGTAACGAGAACTTTTATATCTACCTGGGCTTCTTCAACAGGCAAATCCTGAAGGGCTCATGCACTTAGAGCACGATTTCTTGCGGTCATCCGTAAGAGTTTTATTTTTAATTTGTGAAACAACCTGGCACTAATGTGAAAAATTCATGCGACAACAGACGTATGTTTAAAACTCCAACAGCGTAATCGGTTTCGTCAAAATCACCATCATCAGAAACATAATCTTTAGCCAAGTCAAACCTGCGGGACTACCAACCCACTTTAAAATGGTAGCAGCGGCCGCTATGCGCTTGATATCTTCTCAAACCTAGCCAAACCACCATATCAGCTGCGAACCATTACTGCTTTCCCGTCTCACTAGTCTCTACTTCGTCACTTTTGTGTGACGCTGTCTGCGTTTGCATTTGTGCGTGTTAATTTAACGAATGTATCAGTACCTCAGTTTCGTCCTGTTATTTCACTATTTCCTTGGTTTATCGCCCCCCTCCCCTTTTTTTTTATTTTTACTCCGTTGTGGATAGCCTCAAACAAACTATAGTAAAAAGTATTATATCAGACTGGTGGTCCTGAATGGTACTCGTTTTTCCTCCTTTTTTTTTTTTTTATTAATGTCAAGTTAGCCTATTTATACGAAATAAAAAACTGGTTTTCCGCCTCCCTCATATGTACTTTATCGGCTTTCCGAGCATTCAAAGCATCACTGCATGCTTATTTTGCGGCACTGCTCAAAAGAAAATTTTAATTCGCACGCGATTCTTTGTGCCGTTTACCCGTGAACATCGTGTGGCCATTCCTTTTTTTAAGGTCCAATTTTGTTTTCGCCCCGCCGTGGTTAGGGCGCTCGAGTACTGTTGCCAAGGGTGCAGGATTGAATCCCGGCCGTGGCGGCACCTATTCGATGGAGGCGAAAAGTTAGGCGTTCGTGCGTCAGTGCACGTTAAAGAACCCCAGGTGGTCAAAATTTCCGGAGCCCTCCACTACGGCGTCTCTCATAGACTGAGTCGCTTTGGGACGTTAAACCACACAAACCAAACCAAACCAAACCTATTTTGTTTTGAAGTACTCCTATTCCTCAAAGAAGAAGATGCTTTTTGTTTCGTCTGGCTCATATTAAGGCCCCTTAGTTTTAGCAGCTTAAAGTTTAAGTTATAACCCAAATCAAGTTCTACAATATGGCCAGAAACATACGGCGAAAAAATAAAAAACAAATTCAATAATTGTCATTATACCTCCAAATAACGGCATTTGATCGTCGTGCATAAAAATAAAACAAGAACAAAACAAAGCAGAAATAAATAACGCATGCTAAACGGCATGGCACGGACAAGTGGCGTCAAATGACATTCTGCCAAAGCGATCGCAACCCTAACTCTTAAGAATGTTTGAAAGCAAGTTGGGGTACCAAGTGAATCCTTAACTTTCTGAACGCGCATCGATCTATTCTAGCTGTCTCGCAGAATTACCGGCAGAAGTACAGATTGACAGGAAGCTTTAAGGATGGTCAAGACATACCTCCTGTCATATTGAGCGCAGTGGTTGTCTCTCATTTGCATAAATTCTCGAAAATTTGGCAAACATTATGCAGGTCCTGAGGAACGTAGGGGCAGCAGAGACACCTCAGCATACAGACAGCATCTGCTTTCTGCACTGTTATCCAAAGTCGAACAGTGTGTCAAAGAGCTTTTTAAATAATAAATAAGTATACAAACTATGCCCGACAGGTATTGATCACAGATCGCCAAGGCTTCGATGTCAACCTTTTACTTACTCTGAGCAACTTTTCTTTCTGTCTCTGAATGGTCCTAAAACATGAGGCTACAAAAAAAAAAAAAAAAAAAAAAAAAAAAAAAAAAAAAGGAACAAAAGCTGCCTAAAGTGCGTGGTTCCAAGCTTTATTCTACGACTCACATGCAAACCTCGCGCCGCTGACGAAAGAAATGCTCTGAATCGACGAAGACGGACAGGACCATCGGACGGAGGTTCGCACCCTCTTCTCTCGCTCACCAGCCGTTTGCGGCTCACCGCAAATCACAACCTGGCCAGCGAGGCGCACGCTTTCTCTGGCAGGGCGTCAGCGATATACCGAAGCGCGCAAGGACGGGTGGTGTGGCGGTGAAGCGGTCAATCCCGACAGCTGCTAGCCCTATTCGGCAGCGACGGGCGTGCCTTCGATCTCGTCATTGTTGCCATTTCTCGCCCCCCCCCCCCTTTCCTCGACACAAACACCGGTGGGGATCCACGAAAGAGGGGGGAGCCGCCGAGGGCCGTGCGCTCACCACCTGTCCAAGTCTCAATTTCGATCCGGCCACTCGATCAATTCCCGCGGTGCCGCAGCAGGGTGCGCGCTGCCGGAAAATCGGACAGGCGTCCGCGGTGCCTGCCTGAATGCCGCTGCGAGACCGCGGGGCTTGTTTGCGCTGAGCCGTCTTCCTCCTCCCGCACCACCCTGCTCACACGCGGTGTCTGCCGGGAGTCCCAGCACCCGTATCCTTGCCTTTTATTTCTCTGGTTTGTCGTTCCCACAGGGCTAAGGAGGAGAAGGGAGGTTTCTGGCCTGAAGAACAAACAAGCCGAACCGAAGTAGCACGGAGGGGGGGGAGGCGTGTGCCAACCTAGAAGCCGAGACAAACATTCCTGCCAAGCGCTTGGGGCTGGCTGGCTCAGAGCGGCCTCCAAGCGGAATATATCGCTGTCTGCGCGGTCGGGGAAAAAAAAAGAAGACCGCAGATGAGAGAAGACAGTCGGTAAGGAAGGTAAATGGCATAAAACAGCAGCAGGTTTCTTTTCTCTGGCTCACCTCCCGCATCTCGGGACATGTGGCTGTGAAGATGGAGACCTTACCACTAACACTGAATTATCTGAGCACAGCGCAAGCAGAAAACGGTGAAGGTTCGAACGACTGTGATTGATTACATTACCGCTGTTCATTTCCAGTTTCAAAAGCACAAGACTCCACGTGTCATTTAGGTAACAGCTTTCCAGGGCCCTTCCTAATGACCTGCCCTTCCTAATGACTAATGCTGCTTAGATCACCAATTTAGAGGTCAGCCTTATTTGCTGTTCACATAACTTCAGCTCATACAATTCTTCTTCCGGCCGGAATACGGCTTCCAAACGTTGAATTCGCGAGATGTAAAATTGGCCCCTATTTTCGCCATAAGGAAATGAGGTACCTCATGCGATCCATCTATACCGACAACAAACCAAACTCCCCAACGTCGGCAGATTTAGAGAGCATTCTCATGTTGCGGTCCCTGTAGCGGATTGTTGTCACGTCTATCCGTACCCCATGACGTGCGTGTAATGTTGCGTAAAATTGAACCGCGCTTGTGAAAAATGACTCCGGGAAAAGCCGGCCGCGATGAAAATAGCGGGCTCGCTCCGAAGAAATGCACGCGTCTCCTCTGACTTCAGTAGAGATAATCTCCGCAAAAGCGGACAGCATACGTAATTCGAGACGTGCCTGAATGCTTCCCGTTCTCGGTCATCTTCCAAAATTGCCGTCATCTTTCGCATCTATATGTTTTTTCAGCATTACCTCCATGCTTCTGGTTGCTGACACTCTTGCTGAGGCACTGCTTTGCCTTTGAAATAACCTTGCTGGTTCACCGACCGGCAGACTAGAAGCAAACTCATCATGGCGAGAGAAAGAAAAAGAAATGAAAACCTCGGGCAGCGGTCGAAGTATTTGTTGCGTTGAAATTGGCGTGCACGGACACTATATTCTCGACGGCGAGCTACGGAACATTATCTCAGCTATTATATTAATCTGACTGGATTTATATTATCACGATGTTCCGTCGACTCCATGAAATCCAAGACAACCATAAGGTGCGGGAAACCGGGATCTTTACTGCTTTACGTCGCAAATGTACTTCATTTCCAGCTCCATAAGGCAAGCAGTAGTTGACGATTTTGCTTGACGTTGGGGAGTGAATTCGGCTGGTGCTCTCACAATAACCAAAGACAGGCCAACGAAATATTCACGCCAAAGTTTGCGCGGTGCTGCCGAGATTGGTACAAATGGTGAAAAATATTTTTACAGCAAAATATGTTAATTGCAGCCACCACTCGCCTGAAGGCTCCTGTAGTTGTATAAATCTGCTAGCCAGGGCAAATCAATGTCAAGTTAAGCTAAAAGGAAAATGTAGGAAAAGACGTAGAGCAATGTCAAATAAGAAAGAGGGAAGGAAAAACACAGGATGGTAATAAAAGTACATGACGCTTCTTGCCGAATGTTTTATCGAAGCCGTAGGCTAATTCAGCCCATGTATATATTTTTTTTTACTTTTGGTTTCGTCGCGCTCTGTAATTACAGCCTAATTATCATTTAGAATTTATCATCCGGTTATGAAGCATATATATATGGCGCTTGCTTATGGCTCCTCTAAAGAAATTTTCGAGTAGGCGTCGTTGCTGTCTGTTGAAATCCTTATTGGTTAGAATAAAAACATAAAAACCTTTTGCATGATGAAATGTTTCGTTTATTTTCTTCCATTATTCAAAATTTTTCTGATGGTTTACTCACATCGCTGTTAGAACATTTGAAGCTGATGCACCATTTTTTTTTCTCATTTCGACGTCAGTTTCATACACAGTCGAAACCAGGGTGCTTCCATCCCAAATGAGCCATATTTTTGACCCTGCACTTTCTTCCCATTCTTAATCCATCTGTCTGTAGAACACGCGTCGTGCTGCAACGCTGGATCCCATTCACCCATTATGTGAAAAATCACCTGGCACCGATATAACGCAGCGTTGAGCCAAGCCGTGCAAACGCGCTTGCGTGACCTTAGAGTACTGTGTTCGACTCAGGATTTAAAACTTCAACTGGTTTGACTGTCACCTCTACCTCCCTCGCAAAGTATATTCCTGAGTTGGCCGCTCCTGCCATGTCACTCATTACCATGCCGTCGCACAACCCTCCGGCCTAACATTGCCTAATCTCGTCACGTTTCAACTACTACCTTGGCAGTGACGTGCCCATGAATTTTCACATATATGTCCTCTCATTCTCTGCTTACGTAGCTTGGTGTAGCATAACGTTACTAGGGTAGTGTCGCCTGGATAAGGTTTTACCTCGCGTTTATTATCGCACTGCATCCTTCGCGGCATGCCCCCTTTGATGTTCACACTTTAATGCAAGCTAAATGATAGCATAATAATTTAAGAATTAATCATTCTGGAAACATTCAGGTCTCTAAAGGTCAGAATCGTCTCTGGCCTCGGGCACACATAAGGGCCTAGCAGCGTCTCCGGTGGGAATCATCCCTTACGCACTCAACAATTTGACACGATGCCTGTAACGCGAAGAAAAACGGAAAAATACGTTGCGTAATGTTGCGCAATGATACATCTTACCTTATCTCTATGACGCAACCTGCTCAGACGCACCTCTGGAGCGACGTCTGTGTGGTGCAGCTCGTGAAGGCACACATCCCAGCTCAAGGGCGATGAGAAAGGCAATCACTACCCTAGCTTCTGCGGGGCTCCGAACGCAACTGCTGAATTGCCGGTGCATCCACCATCGCAGTCTTCCAGCCATGCAGACTGGCTCGGGCAGCGCTTCTCAAAGTGATTTCGGCTCGGGTGGTCTCGTCGCGCCTTCCTGCGCAGGACTCATCGTCCATCATTTACACGACAATTGTCGGGGCGCCCGCCTCTCCTCGAGCATTCATGCAAGTCGTGAGGAGCCGAGCCGACTTCTCGGAGGAGTTCTTAAAAATGAGCGAATCCATTCACTGACGGAATGCCGCGTCGGGGGACACGGGCGAAGGAACAGACAGGGAGAAAGGAAAGCGATTTCGCTCAGCGAGCTTACTGATTTTGCATGTTAAGCCAGGAAGACGTTAGACGGCTGCCTGTTCTTTATCTTGGCAACGTATTCTTACTCATGAAACTAAAAACTGTGTGTTATTGGTTTCCTGCAAAGTCACCGTAATCTACGCAACGTGATCTGCTTACTTGAACCGCCTGGCAGTTCATGTAGGCTTAATTCATGATAGCTGGCTGAAAGCACGCGCGATGTGCATTTAAAAGACATGCCTGGCTCCAAAAGTCTTATGAAAAATATGAATGTTGCTGTGGACCATATATTATTGGTGTGCCCTGTGTATGCGTGTGAAAGAAATGTGCTAGCCGCTTCCTTGAAGCGTTTCTGCTGGGCGCTTGGCAGGACAAGGGGAAGGGCGACCAGGCAGTGCGTGCTCTTTGCCGTTTTTTGTGCGCCAGCGGACTTGATTCGCGTTTGTAAAATAAGCTACTGTACTTGTATATATTTCATTTGCCTTCTCCCACATCGTCACCCATCATGATCTTCTTTCTTCTCCCCTTCCCCTTCCACAGTGCAGAGTAGCAAGCCAGATTTAAATCATTAGGGCCAACCTCTCTTCCTTTCCTTTAAATAAATCCATCTATACATGGATGTCGTAGGAATTTGCTCTTCAGGGAGCCACAGAGGTAGAGCACTGCTTGCAGCAATCTACGTTTTATGCAGTTGTGTTTGTGCACGTTCCGATTTAAAAACGTAGCAGTATGAATACGAGTTTGTTAAGCGAATGCTCAGCGGTAGTTATTGAGATGGAAGAAAACGCCGCCTTTCGATGGAGGCGTAAAGCAAGGCGCCCGTGTGCTGTGTGATGTCAGTGCACGTTAAAAAGCCCCAGGTGATCTAATTTTCCGGAGTCCTCCACTACGGCGTCTCTCATAGCCTGAGTCGCTTTGGGACGTTAAACCCCCCCAAACCAAACCAAACCAAACCAAACCAAACTTTCAGAAAACTATGTTTTCTTAGGGGATGTACGAAAAACGGGTGAGGAACAGTGAGTCGGATTGGATCTGCTGGGAGAGGGAGCAGCAAGAGGTGCTTATGCGCGCTGTAACCCGGTCTACCGGAGTAACTACGTGTTCATAATAACTCGACTACCGCCTGGCTGATTTTACATTGGTATTCGGAGCCATATATAGAAGGGATAAATTTGTCTTTCGGAGAATGTGGAGGGGTTGGTCGCTTATCTACGGAGAGCTTACGCCATCGTAACCGGAGAAGGTTTAATAAAATCTAACTTTGTAAGAACCAACTTTAGGCAGTACCTACCTACCAAGCGTGAGTATATCCGCCACGCGGGTTGCTGTAATGTAGCCCTCATCCGACGAATAAAACACACTTCCGCAGTGCAAACAACAGAGCACCTGAGCATAGCTCCAGTACGTACCGCTACACAATAAACCCGTACTTAAATCTGCTAGACCGCATGCGACAAAAAAAAAAAAATTACAAGCTTCGCTCAAATTTGCTTAGGAGGGGAAATGAAGACAGCCTCGTAACAGAACAGGTTTCATTGACTCCAGCGTCATTTTTATCCCCATCATCATAATCATCATCATTATCATCATCTCTAGCGCTAAATCTATTATTATCGACTAAATACACCGTCATTGTCACCGCTATACCTTCATTATCTCTTATCACTAAATGCAGCGTCATTATCGTCGCTACTGTCATCATTATCACTAATTTCATCGTCATTTGACATGGAGACCGCAGGAACGCTAGACAAGGAGAATTAAGATAGGTTTCTCCCATGCCCGGAGCTCGGCTGGAGATGGGAAGGTTAGGAGTCCCAGTATGAGATCATTTTCTTTTTTCTTAAATATCCTAACTTGTAGGTAACGCATTCCGGGGACAGTCACTTTCTGCCCACGTCATTGATGAGCCAAGAAATGCTTTCGTATTAATAGCAGTGGTCGGCAACTTGCGCGTGTACCTGCAATGGACCCCTTGGGATATCTTGTTGCGCAGGTTGCGGTAGCTGTATACGGTAGCGGCATGTGGTAACGCTATGTTAAAGCATTTTATTTTGCGTTTGTTGCGGATCTTGATTTTGCTTCATTGCGCTCACTTTCTACGGGCAGCAGCAAAAAGCGCTTCGCCTTGGTTTAGCGAAAACCAGGGATTCGTCTAGGTTTTTGCGGTTGGGTGTGTACATTTCTCTGTCCTTACACTTGAAGTTTATGCGTCGCTCACGTTAACCACAATGTGCGACGCGAATGCTAACGCGATGACACAAAAGTCCCCGCTCTCCACAAAATCCAACGCCGAGGCTGTGAGCGATACATCAGGGGCTTAATTTCCTATGAATAGCATTGGCAGGTGTCATGTCTGTGTACCGACTGGTGGTCGGGTTGTGTGACATCATGGGACCTCATGACACGTCACAGCTGGAGCAGGTGCTGATAACTCAGCGTTCACTTTTGAGATGGTAGGGATATTAAAATCCAGCCTTCCATGGCCCTTGAATAACACACTGGCCATAGGACACGCAGGGCCTTTCGTACGGTTTGTTTAAAGTAGGGCTTTATGTCGGATGGTATTTCATGGTATGTGATAGCTTACAACTCTATACTAATGAGTATGCCTGATTATAAGAGGGTCAAATTAAAAGATTAGTAATCAAGCGAAAGGAAGTGTGCGCTCAGGCAAACCAGGATCTGCAAGAAGAGCCGGCAAAGGGGAACCATTGATTCTGCCGTGGCATACGTTCAAAGCCCCCCTTCTGTTTCCAAATTAACTGCAAAGGTGAACCTATGCACTTACCAGTACACAAACCCTGCCAATGCGTGAAACTTTGCCGTCTCAATTTCCTCCGCGCCTAAATAAAAGCACGCTTGACAGTGTTCTTGTCAAATGCGTTCGATCCCTCCAATAAAAAAGTAAGGTAAAAATAAGGAAACAACGACTTACGGCTGTCTATTTTTGCAACAGGCTCATCTCTCTATACCAGGAAGCAGCTTGAAGACCCCGTGTGCTCATCGGGAAGCTAGGCGCATATTTCACGGCGCGTTTATCGCTTTCTCAACACAGCGGAGAGGATGCAGAACGCTAGAGATTCGCCTGGGGCCTCTGCCCGATAAATCATGAAGAGGTCCGTTGCGTTCCCGATATATGTGGTCACGTTCGCCTGGGAAGCCCGTCACGTTTCTACAACGGCTCTCGAATCGACCGGAGGGGGCCCACGAAGATAGCCCCCTTCTTCTCTCACCATTCCACCTCGTTCTCTCTCAGTCTCTTGAGCGAGCTTTGGCAGGTTAAGCTCATATGCCCTTGCATTTGGTGCTGCCAATAAGGTGTCATGGCGCTCGAAATAAGTATCTTTCCGGCGTCCTTATGCTCGTAGCGGCCTGCACGTTTTTCTGTTGTCGGTTGCGGCTGCGCATGATAGTCGTTTCATGCCATCGGGTACGGCTGTCCAGACCCGTTCTGCAATAAAAAAAAAAAAAAGAAAAAAAAAGCACGTACCTAATTTCTCTAAGGCATCGCTTTCTTCTCGGAACTAAGAAGAAATGTGGTATTCAAAAAATAGCAAACATCTCCAAACTGACCAGTAGGGGCGCCAAAGAGAACAAAAGAATGAGGCAAGGAACCAACATGACATTCGTACATTCCCTTGATAGAGATTGCAGGAGCAAGCTTTCTGGGAAAGTGTTGTTCTTGTCCGGCGCGACTTACCGTTGTTTGCAAACGACGCTCTTATTTCCGTACAATATGTATCATAGCTTGAAAGAGGGAAGCGAACGATAGAAGCTACCCGTTCAAGACTCACTGCCATATCAGCATCAGCAATGGCGTTGTGAGTGAAGCATCATGAGCATGCCTCTATAAGGCTGTAGTTGGCAGGTGACACGTCTGGGCGCTGACCGGTGGCCAGGTTGTGCGACGTCACAAGGCCACGTAACACGGCTGAGTGGATGACAGAGGCTTCCAACTCAAAGAGCTTCTTTCAGATGGGAGGATGATTTGGGAATCAAACACTCCGGGGCCGTTGGATCCCGAGTCAGATACGCTGTCCCGAGCCTACGCAGGCACGTTGTTTTGGATTAGTTAAAGCGGTGACATATCTATGGCGAGTGGTCTTTTCCAATAATGTAGGTGCTTACGACTCTATGTTCTATTAGTATTAAAGGTATATTAGTATTAAAGGATTATTGAGTAAGCGAGTAGCCAAATGGTCTACGCGAACGCGGATACAGAAGGAAGGCAGCAAATGGGAGCCAAGAACGTTGTTTCATCACACCATTCACGGTGAAACCTAAGTGTCTCTCCTGTCTTTTCCTTTGTTGCTGTTTCTGCCATATTTCATCCTTCTCAGCGAAGCGACGCACGCAAGATGCAATAGGCGGCGACAATCAGAGCGAAAGCATGGCACTATGGTGCTCCCGATATCAGTCTGAATTTGAACAGAGCGCACTATACGTAAAACAAAATGTTTACAAAGGTGAATCCTTTTTTAATTATCCTGAACATTCGTAAAAGGTACGTCGGCCATTCCACATGCAGGCTGTTGGGGGGCTGTTCCTCCCCTCCCCAATCCCATGCTTGAAGGAACACGGCCGTTCCACCTCTTCGCGCGTTTCTTCAGCCTATATAGTCTGTTTTCGCCCGTTGTTCTTTCAAAGAGGCACTTTCGGAGCGGAACTCCAATTCCCCTCCGGCAGCGGTGTTCACCCTGGCGGAAGGAGGAGAAAATAGAAGAAGCATCAGCTGTAGTCAGTATTCAGTCTTCCGACCACCTTAGCTCCCTCTCCATCCCCCACCAGCTCTAGTTTTCTCCTGTTAGCGTTTCGCTTTATTCTCTTAACCCCACTTTCTTCCATTTCCTATGCTAGCTCCCCTTTCCACCACGGCCTTCCCGCGGCGGCGCCGAAAGGACTTCGTTAGCGGTAATTTGCAGGCATTTATATTAAAAACGTCCTGTGTACGGTCGCGACAAATGTCTTCGCTTCGCCTTTCTTCTTTCTCCTTTCTCTCCATTCCCCTCCATCTTTTCTTTGTGCCCCCGCCTTCATTCCATATGAAGACATCTTCCTTTTTTCTGCTGTGCTTCGGACTCCTTGATCCTAGCCTTCCTTTAGCAGCTTTCGGGCTCTTTCCTGCTGGAGTACTTTTTTTTTATTCCTTTCCTTCCCCCTTTTCGTCCTGAAGAACACATTTTTATTCGTCGTACGCTTCCACTGCTTCTCTCCTCTTTCCTCGTCTTTACCGCGCGCACTGAGCGACGTTTCTCTTGGTGCTTGTTTTTTTTTTTTTCCTTCTTTTTTTTTTGGAACCGGGTTCCCGGTGAGCGGAAGTAACTCGCGGCATCCCCAGATGCGGGCGTACACGGGCGGCGCCTCAGATACGCTCATAAATAAATACATATGAGCCTATAAGTGCCCCGCTGCTCGCTCACTCGACGGCTCGGCAGCCGCCGTCGCCGGAAGTTCGATTTCGCGCCGCGTGCATGCGTCGTCAAGCGGGGTGCTACGCAGAGTGTCGCAGCAAAGCCTGCATAACCCATCGAGCACGACGGCCTCAGACCAGCATCCGAACAAGAATGTATCTGAAACAAGACCAAACGTAAAGCAATATCAAACAAAACAGTCCACATCCGCACGAAGCTAACAGCGGCCGCCATTTTACCCTCTAGCTGGTAGTGTTTGCTCTACGTTTTGCACTATTCACACTTCTGCAAGCGGGTGTACAGACGTTTTTGCGACGTAATGCCAGGTTTGAAACATGCAGTCGGTTCATTTATTTATTTCCCGAGTTTGAAAAGAAGAGAGAAAATTTCTCAAAAGTTCCTTTTGCCTTCTAGATCGACATAAAGCCATGGCTCTACCAGTTATTTATCGTAATGGTTACACGTCTGAAAAAAGTAGCCAGCTTTTCCCATTACATATTTTCAAGTTGTCCTCTCCATCGCCTGCGCGTCCTACCAGTTTGTTTTTATGTCTTGCCATTTTCAGATTTTGGAAATCGTGTCGCAGGTTGCTAAAATTTGCAAGAAATACCAGACAGTCAGGCTTCAACCCTAATGGCAATGGGGCAGCAGTTTCTTTTCTACTCAGAAAAGTTTAAATTCAGTATGGGAAAAAAGTTACAGACGCGACTCAAAATCTGAAGCAATGTCGATATGTGGGAAGGAGTCGCCCGCTTACACGCACGTTCGCAAGGCTGCACTAAAACTCCCGTCACATTTCATTCGCCCTTAGCTGGCATGAATATTTTTCTGAGCCGATAAGCACCAGTGAAAGATGCATTCCTTTAATTTTTAACTATATGACTCTGATTTGGTGCATGCTATTGATTAAACACATCGATACTTTTATATAAAAAATTTATTATTCAAAATGCAATGTTTTTTGTGATGCCTTCAGTTTCCTCCTTTTCTCTCTTTACGTCTAAGATATACTTACTTTTCACAATATTTATTCCCGTTTTCAAGCTTTCAAAATTAAAATAATTATTCGGCACTTTCATTTAATCATTACTCTTGGCACTACGTTTGTATCTGGCTTACACTCGTTCTCATTTTTACAATACCGCTTCTCCTCTCCTACTTGAACGCTTTGCCGCATAATGACACTATCGACGGCAATGCACGCTTTACAGGGGCAAAACGCAGTTTCACAAAATTTGGTTCTCCTGTGATCCACATTTCAAATGAATGACGAAATGACATTCTACCACTGCTTCCGAAAATTATACTTTTTAGGTTATTTTGCAAAAGTAATTACTGGAGAAACTCTTATAAACCATGTTGGTACAGCATCGCACTAGGTGAGCAACATAAGCAATATTGGCTTGCTGTTCGTCGATAAAAAGAATAACGACGGCAGTGGAAATTCGGAGTTCCAACGAGGACAGCCTTCAGTTACACTTGACGTTTAGTGTAAGGAGTGCAGAATAAACGAGAAAAAGCTCATTTCAGCGTTAATTTTTCTTCTTGAGTTCTCTTCCACTCCTGCCTTTGAAATGCCGCTTCAGTTTGCTTACTTTAGAATTGGGAGGAAGCCTTTCGTTTCTTCTTTATATGAGTGGTTAACACCGGTGAGGTTCTTTCACTGGCTGCACACGAAATCAGTTTGCCAGTAAAACAGTAATAAAAAGGAACGCTGTTATTAAGCATTCGAGTCGAAATCATTGCCCTTTGCTCTTGAAAATTAGATGAGATGTAAAATACAGTAATTACATAAAGCAAACAAGGAAATGCTTCGAAGAAAGCGCGAGCGCGGACATTTTTCCATGTGAATACATAGTTGTTTTTTGCCGTTCTCTCCCTCTCTATCTCCCCCCCCCCCTTTTTGTTGAGAAGAGCGTTACAAAGATCAACAAAATGGAGTAACTTGAATGCACCCCCCCCCCCTCCCCTTCCCAGTACGAGGACACTTCATCGGCGTTATAATGGCTGTTTAATTAGTTCATCGGCCTGTCACTTACATCGGCATTTTCTCACTAAAATTAATAAAGCTAGAAATTACTAAAAGACATTGTACTTATAAGAATACCACTACAAGTTTATCCATCCAGCCTCACGCTACCGCCTGCTTGCCTTCCGGGGTAACTCAATGTATAGACGCGGTGGTTACAGGCTCGAATCTGGCCCCGAACGACATTTTCTTTAAATTTAGAGTTTCTGCAAATTCTGTTTGGCTTTTCTTTATAGCCGAATTGCGGCGTTTCTGGGGTGTTATCGCCTGAAATCGCCTCAAACACAATACATTTAAAACACGACACCCACGACGCGAATGCCTTTCTGCGTTGCCTGATTCTCTGAAATCATGCTGTGCAAAGGAAATCAACTTCCGTCTTACGCAAAATTTCTCATGGGGCGTTTTTTTTTTTTTTTTTTTTTTTTTTGCGTTCGCTGCAGAGTTTTCAAGCATTTTGTGCATTTGAATAATTAGCTTATGGATTGAAAGGAAATAGATTTTTTTTTTATGCTGAAGAAGCAAAGTGCGAAGCAGAAATTGGACTCTGCGATCAGTTTACCGAAACTCTCAGCACATCTGCTTCCTCACTCCCGATAGCAATTGGTTTGCTAGTCCGTTGAGGTCTGTTTTTGGTCACACATCTTTTTAAATGGAGGGGACAATTCAGTTTTAGTCTAAAAACTCGAATAACTGCTGCAACTTTTAGCACCGCAACTGCCAGGCTTTGTGAGCAACGTTTTCTCTTTGAGTGCCTCCAATCAGCCCTACCATGGTTTTATTCTGTTCACTTTTTTCACGAGCGAGTTAGTGGAGACAACGCATAGAGGGCGACGCCTCTCCAGCCTTTTCTTTGGCGTATCTTTTAAAACTCACTGAGGCAGTTGAGTGGATATGTACATACCTTTTCAACGTCATCTTTTTTCTTTCTGCCGGGAAGCTTAGGAGTTCGTTTTTCTCTTAAGCACAGCGTCTGTAATTATAACGCTAAAAAAAGCATGTTGAGTAAACATTGAAGTGTAAATAGGTAGTACAGTGTGGCACTGCTTGCGCTCGTTTTAATTGATCGGTTTTTATACTGTATAGTAACCAATGGTTTATAGCTGGTTTGTTTCTCTCACAATTTTTTTTTTGTAATCCGGCTTTACAGTGCTGTGTTGATCTATCAAATCTAGATTATAAATTTCGATTCATCTGCGCTGTTAACGCGTGATGCCCAAGTGATGTCTTCAATGATATGTCTTGTCAAATGAAGTGGAAGCGCGATAAAACAGTTATCATGAAATCATGAAGAAGCACTGCGTCAAGTTACTATGTGGAATTGATGCATGCTATTCAACCAGAGACAGATGTCATGCCACACTGACAGCTGAGTCTTCAGGGAGGCACAAACAAAAGTTGTGCTAGCGCAACGAGACGCATGTTCCGGGTCATTAGATAGCATTGAAAATCACCCTCACAGGACGGTCGCAAACTGCCTTCAAAAAGCACGCTTATAGTGATGTATTCAGTACATGTTGGGTCTCGCCTCTGCTTACGACCAAACAAATGAGCCCTGAAATGACAAGACGAAGTAAACAAAATAAAGGACAGTTCCTTTCTGCTGCTGCCTGTCGCGTTCGGACAGGGCCACTACTTTACCTTGTCGCGGCCTTTTAACATTGACGCAAGCAACTAAAAATGCGCGTGCTTAAAAATACACGCGAGGAAGCCGACGAGGAGGTGTTTTTTTTTTTTTTTTTTTTTTTAACTACAGCACCAGCAACAGGTCTTTGTGGTTTTGCAAAAACGCTGCGTGCGGAGTTGGGGGCATGTTATTAGCGTAACAAACGCGAGTTGTCGGTGCCAATTTGGGCGTCAAGAACGGCCGCTGCCCTGCGCCCCCCTCCGCTTTCTTTTCCCCATTTCCCCCAATGCTTGATGATAATAACGCCCGGCGCAGTCTCAAATAACCTCCTCGCTGCCGCGAACGGAATTGGGTGTTGTTCCAAAGCAAAAAAAAAAAAAAAAAAGCGCCTTGATTGGATGCGCGATAAGTACTGACACTTGTCCGAACCACTGAGCTTTCAACTTATTTTCAGTCTCTCTTCTCACGTGCTTTCACATGAGGGGGAAACAGACAAAGACTTAGGGCAAAAAACACACGAATGTTTTGTGCGTGTATGCACAGTTTCCAACGGTCGCAATAAACAGCTGTCCTTCGTAGCAGCCATCCAACGGTAGCGACAGCTCCGTCTTGTGAGATCCCGCCGTTGTCAGCACTGTAGCGAACGGTCAGACTAAAAGGCTGAGACTAACGGCCACTAAGCACCAACAAACTGAGAGAGAATCAAGGAGTTGAAAGGGTAAAGAAGAAGCAAAAGTGGCAACAACGGACTCCATTAAGCAGGTGGTTCTCACACGCGAAAGTGTCCAGTAGCTTCACGTTTCTTTCTGCAATTGCTTCCTTTTGTTTCTCATTTTTATCTTCTTTGGCGTTCTCTCTCCGCTACACTACCCGGGTATAAATGCACGCGCCTTCATCGTTGCGTCTCTCTTAACGGTTTGAATTTTCCTGCTCTTAGTGCTCAACACAATGCAACCGGTGGTGGAGGGAGAGGGAGGATTGGTAGGGGGGATTGCTTTCTTTGTTCGGCGCAGATTGCGCACGCCGCACGCACCTACAAACGTACGCACGAACTTAAGCTGGTTTTGTTTCATGATGACCCAAGCCACTGCCACCCTACGAACACCAACAGTAGCAGCAGCAACAGCTCGAAACCTCATTCCTTGCACCTTCCGCTACGCGGCGTACTTGTTTCACTGCGTTTACGAGCGCTTTCTTGGGCCTCTTTTTCTTTCTTCTCTTCTTTGTCGCTCCTGGGCACCGCGCAAAACTCAGGGACTCTCTGCGCGAATGAGGGAATGGAAGGTGAGGGAGGGTGAGTGCGCGTAAGCGTTTCGCCGGGTGCCCCGCGCGACGCAGGCGCTGTAATGGTAGCGACCCCCCCCCCCCCCCCCCTCCCGTTTGCCGGGAAAGGTGACTGGGTCTTCTCTCGATGCCCGCCGTCCGCCTGTCCATTAACGCGCTCATTTTTCTCGGACGAATGGCAATTCCCGCCCGTCTCGCTGCTTAATTTCAAGTCCTTTCACTTGCTTACCGTACGACGCTGTTTTCGGGCTGCCCCTCTCCTCGTTTCCTTATCCTTTCCTTTGGTCATCTTCCCTCTCTTTTTTTTTCTCTCTCTCTGTTTTGTACACTTTACCCTTTGTTCTCGTAACTCGGGGGATGGGGCTTCTTGTTGCCGTTCTTACGCCCGGTTGCCTGCTCGTGCTCGTTACCATTTCCGTATTTGCTTTGTTTTCAGGCTATTCATTTATTTTCCGGGAATCGTTCTTTCTTTTCGTGTCTTCCTCTTCAGTTTTTGTTTCCGGCTGTCCAATGAGGGGGATACAGAAGAGAGCGGTTGGTAATTGTGATTCACAGTCGACCTCGCAGAGATTGCGGCGCTGCAGCGCACGCCTTTATAATTAGGAAAGAAAACCGGAAAAGCAAACTTCCGGCACGGTTTTATCTCCATTTCACAGCAATGAATAACTACTCCTGGGGTCGTGTCCACCGTGGTAAGAGCATGCATTTCGTCACATGTTCATATGACGTCGCTGCATCTAGACTCATTTGAGATGACATCTTCAGGCTTGTTATGACAAGAAAAATAAATCTTCTATTCTTTTGTCTGTGGTATTCACTTCTTTCAATATAATTTCAATGGTCTTATTTTTGCATTGCTTATGGCCATCAAGAGCTACTTTCGTCGTTAGGGATTTTGCACAGGTCGACTGATACTGACGATTACGCAAGTTCTAAAAGCATTTTTTTTTTTGCTTTATAGTGCTAAATTACTTTTCTTTTTGCTACCAATGTTAGAAAGAATTATTCTCATACTAGGCCTTGTAACTCGAGCTATCCAAACGTCTTCACTCAGTTGATTGCTGTTTACAGAGTACAAGTTTCTGAATCGGATATCACCCTACTTATGTGAGCACTATGCCAGGTAAAAGAATCAGCACATATAAAACCGCTTGCTAAAACCCTCTTGTATAGCCAACTTTAGCCGAGCGTTTCCGCCTCAAAAGAGACCCAAAACGCACCGCTTAACCAGAGGAGCAAATAGAATTAGGTGCAGTCGTGGTGCTTTTTCCGCCACCTGTCTAAGCTTTTAGACATAACCACGTGCTATCAAAGCTACATGCTGCAAATGCCAACTAACTGGGCTTCTTGCTTCCTCAATCAACACGATATTTTATTGTGCGATGATATGGCAATGCGCAATTTATGGCGTCTGTAAATGTGTGCTCCTATTAGAGCAATGCTTCATCAGGAGCTTCACAAAACACTTCTAGTACATCTTTTACTGCATAGGGCGCTGTAAGAACTCTCGCATTTTCAAATTTTATACTTTCTCAATTTCATTCACTTTAATAGCTTACTTTGCTTTCTCGCGTTTAATGTATACCGAATTTATCGAACGAGGTATCTAAAACACTCAACCTGCGCGTTCCTCGAAATATTGTAATCTTTCGATCGATAAATTGATTCGGCGTCTCGGTTTTAAAGAGTACCGAAACTTTGTTCATATTTCGTTCCGCACACTTCAGAGCGTCCCTAACAAACTCCTGTAATCTGCGTGTTGTCAGCTCTGTTTAGTCTAAACATGAGAATTACGTAAGCTCAGAGTAGCCATAAAGCAGGGCGTGTAATGAACCTCGGGCGCCTGCGAAATCAATATAAATTAGTTTATCGCTCCCTATTGCACGCCTTGCCAAAACTGTTGCAAAGTTCCTGCACTCGACTTGGATGTATATATTTTTATGGCAGAATTACGAAGCGTGCAGGATTAAGTAAACATGAATTATGTCTTTTTCCTGGTCCCTGTAGCGTTTATTGCCACGTAATCTAGGTTCACTCTGGGCCAAAACTCGCTACTGCAAACCTTTATCCCGAACTTGCCGAAATAAATTGTTTTTGCTTCTTGCTGATAAAACGCTGCACTTTAAAAGCTCCTTACTAGCCGAAAACAGATAAGAAAAAAATACATTCTAATGTGCTTCTTGGCAAATATAATTAGGTGGTGATCAGTTTTTATCAACCGAGGGACCGGAGCGTGCTACCGTTTTCTTTTTACATTTGGCGGTAACGCAGGAACGAAGCAGGACATCGAACAAGATTTATAGAGGCATCATTTTACTCGCAAAAATATATTGGCCTAATATAGCGAATTATCAGCGTGATGTGTTGTAACCTTCGATTTTAGTATATAATTTGCGGCTGTATAGGAATTTCCTAGTGACTTCATTTCTTCGCGTGTTACTCGCGCATAGCAATGCTTATACTTCTGATAACGCACGAAAGCGACATTTTATTTTTTTTTTTCACTAGATCATGCACCGATTTGGGACTCACTCTACTATTTTGGCGGCGGGATGCGCAGAAAATGAACAGGTGTAATAACCTATAGCGGATATATTGCAGAGATTGGCCGGTAAGAAAGACAGTGGTGCTATGTACCGTTTCTAATAAATTATGCGCAATCATACGCACTGCATCAATATTTCTTCCACCTATTTGTATGAACATACGAGCATTGCAGAGTGCAGGTCATTAATGCACTCTCCTATATATGCTGTCAAGATCTAATTCTTTACGATCAGTCTAAAGGCGGATTATGCAGGCGAAATCATGCCAACCCGGTTTGTTATGTTTTTCAGCTCTAATTCAGTTGCTACTGGTTAGTTTGTTTTTTTCGTTAGATCTTTTTAGAATGTATTAAAAGAGATTGTGCTCTCACGCTAATCTTCTTTCTCAGAACCTGCGCCCTCTCAAATCATCGTGTGTGTGTGTGTGTGTGTGGGGGGGGGGGGGGGGGGGTTAAATGGGCGTGGTCTGTAGTCCGTGGTAGAGATCAAATCCCAAGTCACGCGGGCTGCATTTTGAGTGAAGTAGAATGCAAACGTTTTTGGACTAGGAAAAGCGCGCTTTAAAGAAATGCCTGCGGTATAAACCACATCGTTGACACTTATAGATGCAATCCTCAAATCATGCGTGCAGATTGGTTATACCATACCATAACATGCCCCCCCACCCCAATACCATACCGTACCATACCATACCATACCATAGCATACCATACCATAGCATACCATACGATACCATACGATACCATACGATACTATACCATACCTTACCATACCATACCATACCATACCATACCATACCATACCATACCATACCATACCATACCATACCATACCATACCATACCATACCATACCATACCATACCATACCATACCATACCATACCATACCATACCATACCATACCATACCATACCATACCATACCATACCATACCATACCATACCATACCATACCGTGCTCAGGTCTTTTTGTTTGTTACCCTCTGACATGAAGCCCGCTCCAGATTGTGAACTAAGTCTTTTTTTCCTCTATACAGGCTCAACTGGAACTGGTGCGCACCGGCGATGGCCGAATGCTGGTGGCTACGCTTGTGGCCTGCGGAACCGTGCTGGTCCTGGTGGTGGCCGGATCCGTGGCGTACTTGGTCCGCCGCGCCAGCCTACGTTCCAAGGAAAAACTGCAGGGACTCGCACAGCCGGACACTGAGCCAAGCCAAGACTATCAGGTGAGCTTTGACGCCCGTGTTCTTCGATAATTTGCATGAGCTTTGCTGGATCTAGTGGTGTCGCAGTAATGTTGCAGCAAAATTACGAAACAATCACAAGTTTCAACCCAATAGCTAATCAGTTTATTGTGTGCAAATACAAACCAGACCAGGTTTTTGTCAAGGCTTGGCATCTGCAGCTCTTAATGAGCCCACGGCGCATACCTTCTTCTACTGCCATTACTACTACAGTTACTTGTGGATTATGCTTCTACAGTACACAGGAAAACCTTTTTTCACGACACTAAAGACCGCCTACGTGTATGAAAGTGAAAGCGTGCTCGCGCTGCGAAGCCTGAATTCAAGGCTTCCTCCTACGATGCGCGACACCACGCGACCGGTAGTTTGATGACCTCTGTACTCTTCCTGCTTCTCTGACTCTCTCCAGTCCTCCTCCGCCTCTTCCGACAGCGCCCACTCCACTTACCCACCTTTAAAAACACCCGTTGCAATCGACCACGTGGTTTAGTCGGGTGATTATTGCATATAATGGGAGGAATGTATCTCGGTTCGAATTCCTATGAGCGAAGCGGTATGACGGCACCCAGAAAGCTACACAAAGAACGGTTGCGTCCCAATTTTGACACGAAGAGATTAAATCTGGCACCGCATGAAGAGCTGGTAGTGATGCTTCAGTTAACAAAGAAAGAAGTAGGGGAGAGGGGGGAGTAGTGCTGCCATGGGTGTATCGGTTGTGCATGCCGTTTTTCCACTCGCCATTTCGGTGGCTGGCCAATGGCTGGCGTGATTCTTGGTATGGCAACTTTACGTGAGCGAGTTATGGCAGATGTTAAATGAACAGGGAGGTTACGAAACACTATACACTTTCGTCCCCTATTCACTTTATACAAAATTACCACAGTTATTTTTTACTTCTGACATCCCGCCACGTGACCTCCTTTGCCACTAATTTCGATTGCATGTTTTTTATTGCATTAGATATAAAGGCTTTCGCCTTAAAATAAATGCATTCCGGCAACCACATTTTTGTTTTTCTGCGGGAAAGAGTGCTTCACCGCAGTAAGGTGCTGTCTGCGTCGGTGCACGCTTTACAGGCACCAACACTGCTTACGGCATCTGGCAGCTACAGGTTGCCTGGGCCGATTTCCCGAGCTGCCAAATATCGCCAGCAATTTTAGGGCCTGTAAACATGCACTGCTTTAGTCAGAGCAGTACCACGGGTAAGCTAGCCCTAAATATGAGGCAGAGAAAATGTGATTACGTATATAATGAGCATGTAATTGTATATAGGGTGTTAGTCAATGCCATGAAAATAAAAAGTTCAACCTGCCGTGTGAGATAAATTACTGGGCGAGAGATGACGTCTGGATCGAAAGATAGTTTCCAAGCTTACCAAAATATTAGGGTTTCTTAATGGCTCTCGCGTACTCTCTATCAGCCCGCGCACAAGCTACTGACAAAACTGAAGCGAACGCGCGGCGACAGCTACTGACAGATATACCTACTCGCACCCGCTTCTACTCTCGAGAACACACCTAGATAGATTTACAAATACACTAATGCGCAAACTCTGCCCGCAACTATGTATGCTATCACACTCCATTTTGGAATGTCGACAACTACCCTTTACACATACAACATTGACCACAACTGAGCAGTGAGAAGCACAATTGCACAACTTGGAAGCAGCTGCTCTAGGGAAGACCGTCAGCTGGCTTGCCGCGACTGCTAGGAAACATCAATCCTAGGCTTATATGATAAAGCTGCGAAAACACGTCTAACGTCCGCCCTCCTCCGGAATACCTAGATGGCAATGAAAACCTGCTGCTGGAGGTCATTTCAAAGGCAGCAGAACTGGCCATGGTTGCCGATTATCTATGGGGATAGCAGTTCCAATTCCAATGTCAGATAAACGACCAACAGCAGATTAAAATAATTTGTTTTCTATTGGGGTGTACATCGCAGCAGCTTTTGAGGGCAAAATGAATTTTATTCATTAGTGTCGGATGAACATTTTGTAAACAGACGAATCACGAATAAATATATGTTAATCCAGATTTCTCTGATCTAAAGGACTGTTTCTAACTTGAACAGAGTGAGTGAGCATAGCGGCACATGCTGCATAAATTTCGGCCATATAAAGAATTTCAACCCTAAAAAGCCTTAATAAGCAAGATGTTTCTCTTCCGTTTCACAGCTTCTAGATGTCAGGAGTGTCGCAAACAGCACCTCCTGTCTGCATGCCTTCTGCGAGCCTGATTAGCACATGGAAAAAGATTCGTTAGGCAATCGATTCTTCCGCTGTCTCCGTTTTCTTGTTATTTTTTTGTTTTGTTTCTGTTTCGCAGAGGTCGAAGTCGTTTTGCATTGCTCTCGTCTTACATCTCTCTCAGTTAAATTAACACGCTGCCGTTGACGTTTACATTCCTTCTAAAGCACCCGCTTCAAGTTCCAGCGTAGAAAGAGCTACACATAAGTTCTTTTTTTTTTCTGTTTCTTGTCAATTCCCTTCGTACTTTCCCTGTGGTCCGATCGCGGGCTTCTCTCTTTCTCTCGAACCTCCCGTGCTCGTTTCGGGTTCGTCACGAGCCTCCGCCGCTCTGGTGGCCATAATTGAAAATCGATGGACCCTCTGGCCGGCCTCGACTGCGGTCATCGTTTCTCTTCCCCTGTTCCCCTCACAGAGGCGTTATTAGGGACAACGCTCCATCCTGTATGCCTGCCTCCTTGACTGGGGCCGCTGTTCCCAATCGGTGTCTGCCGGCGCTTTCTTGGCCTAAATTGGCGCATTCCGGCATCATCGCTCTCCCCCTATCACCCTCTTGCTCCTCTTCCCGGCACAACGAACTTTGTTCGTCTGTGACATGGCCAGCGCCACGTACGGCCCATATCCGACAGGCAGCAGATGCTTCGAGAGCGTGCTCGTCACAGGCTTCCACATTGCTACCGTATTCCCACTGAAGCCCTACCCCACATTCCCTCCCCATTCAGCAATCACGGCGTCAAGACTAGGAAATGAACTTCAGGATGTCCGCCCTTTCTCCCGCCTCATCTCACTCAGTGGATCAGGGCACATGGCCAAATGATCCCACGAAGAATGTCGCGCGTTTATTTCCCGGCTGCACCAGCTGCATTTCTATGGAAACAAAATTTTTAAATATACCCCTATGCTGACATTTCAACACCGTGGAGCTCAGTTCCAATTGAAAAACTGAGGAATAGATTCAGGTAGCTGTAACATTGTATTCCATACTAAACTTTAAATTTGCAGTTGTGATTTCTCACGTATCTAAATTTTTACACCTCATTTGTTGATATTGAAAATAACGCAATGAGTGCACACTGAAAATCCCGGCGCAGTCGATCTAGATTCTGCGCTCCGAACCGAAATGGACTTGTCGGCTTAAAAAAATAAAAAAAAAACGTAATTGTGTGGACACATCGTCCGCTACTATTATTATTTGTGGCGTACAATTTTCGACGAAACATGCGCGGAAGCTACATAGAATATTTCGTGACTGCTCACTGTGCAGAATAAAGCATAGATGTTGACAGCCTTTAGCCGCCAGAAAACACTAGCAGTTAGATGCTATATCTTCATCAACTGAGCTTCAAGTCTGTATGAGTGCTCCAAACCATTTGATTATCTGCTGTACTTCGTATAAAGGCTGTTTTTCCGTCATGGTTGTTTTCCAGAATTCCTGAAAACTCAACAGCCGTTCTCCTCTTGCGAGTTGTTGACTGTCCTTTTTTTTTTAAGCTTACATGTACGATAATCGCTTCGCATTTCATCGCCATTCTTCTTCTGTAATTATTTCCCTTATGCGCTAGAAAGTGGTATGCCTCCTGATTCATTGCTCCGTAAAAAAACAAAACATTCTGTTTGTGAGCTCGTCACACCGCGCACTGCAAAAATAAACGGATACGCGAAGAAACGAAGTGCGCCGCGTGCATGCAGCGGTGCAAAGCGCGCACAAATGGGCTTTTGAGAAAACCTGTTTCATCTCCGCTGGATCGCGAGCGACGCCTCCCGCGTGCAACGCACCATAAAGCTTGCCCACCCACTCGCCCCCAAAGCACCGACAAGGATCCGCGGTAAAACAAAAGAGAAACGTGTATCAAGGAGCGCGTGCGGTCGGAAAAGAAATACGGACGGCGTTGCAAGAGAAAAGGGAGAGGAGGACGGGTGCCGAGCGGGCTGTGAATAAGGAAAATTTTGTTACCAGGGACAGGCATATACTTTTGTGAGTGGAGGAGGCGAGGCGGTGAAAATGTGTATTCACGAGGAAGAGCGAGAGAAAGCGCGAACAAAAAAAGAAAAAGGAAAGAGTAAAATAATGGAATAAAGGGCCGGTAAACAAATTTCATATCGTGCATTACACAATGCCTACTAGCGTGTGGCAGCGAGTCCTGAGAGAGCCCTCTCGCGAGCGCATGGTTCCTTACAATTCGGAGACCGCGGCGCTCGGATCGTCGTTGTTTTTTGTTGTCTCTCGGCGCACTTCCTCTCTTGCTCCTCTGTTTTCCTTAGCGGAGTGTAAAGGAGGAGCAGAAGCAGTGGCAGCAGCTTTACTCATTTTTCCACTTCCCGCTTTTCGGCACGTCGCGAAACCCGTTTCTCGCGCAGGAAGCACGCAAACGCTAGCGGTTGCCATTTCCTCTCTCTGGGACGATTCGTTTTCCCCCGGAAAGAGAATCAACGCAAACGGTTTTTCTCGAATGTAAATTACGCGTTTTGACGCGGCGGTGGCGCCGACGAGGCAACCGCAACCTATCATTTCTCATTTTGTTTACTTTGTCTCGCCGCGTTCGCCCACCAAGCGGGACCCCCAGTGTTGGCGCGCGCTGTGGTCTTGGAAGCCAGTCCCCAACGTAAAAGGAATAGGGGAAATCGGCTAGGGAGGCAGAAAGGTCTAGCGTCCCAGCCTAGTTTAATTTCTCGGCCTTAGCCTGCAAGCACATCCATGCTCTGGAAAGGAACCGAACCACAATGTCTTCAATGTGTGGGGTTTATAGTTAATCTGATTACGACCTGCTTGCCTGTAAAACGATTTCAGCTCTTGTACACTTAGAGCGCCCATGTTCAGGACCTCTTGATAGCTATGTGAGCATTAGTCATACAACATGCAGGCTGTTGCGTCGATTTCTTTCCTATCGTATATTCGACATGTTCCAGGGTGCCTGCTCGAAAATAAAACAGACAATTTGTTTTCGCTCTTATATATAATCTTCATATTTCATATATTTCTTCTAACAACGGAAACCTTTGTAGTAACAGCAGTCTACAGTGTAATATTGCTCCCTCTTATTACGTAACGACTGAACAACAAAGCAATAGAATATTACTGCAGAAATATGCAACATTAGTACAGAAAGATAAGGCGTTACCACAAATGGCCAAATATTTTTTTCGTATTTGGGTACAATTTTGTCGTTTTTTCTACTTTTTATTGACAACTTGCTTTGTAACGTATGCACATATGAGCCAATCATGCTTTATGTGCGTATAAATTAACGATTGTTCTTTGATACCCTCCAATTTCGACAGCAGCACTTCTTATTATAGTCGCTGCGAAAACTGAGAAAATATTAGTGCAGAAACATGGAATCAGGAATGTACGTTTATGTAGTGTTCGATTCATGTCACGTAAAAAAAAAAAAGATATGAGATAAAGAGCCGAGCGATTCGGGCCAGCAAAATTTCCGTACAACAGGACTCTCGCTTTCTTCGCAAATTATCTGATAGGTGTACGAGGCCCCTAGTTGGGGTGCTCGCAAAATAGGGCACCTTCGTTTTTTAATTTTAACTTCGTACTTATTTATCTGTGCTGAAACAAAACATTAGACATCCAAACCCGTGGCACGCTTTCTTATTTTACCAATGCTATTGCTATAAGAATGGCAGTACGGTAAATAAATAATCAGCTCTAATCGACATCGAAAAGCACCACAAAGGATCGAGAATTCACCAATAGAAGCACCAGAGGGAAACTATAGGAGGTTGTAATGACGTCACGAGCATCATTTTGTGGTGCAGAGTACAGCTTCATCAGTGCAAATTGGAACAGGTTGCCATATGGCGATTAGCTATGACTTCCGCCTTTCACTGTGCTACATGCATTGCAAAATGGTGGTCACTATGACGCAGGTACATATTCCCTATAGCTGCTGACTCCATCTTAGCCATCTAAAAGTGACACCAAAAATACTTGCTCTGTTGTTTTGTTTCATTCTCTTTCTCTCTCACTCTCTCTTGAGTGCTAATATGTACTACCACTTAGGCCCCTTATCATCGATACGTGCGAGAGACGTTCAATAAATTCTGCATCAAATGTAGCAATTTTATTTCCATCAGATAGAATCGAATGATTTCTAATTTTGGGGTGAAAGTTTGGAATAATCTTCTATGACGGCTTTCATTCACTGATGCCCACCGGTGGAAAAAATGCTTCGCCATCAACGACGACCATACGGAAGCAACATGTGTTTCTTGGGGGGGAAGATCCTGGCCCTACGGGGCTGGGACGGTAGGTCAACGCCGCTTGCGGCGGGGGCTAGCCAGTCACCGAAATTTATCTGTTGTAGGCAATCATTGCACCCGCCACCGCTTCGATGGTGGACGACGGCTGTTGTTGCGGCGCGTGTCTTTCTCTCTCTTTTTTCCTTTCTTCTCTATTTTTTCTTCTCTTCTGTCCGCATGAAGCAGCGAAGGTGGCTCAGCTACAGAGCCAGTAGCAGGCCAGTGTATTTTCTTTTCCTTCTTCTTTCAGCCACAACAACAACAACAACAACGTGTGTTTCTTGGAAAAATAAATTTTGGGGCTTCATTTTGTTTTATGCAATACAGCGTCTTTCCTTTTCATCATTTATAAAAGGCATATTGCCCAGGAGACATACCTCGGCGAGCATATTACTTAAAGTGACCAGCTTCAATAAAGCGGTGCTCCTTGGCTGGTGCATGTCACGAAGTTCGATCCTGCGCAAAAATTGGTGGCCACCGACTAAGTCTATAATTGATTGCTCTTCTGGGTGGGCCACCGGTGGATGATATATATCTGCTAGGTCGCTACCTCGAGAATTCGCGAGACCTCTTTTGATCGAGCTTCACAAGGGAGGAGGAACTGAATAATTTGATTGCACTGAGTCTGCAGAAGAAAAACGGCAAATATGGACGTCTTTGGACTAAATAAAGCGTCCGCTTTTGTGGAGACTCGGGGATTGAATATTGGGTGCGTTTGCTGTATTTGTAAACTTTCCATTAGAATGTTTAGGATTATTCGATTAACATATATTTGCTTTATTACTGTGTTTACTCTACTCTAATAATAAATAATTCTACTTAAGATAACAAAGAATCATGGTCGTTGAGGTCCATTCATGTATGCAGTCGGGCGTGGTGGACCGCGGCGAATTTATCTCTCCTCGAGCTTGCTTTTTCTGTTAATCTTCTTGTTGGCTCAGCGAAAGCCTTTATATATAAGGGTTTCACAAATATTTCACCAATAGAATGTTTCTCTATAACTTTTTAAAGTATTTGGCTATACAGATGCTACAAATAGCAATATGTACCCACAAGCTGCATGGTTAAGGTGCCGTGCCAGCGCCAACAACAAAGGAGCGCGTAGTGATCACAAAGTTACGTGAAATTGGAGATGATGTAAGCTTGTCCAGATTACGTAAAACTGCAAAGACGGCTTTTCTAGTTATATTTCAAGAGAGAACCAAAATCCGCATGCGCACATTCACCGAGGTGCACATATAGGCAAAACCCCAAACACTAATATGTGCGTACGCAGACTTGAGAGCGCTCACGTCGCTAAATTGTTCCGCAGCGATAACAAAAACGTGAATAGAGGCTTGTTTAACCCCTATTAGCCACATTTCTTAAAGGAATCGTATCATACACCACTATACAGCTTCACCAGCGCAAAATGAGGACTCTCGTGTTCATCGTATCGAGACTCACAAATGCGTGAAGCTTCAGCAATAAGGGAGTATAACGCGAGACGTGGAACTGGCTGCGCCAACGGCAACAGCTTCGAGGGAAGGGAGCAAAGGTCGCGCCACGGACCTCTTAGCACAAGCCAGCCTTGGCAGAGGCATCACGCTGACGTGTCACTAGTACGGAGGGGCTCGGAGATAAATGCTCGCGCAGGCACCCCTCCCTGCCGTTTCGGAATCGGCCAAATTGTTGCCGCTGGCGGCGAACGCCCATTTGTCAGGCTTCGATGGTGAAGGAAGGGGAAAGTTGGCCGGCTCCCTGACAGTAATCAGAACCGCGAGTTCGCTCTCTGGGCGCCTTCCTCGGTGCTCTTTTGCTGGCGGCACCTTCGCACTTTTTTCGCTCGCTGGCTGTATCAGTGCGCGCCACAAACTCATCTGTATCCGCCCGCCTGTCCTACTCGCGTTTGTTGCCTGATCTAATAGGGTGTCTATTTCATGCCTTATAGTGTATTTAGTTTATTCTGGCAGTCATGAAGTGCGTCGGTGGAGTTCGCTGTGATGACGAGGAGCAAGGTTTGTCGTTTTGTTCAACTTTGGCTGGACCCTCTTCAAGCAGTCTACGTTCGTACCAATGCTGCGTTACGCAAAGCGCCAAAAAGAAACTTGAGATAGGGCAGCGAATAGATTTGGCTGAGCTTTTATTTTATTCGGTGCACTTGGGAAGACAATCGATTTGGCAGCAGCTTGCCTAGAGTCTCCTATGCCATCGTAATAATTAGTTGCTCGTGCATGTGTCATCAGAGTAGGGAAGGTCACTCCCTCGAAGAATTTTATTTCATCTTAGCCATGGGCGTGTATTGCTTGAGAGTCAATGGTACAATGCACAGTTTGCAATTACAGGTGGCCCGCTTGTATATTTTCAGCTGTGCATGAAAATATGACCCCAAGTTATATATTTGTTATATAGCTAGCCTGCTATAAAATTTCGACTGCGGTTGTATGTACGCTTCCCGAACATAAGGCAAACCTTACGGCTGTTTTTGGAGGATGCGTCACTGAATTCATAATACAAAATCAAATTACAGCTTCACAGGACTCCTTTCAAGGGTAGTTGTGAGAGTGCCGCCTTTCGGTACAGCACGATGTCGTGCCGCTGTCATGTTCATGGGTGAGTTCTTAATGTTAGTGCCTCGATCTAGGCTATCATACGCAGTCCGGATATAAAACTCCTCGCAGAACTCTCATAACCAAATCTGTTAATAGAGTATATTGTTGCTGGGCCTAAATGTATATGCTACTTTGCCCAACGTTTCCGGCTTCTGTCGTAATATGTATTTATTTATTTACGACATACTGCCGGCAGGAGGGGGCAGAACAAGACATAGGAACAAAAACGGACAGCAGAAAAGGCATTACATAACAGCATTATGACGAAATTTGCATAATTCAAAGCTTTACTTTCGAAAGTTAGGTAATGACATTCAGCTAGCGATAACGAAAGCGTCTGTGATGCCGCACTCAGTACTCCGCGCCAATATTTAGTTCTTTGTATCCGAAAAAGCCTGAATTCATTGCGACTTTCGATAACTTATCTTTCGCCACGTTTCTCGCTATCTCCAACCTCTGTTTTAAAAACAGTGGATATGAAATAAACTTTGTTAGCAGAACTTTTTCCGGAGCACAAGATACCTTTTGTTCACTTCGCAGAGTAACCCAACCTAAAGTGCAAAAGACGAAACTATGTGCTCTTTGTTTTTTTTTTTTTTTTTTTTCTTTACGGTTCGCTTCCTCGTGCCCATCCCTAAGCGCACGCGTCAGGCCGTTGTAAATCATTGCGCTCGACGGGTCAACACGCTGCCGGCCCCGCGGGCCCTGCGGGCAGCGGTTACGAGATTGCGTGGATCGGGTTTGTTTAGACAAGCAGCCGAGGAAACGCATTAAATAGTTAGCATAAGCGGTTGGGGCCGTGTAGCGGCGGCGATGTGAACCGTGTTTGATTGAGGCGCTGCTTTGCGTGCCCTGTGCTTGTCTGCTCACGGAAAGCCGTGTGAATGGCTGTTTTACAAGGGCGTACATCGATAGCGGCCTTTTGCGAGTCGAAGCCAGAGTGTACCATAGCCGCACTTCGTTTTAAAGGCTTCTTTTTAAAGCATGTTTTACAAACTAAGGATGCGCGTCCTTTTTGTGCATCGCATTACTTCACCGTACGCCTTTGAGCGGTTCGCAGTAAGGTCTTCAAACTAGTTCGTTTTCATCGTTGCTCTTGAAACTGGGTACGTTAGCGTTGCAGCCGTCGGGAATAAACTTTGAAGCCTTTAAACGTAGAGTGGGAAGATTCAATGCGAACATAGCTCAATAGGTTGACTTTATCTGATCTTTTTTATGATTAGAATGAGGTGAAGCCAGAAGGAAGTCTTTCTGGTTTTAGACGTTTCGTCTAGCCTCAGAATTCAGACGACGCGTCTGCGACAGCTTTCCATTGCAAAGCTCAAAGGCTGACAGGTTTTTGAAGAAAAACTGCGTATTGGTAATACAGAACGATAAGCGGTGGCGCCCTCCCAGCTTGGGTGTCACTTTAGGACGTGAAACATAGACTAGGGATGCGACAAACCTGGAGTTGTAAAAAAATACTATATATATATATATATATATATATATATATATATATATATATATATATATATATATATATATATATATATATATATATATATATATATACCGGGTGTCCCAGCTAACTTGAACCAAGGGTTACAAAATAATATATTTGAGGCAGGTCAGTGAAACCGATTGCATACAACTGCCAGCCTGTTTGCGCACTACAGACAATTTTTTGTTTTGCAATTACTTAATCAGCTAATTATGTTAATTTCTCTAATTTATTAAATATCAACTTTAGACCAAAAATGTGAATTGGAAAGTTGTAGAGCACCTTCAGAAACCCCCATTTCATTAATTGCGACAAAGAAAGTCTCACGTGTATCTTTTTTTCCGGGCTCAGAAGAAAGCCCGCGAAATGCAAATAATACCACGTGACTAGCGCATTTGTGCGCCGCGATTGTGGTGCTCTCAGTCGTGGTTTGATCGAACGAAATCAGCTGCGGCCGTGACCCGATGGTCCCGTTGCAGCGGCAGGCAGAAATGTGGCGGTGGTTCGAGCGAGCTCGAGCTCGCCCGTCGCCACCGCGATTTTGGCCAGGCCTGCGCACCGCAGCAGCCTGCATCACGACAGGCGGATGGCGATAAAGAACCGGCAAATGAAGGTGCAGCGCTAATTTTAGTCGAGCACATGATGTCATCTCGCCTCTTTACCCAAGCCTGTATACGCAGATTCAATGGCTGATACCTTACCGCTCATCCGTTTGTCGTGACGTTCGCTAATGGGAGAGAAGGAGGCCTTGTTAGAATCTCGGTGGTGTCGGCTCGCCGCTCTCGCTGCTACGGCACCGTCACGTGGGCCTGCTGTCTGACGCGGGCGAAGAAGCCATCGCAGGTATATCGGCCTGCCGCTTTAATGGAGCCAAGAAGACACGGCCGCAGCTAATTTCGTTCGCTCAAACCACGACTGAGAGCACCACAATCGCGGCGCACAAATACACTAGTCACGTGGTATTATTTGTATTTCGCGGGCTTTCTTTTTATCCCGGAAAAAATATACACGTGAGACTTTCTTTTTCGCAATTAATGAAATGGGGGTTTCTGAAGGTGCTCTACAACTTTCCAATTCACATTTTTGGTCCAAAGTTGATATTTAATAAATTAGAGAAATTAACATAATTAGCTAATTAAGTAATTGCAAAACAAAAAATTGCCTGTAGTGCGCGAACAGGCTGGCAGTTGTATGCAATTGGTTTCACTGACCCACCTCAAATATATTATTTTGTAACCCTTGGTTCAAGTTAGCTGGGACACCCGGTATATATATATATATATATATATATATATATATATATATATATATATATATATATATATATATATATATATATATATATATATATATATATATATATGCAATTGCAGTTGTATGCAGTTGGTTTCACTGACCCACCTCAAATATATTATTTTGTAACCCTTGGTTCAAGTTAGCTGGGACACCCGGTATATATATATATATCAGCGGATCGCAGATGACCTGATCTGTACCTCTTTTTTTCTTTTGGCTATACGCGATGTTGTAATCAATATGCACTTTTTGCCTCATTGAATGTGCAGCATGGCGTGCGTCAGTATTGCGCTTTGTCAATTGCAAATCTAGAATAACAGGCTCCACAGGTGTCAGCTGCGTAAAAGAGGCCATACGGGTGTTATCCTTACCCAAATATTAGCGCGTAATTTATGTCTACATCGAGAAGGTTCTGCAATGCAAGGTGCCACAGATAGCGCAAGAGGCAACTTTATAAATTACTGGTTCAGGTTCTGCAATTCAAGATGCCGCAGGTAGCGCAAAGCGCAACTTTATAAATTACTGATTTCTCCTGACAGAGAAACAAAGAGCAAGAATTGCTGGAGGTCACATAAAACATACTGAAGTATTTATAGTTCGCATTAACATCAATAAATGTGGTAAAACGTTATCGAAAACTTTGCAACGTTGAGAAAAGTGGCAGAACGAGTCACGACGAAGCAATTTGTAAACCTTTAGTTTTGTTCTGAAAGCTTTTTTTATTGCTTATATATTTTTGCGCTCTAAGCAAGAAACTTCGAAATCTTCCGCACATGTGTAACTAATACTGCTGTGCGCACTCTTCGAGGCAATGGCCACGACTAGTACTGAAAGACCACCGAGCATTTCTGGTCAACTTACGAGCTACTCGCCCTAATATTTCAAATTTTGATAACTTTTGTAGGCGCCTCGGACGACTCAAAATAAAACCACTTTTGCAAATACTATGCTATTTCTGCCTTTCGCTGAAGCTCAGTGTTATTCTAAGCTATTATTAATCATGTCTCACGTTATTTTTAATCTTCAAAGCAGCACAACTATGCTGCACCATGATGCGCTCCGGAGTAGCCTCGCAGAATCAAATTCCTTTGCGGGGAATTGAAATCTCGAAATACCTAGGTGACCGCCAGTTTCAAACCGACAAGATGATGTAGCTTTTAAGTAGTTAGCTAGCGCTAGATGCTAAGCATCGCTCTGTTTGCTGCTTACTGGTGCGGGCTCCTTGTCCAGCAGTTCTTTCCCATATTTCTAGTCTCATTTTTTTGGTCGATGAGGAGCCTTCTACCCGGCCAGCTGCTAGCAGCATGTGTAGATTATTAACTATAGGGCAGCTCGTAATAGTATATGTTTATTATATGAAGAATGCGATAAAGAGTAAATACGTTATTGTTCATTACACAGATAGCACCAGGTAAAAAGATCTTATTTATACATCAAATGCAAAAAAAGTAAATAAAAGAGTGGCTCGTCGTAAATATTAAAAAAGATTGTCCAGGCTTCATTCAGATTGCTCAGCTTCCTACTCCTACATCGGTGCGACACCCACTTGGGTTGACGGCCAGGAACTATTTCACCAGCATGCGTAAATTATTCAGGTCGTACCGTCATGCGTCGGCGGCGCGCAAAGTCTAAACAGCCGTTGTGCGTTCAGTATGCACGTATACGAGAGGACATCCATGACTGTTGCCAAGTATAGGACGATAAGAATTGTCTGTAACAAAACAGGCCGCACGCCCTGGCTAGCCCTAGTAGTAAAGAAAGAAAGAGGAAAGAGAGAGGGGAGGCGCAGTGACACGAGAGGCAGAGAACATTGGGCCTTCATGCGTATGCAGGCTTCAACATCGTGTCGGTGCGGTGCACATCCGCGCCTCAGAGCAGCGTGAGAGAGCTAACAGGATGCGCGCGCACCAACATTCGAGCGTTGTGAACACATTCGCGTTAACACGCGCCGAGCCAAACTCACCTTCGGCCGCTGTCCAAACGCCGAGCATTCGTTTGCTATGGCTGCAGGGTGCATTGCGGGCGGAACACTGGAAAATTGGATCGAGCTTTTTACCTCTAGCTGTTTATCTTAGAAAAAGAAAGATGTCGAACGGGTTGGGGAAGAGACACAGAAATGGCTGTAATGCTTCGTGTGCATACGATGGGCGAACGGTATAAACACTATGCGTGCGATTCCAGCACGATCCGCATTGCTTATTTACGTTTTGTACCTATCCCTGGAGGCCCACACACAAGTGCAAAGGCCAACGGATACAAACACGCCAATATGAATGTACTCTTAGGCTTTTCCTCTGTACCTTCTTTCTTCTCGCACAAGGGCGGTGTCCAGAGGAGAGATGTTGCCGCGCGTCATCCTTCAGAGACGGCCTGCTCGGACGGCGCGGCTATCGACAAGACCCGGATGAAAGGGGATTGTAATGGATTTTGAAGTGGCTGCCACCACCGCACACAGCTCGCATGGGGGTACAGCGTGGCCTCACTGTTTGCCGAGTATAAACGGGAAAGTCTTTGCGTGCCTCTACTTTTGACCCTCCTCCAGCACTCCCCCTCCTTTACCCTAAAATCTTCCTCCTTCGCCCCCTCCTTCACCGCCTCGTATTCATACGGGTAATCGAGTTGCCGTACCCGCGGGCATCACGCAACCGGATGGGATGATGCGATCCATAATATTATTTTTTTTTTAATTTGTTTGTTTTGTTCTTGCTGGCGCCCAAAGCGTGGGCCGAGTGTGCGCAGCATCTCGCCGGCATTACTCCTCGAATACCGCGCGTTGCAACCACGCGAACAATACACGAGCTGTAGAGAGCCGGGTAGAACGTTGGGTATTCGCGCTTAGTAGCCCAGACGGCACTCAGTATCTGAGTACGGGTAATATTGTGCTAATGCGCTGTCTCCGCGCTTTCAACGTGCATTGGCGAAGGTACGCTACTGGTTTCACCCTGGAGGGCACCTTTAGCAACGTTGCCTTCAACTACCGACTTAACAGCGATTTTACTACTTGAGTCGGTACGCAGTCATGGAGTACTGTTGCAGCCTGTTCCAGTTATGTTGTTGTAAGAGCACGGAAAGAAATACACGCGTTTGACTCGCGGAAATAAACTGTACAGCTCTCTTGTACTCCGTGGTTGGTGTAGGCGGTGGTCGTCCATTGCAGTCATCGTTCTACAGGCAACTCTCTTTCAAGATCCTGTTGTCGAACTTGCATTCCCTAATCCGTATAGCTCACTATACGTGACTGATAAGGAGTGAGTGTCCAGTGTGGCGTTAGCCGATAGGAATAAGTCTTCTGCAGCAAAGTGCACAATACCGGCAGGGCTACGACGTGTGAGCTATCTGAGCCGAAAGTGGTGTCAGCCAACAATGGGTGGAGTAGAGAGAGCACGAATATTGCTGTGAAGATTTTTGTTTATTTTACTCCGTCACCTCTTACAACCAGGGCATGCAACATCACAAAAAAAAAAAAAATAACGTCATCGCTCCGTTTATCTGCTTTGCTTTCTTGCTATAAAAAACAGCCTCTCTTTAAATGGCTGTGCAAAATATTTAGTAAGCTTAACCTAGAAGCTCTATACACTCTTGCTAGGGCCTCGTCGAGTTCTTAAAAACCGTTTCAGCTTCTCTTCAAAGAGTATCTTCATATTTATGTCGGGTCGTTGTTCGTGTAATGAGGTAGCATACGACTGCTTGCTAATGAGCATATGTGAGGTAATAGAGGTAACAGTTAACAAATTGTTCATTAGGTGAGAAGCACAGTGCATATATGCGAACAAGGGATCGCAAGAAAGGGGAACCGTAGACAGTACCCATTAATGCTGTCTCGTCGTACCCTTAAATACAGAGCTTAAGTTGACCACCAAACATTTTGCTGTAGGCCTACGGCGAGGCATTGCAAGTAACTGCATAAATTGTAGGGAAATCCAAGAGTGACAGTGGAAACGGAGGAGTGGCCCGGGTCTAAAGCATTGTAGTCAGCCCACCAACAATGCCACTTGCCCTGGTACGTCGAACCGAGTCTCAAGGTGTACAAAACAAGAATGAGTAGACCATAAAACGTAAAGTAACATATTCACGGGCGTAGAATGAACATGAAATAAATTAATTCGCCAGTCCTACCAAACAGTTTATACTCCCACGGACCGATAGGCTATGTTGCAGCGTGTTCGACTGGCGAGTTCACTTTTTCATTTTTGTTTCTCGCCGGAGAATTCTAGCGGAAAAACATGGTTTTGTGGCATGAAGGCGCCAGGTATAGGCTTACGTGTAGAACAGTCAAAACGAGATCAGAATCTGCACTATTGTTTCTAATACGATAGCTTTAAATGGTCATTGAAGGCGAAAAGTGTCAGGTGTAAGTGCCTGTTTGAAACATCTACCTGTGAAACAAGAAACAGCAATCCTTTACACAGCGGCTTTTACACAATACTTCCCCTCCTAATCTCCCTTCGACTGCTGGGGTTTAACGTAATAGTGGGCACTTCCCACAATATTATTATACGAAGTAACTTCAATTACATGCAGAGGGGCTGTTCAAGTTTCGAAAATCAGCTTTTCAGTACCCTGCTCTGCATTGGTATGGCCTAACCACCATCGTTTTCTTTAGCTGTCACATGATAATTATTGCTACATTGCAACCGCAGTCCAGCTTTCTCAAAGCAGTGGCTCTCTGGGGCCATCTTTCCAACTAATCTTAATCTAGCCTTATGGAGAATGTAGAACATTAATGATCTCATCTGCCTGCAATGAAGGAATAGAGAGTAGCTTTGTATAAGCGGTTTGCACATGCTTAACCTTAGAACTTATAAAGACATAAAATAGGGGCGAACTACTCCCGTATGTAACGGGAGTATTACCATATCGGTGCAAGGGTATTACGCAGGGTTACAACATGCATCGTTTCTTCAGCGCTTCTTCGGGCAAGTAGAAAAGTGGACGGTGGAAAATACTTGCGAAAACGACTGTGACATTAGCGGCTGTTTCAGCGAGTGGCTTTCACAATTTTGCGGAGCTCGGAAAAGTCAGTATTTCGAGATAAAAATCAAAATGTGCGAAACAAAAAATGAGGCGCGAGCCTCAACACCTCACTTAAAGTCGGCGCTACTACGGACACCTCGGCATTCAGGCGAGCCTCATCAATCATCAGCTGCGGCCGAGAAGCAGGCGTCGTCTTTTCACACGCCACGGTTGAGCATTTTTACGCTTGCTTTCTTTCCGCTTTATATTGGCGCGACTCTGCGTGTGAACGATGGCGCGGTTCGGTAGTGAGAATGGTGTCGAACAGCCTCGAGGTCATATTTCTTTTCGCTCGTTTGTGGTCCAAACTGTTTAGAGAGCTGCCGCTTTAAGTTCGCTCTTCGTGGCGATGTCGGACATACGAATCATTTTGAAATTATTTGTCGCGCGACCTCTGATTCAATAAAGATAAATAAAAATGTTTGGGAAATGACTGCTAAATGAAGATTTTCTGCTCTTTTGTACGCTTGTTTATCTGTTTGTGTTTGTTTGTAGAGGCTGATGCAATTTTGCCAAAGCTCGATGATAACGGCAGTTGGTATATTGACGACGTTATGAAATAATGTCGCTGACTGGGCGTAACGGGAGCAACGGCCTCATTGTGCAAGCAATGCACTTTGGAAGATATTACACAGGGGCCGATGACTAATCTATAAACCTCGGCTCGGCTTTAGTAATGTAAATGAAGACACGGAGTCATGCTTGCGAGGATGACCAGATACCCAGCTAGAATTCGAGACCACAGCCCGTTCGCTACTTTTAATCTGCCGGCAGTATTAAGAATCAACAAGCCGCGAAAACAGCCAAACTTTGCAATCAGGCAGAAGCAAAGAAAGAAAAAAGAAGGCCGCGCACTCTTCGCCCAGATTCCGAAAAGCCGCTGGCTTCTTTCACGTCCTTTCGCGAAAAGGAACCGCGCTGATAGAACGGAGTGGGAATGGGAAATGCAGGGGGGATTCAAGGGTGCAGAACGCAAGTGCCTACGGCGGAGAGACGCGCTTTCCAATTTGCGCCCAAGGCGCGAACTGCGCGCGTGTCCCCCTTCGCCACGCCACTGGCGTTGGCGCGCCGTGGCGGCGTGGCGCGCATGCCTGGCCGATTTCGCGGGATTTGCCCGAATTGCGCGTCTCTCGTGGTGGCTGTGCTTCCTCGGGGATTAGGGCGGGCGCGCCAAGGAAGAAACCGAGCTACCGTGAGCGCTCGCGCGAGCGAGCGCACCCGCATCGTCTTTACCAGAACGTACGACAGCAGTCAGCCGGGCCGTATAAGGCGGCGACTTGGTTTCTTCCTTCTTTTCCCCTTATTCCCTCTCAGTGCGTGGCTAAGGAGTAAAGCCGAGGGTTCCCCTTGAGTGCCAAAACCTGTTCCCTGATTTTCGTGCGTTCCCGCTATTTTGCTTGTTTCAGCATTTGTTTAGCGGAACGACGCCTCGCTGCTGCGTTGTTTTTTGTTGTTGTTGTTGTTTCTGGATCCTCGCGGTCTTTCCTTTAAGCCTAAAGGAACGAGCCTTTTCGGGCACCAGTCTTCCTTGCGACGCTACTCTCCGTGCGCGAGGGCGTGTCAGCGTTCCCGCATAAGACACCGCATACGTGCACGAGGCCGTTTATGAGGCTCACGTCTGTCGTTCAGCGGGACGTGCTGCGGTTCGGATTTCAGGCTCTTGCAGGCAGAGCCGGGTGCTTTCTTTTTTCCTTTGCAGTTTCTCTCCTGTGCCACTAAAGTTTGCAAAGCAGTTTTTGTGTCCGTGAACTCATACAGAGAGGACCACTGAGCAAGGAAGTAACCGAGATGAGGCGTCCTGGAGAGCTGTTCGTTTAAGAACTGCCTTTACTCCCTTCTACGCAGCAAAAAATGTGCACTTAAAAAAATTACGGGTCGCAAATGATTTTGTTTTTTCTTGGAAAGATTATCAATTCAACCATTAAGTGCACAGTTCGGAAGAGAGTAGTTAGCCCTGCATATTGGATTCTGTGAACTCTGGTTTGCGCAAATACTTTAACGAAGATTCGAAGTTTAGGAGAAACGTAGCAGCCACAGCTTTCATTGAATACTCCAC